>NC_141755.1:7492500-8092500 GCF_982258835.1 Parasteatoda tepidariorum | reverse complement strand
TATTTTTTGAAAAACGTAGCCACTGACTTGGAATTTTTTTTCCAAAATGTTTTGGAGTTGGTAGCAAGTTTAAAACAATAACCACAATCTTTGCGTATTGATAATTAACAAAGATAAAAATGATTTCTTTAGAAACATCTCAGCTAGGTAGAAAGTTTTTTTGCCATTTGTAATTTTTTTTCACGTTAATGTTATTACATAAATTTAAAAAAAAAACTATACTTTTCTGTAAAATTCACGTAATATCGTATGCTTATCTATCCTTATCAAAGATGATTTACATTACTAAAAACGCGATTGATTTTTTAAAATTACAAATTAGTTTAAGTATTGTCTGACATAGGACTAAAAAGAAAAGAAAAGAGTAAATGGCTACAGGACGCCTAAAAATAACAAATTCTGAAAAAAAAAAAAAAAATGAAATATCACCCCCCAGTAATCATTTCGAGTTTTGTTTATAAAAATGTGAAAATATTTATTAGGCCATAGTTATTATTAGGTCATAATTTTATTAGACGATTGTTAATTTGCTTACAAACTTAATGAGTTTTTTTTACAGGCTATAATAGTTAATTTGCAAATTACGCTAAAATAAATTATTTTCCTTAATGAATGAATTGAGGTTCTTTGCATTTGAACTAATTAATCATGATTTCTTTTAAAGCCATTTATCTACAACAACGAAAAAAAAAAAAAAAAAATCAGTTACTGATGTACCTGTTGAAAACGTTTGCGGATGAATCCGAGCCTCAAAATGTTTTTTTAACCGGTTTTTAATCAATCGTATTTATTGAACATCAATATTGATTCATATTTTTGAGTCATTCAAATTTCGTAAAGTTATGAGCATTGTAAATTTATTCAATAATTCACTATTTGGCCAAAATTTTCCGGATACTTCATGATGGGGTGATTTTCTTGGTTTGGCCTTTGTTTCTTAGTTCCTGCGGTTGGAAACACAAACTCTGAGATGAATGTGGACAATCTCGACAATGGTGTCTTCCAAGTCAATGGCATTATTTCGTTGAAGGCCAATTTCTCTTCCTTCTTTCAGCAATTACATATTGCTTCATTCACAAACATTGAAATTTCGTAGCCAGCCAAATCGACCCTCCTCATTGTTGCTAATTATTTCAGCTGATGGAGTTTCCCTAGACATGTGCAGACTGCCATACACGTAAAAAATTATGGATCAAATTACGGTAAAAAATACCGGCACTCAGGGTGCCGGCACTTTTTTCCGTAAAATCTATTTTTACCGGAACATGTTACGTAACAAAAAATATGATATAACGTAATTTTTGCAGTAATAAATCACTGAATCACTCGAATTAAATGGATATTACTGTGGAAATCATGGTATATAATTTTTCGGTGCAAATAGAGTTCACGGTAAAATGGATTTTACGGATGAATCACCTAAAGCGCCGGTACTTTATACTGTCATTTGATTATAAAATATTTCACTGTAAATGCAATAGAGGGATGACATCATTTTTAATATCCGGACTCATCAAGCTTAGTACCATTGGATGTCAGGATACTAACTCCGGTCTGGATGCATCGTGAACTCCTAATGTACCGTTTTCGGGTGATATGCGTAGCCTTATATATTCATTTCACTAGTACAGTGGGACCTCTATTTAACGAAGTCTCCAATTCCCCAAAATAAGTTCGTTATATGGAAAATTCGTTAAATAGAAAATCACTTTTTGACATACTTAAACAACACAAAACATGCTTTAAATTCATAAACACTAGACATAATTAAAATAACAATTGATACACCTTTATCTTGTAAACTAGTATCTACAATTTACTTTATAAATCTTAACCATAAAGGAAATGTGCTTGCTTTGAAATGTTCTGAAATATTTTGGCAAATTGGGAAAGTGGATCTCAAGGAAAAGTTCGTTAAATAGAAAATTCACTTCGCTATTTGGAAGTTATTTTACGAGGAAATGTCCAAAATGATCTTGGTTCCTCGAAAAAAAAATTCGCAAAATAGAGAATTTCGCAAAATGGAAGTTCTTTAAATAGAAATTCGACGGTATATCTAAAAATCCTTTGATAAACATCGTGTTTCTGAAAGAATTGACAAACAGAATCTCTCAAATGTTTCCTTTAAAAATAGTACACGTATTTTGTTCAGTCGTTTAACTCTTTTTCCTCATATAAATTACACAAATAATTAAGTCTTCATTAATTTGTAAATCATTTTTAAATTTATATGAAACCTAGTTCATTTTTGGGATTCCTACACACTTGGGTAAAAAAGTATGAACAACCTCTTTCAGGAAAGACAAGTCGCCATTGTTTTAGAAATCTCAGGTAGACTCTTGTTTAGAATTCGTTTTTAGAAACAGAAAAGTAGGTTGCTTCATTATTTAACTGCGATTGCCGCATGGCGAGCGTGGCATTAAGCATGGATGCGTTTCGATTAATGCAGCTAAAGACTAATTTATACTTAGCCTCTTAAGTGTAAAACCATTGTTTTGCTAAATGTTTGATATAAGACTTTAATCTATGATAAGAACGCGGATGTTAAAACCAAACAATTACGCTACATTGTGAAGAACTACTATTTAATTTTGACTGATTTAGAATTAATAATTTCATGTATTTTTCAAGGTTATTAAAAAAAAATTTTCTGAGGATATAATTATTTATCAAATTGAACACAGTGACAGCGGATTAAATTATTGGGTAAAAGGGTTTAATTTAATTTAATAATGTAGCTACAGGTTTATGAAACCGCGGATTATTTGTTCCCCACCGGCTATTTAATTGTGGCCTGCAGCGGCATTGGTAAAACTTAGTTTTTTAAAGATTATTTTGCATTATTCTTATTCTATTTATTCATAGCAAACTTTAAAATTATTACTTATTTTATAAAGGATGTAAAAAAAATGGACATGGTCAAATGTCTCGAGAATATACCTCGGATCGAAAAAAGTAAAAATAGTCTTATTCAATATTTTTTAAAAGCTATCCAAAGATACCAGAACCGATCGTTCATCCCCACTCCTTAGGGGGTAGGGGCATTTTTGAAATCTTAAAATAAACCCCCTTTTTTATTGCAGATTCTTATTCTCCAAAAAAAGTAAATCCGAATCTGCAATAAAAGTAAATCCGAATTTTGCAATAAATATTAAGGGCTTATATTTGCGATTTCAAAGTTGCCTTTAAAGATTCCAAAATTCTAATTTTATTTATCAATTTACATAAAATTTTAAAATTTCTTTAAAAAAAAGATGAAAATTTTTTTTTCTCAAAAAATGATTTTTATTTATACTATATTTAGATTTTAAAAAATTAATAACGTGGTAAAGATGTAGTATCATTAGACCAAAAAATAATCCTAGTGGTTTTCTCATAGAATTGACATAATTTTGTCTTACATTGTAAAAATCTTATTTAATTTTTATTTTGAAATGTTAACAGTTATAATGTAAGTAGGTTATAATATTAAAAAAAGCGAAAATAATAATTTTTCATTGTTTTACTGAACCCTTGCATGATTTAAACAAACTGTGATGGAAACACAAGTTGATAATGGAAAAAAAAACCGGTAATACGAAAATAAAGCCAAGGTCGAACAAACAATAAGAATGGTTAATTCTCTTTCTACTACTATTTCCGGATACTCAGCTTGTCCCAGGCAAACAGCAAATGTGTAATTAGTTGGTTAACTTATGCCACTCCTTTATTAACTTCTGGATATTCTAATTTTAAGAATTAGTACTGTATTTATAATTAGATTTGTCTATGAAATTAACGGTGTTTTGATTTTGTTTTCCGTCTTACCTCTTTCAGGTTTGGTGTAATTATATAGAGTTATCGATTGTCATAGATAAAGAGCAAAAACTTTTAAAAGAAATAATGACACATTTTTTTATGCACGGCAGTTCGTTATCCTCCAAATATCTTTTAAAATGCACTGTCACACAATATAACTCTTTGTCATTGAAAAAAAAGGATAAATATTTTGCAAGTCACATACTTTTTTTAGTTGTGTGAAAGAGTAAAATAATATTCTATTTCTTTCAAAACATTGCTTCAATTTTTTTAAAATTCATTGAGGAAAGAAACGAATTTGCAGAAATAGCATTTATAGATAATATCATACAATTTTGTTTTGTATAAAACGGTTTACTGTTGTATTAAACGTGGTTTAATTCCTTGAGGAAACAAACAAACTTGAAGTATCATTCATAGGTAATATCCTGCCATTTTTAGCTGTATATCTGTTATAAGTTTTTTAGATTTACATAAAATTTTTATTCCGTAACATTTTACACTGAAAATGCATTTTACAATATAAAGTATTGGCCTCCTAAGTGTCGATAATTTTTACTGGAATTTGTTCCGTAATTTTTTACAGTGTAAGAATATGGATAATTTAGTTTCCTGATAGATAGTTTTCGAATAAGTGTGGTGAAAAGAATATGTATAATTTAGGTTCCTGATAGATAGTTTCTGAATAAGTGTGGTGAAAAGAATATGTATAATTTAGGTTCCTGATAGATAGTTTCCGAATAAGTGTGGTGAAAAGAATATGTATAATTTAGGCTCCTGATAGATAGTTTCCGAATAAGTGTGGTGAAAAGAATATGTATAATTTAGGTTCCTGATAGATAGTTTCCGAATAAGTGTGGTGAAAAGAATATGTATAATTTAGGTTCCTGATAGATAGCTTCCGAATAAGTGTGGTGAAAAGAATATGTATAATTTAGGCTCCTGATAGATGGTTTTCGAATAAGTGTGGTGAAGATCCTACATATGATTTTCTTCTCTTCAAATTTGCTGCCTGATATGCCAATTTTATATTCTTTTCTTTTTATCGTTGTTAATAACTTCCTTTTCAAACTTTGGATTATCTATAAATTTGTATCAAGGATAGGTATGAACTAATAATAAAATCAAGTTTTTGATTTAGGAGTTAAGCTTAAATGATCATCTGGAAATGTGTAAATATATTTTATTTTCTATCTAGCATTTTCTAATTTGCTTTCAAACTTATTTCCATTATTAATCATTTGAAGACCATCAATGTTTTCATTAGCCATACTAGGTTAATCTTTCAAATCGAACTCGATAAAAAAAATATTCGAATTTTTGGTACTAAAATCAAAACTTTTAGCTATTAATTTAGTTTTATTTTTAAAAAAGAAAAATTTAAATTGCCGTAAACTTGAAGGGGTAAAAAAGAATTATTTTTATTTATTCTCCTTTTTTTTATTTGTGGAAAATATTTTAGGAGATAAGCAAATAAATCACATTTTTGAAAATGTTTTGTGTTGAATTGAAATAACCAATTAACTTGTTACAAAATTATACTTCTGTACAAAATTGTACTCCTTTGTCTTTACCTTTTTTACCACGTTTATATAAACTTGCCTTCGTGTATGTCTGTCCGGGTGGAATTTTGTAATCGATTTTAAACTAACTTCCCAACTAGCTACAAACTTCAAATTTGGCACATAGTTCAGAATTGGATGACAATGCATGAAAATGAAGAGAAAAAAGACATACAAAGTAAAATAAAATTAAAATAAAAAAAAATTATTTTCGAGATTGTCTTTCAAATTAGTATTACATTTCAGGTGAAAAGATTTTTATTGGCTTAAAAGTCACGTGGTAGGATCCAGTTTTTCCTCACTCAATTCCAGATTGTTTTGGTTGTCATCAGCATAAAACTATCCCTAATTTAAGATGAAAGTTCTATTATTTTAGTTGTGGTCTTGTAGTAGTCTTGACTACTCTTGACTAAGAAAAATAATCTAAATAAAAATATATATTTTTAAAAACCACGTTTTTTGTATTGAAGAATAATAATTGAAAAGTAATAATTTTTAAAAAATATAAAATAAAAATTAAAAAAATTATAATTTAAAATAAAAAAAATTCAAAATAAAAAATAATATTTTTAAAAACCACGTTTTTGTAGTGGAGAATAATAATTAAAAAAAATTGAAAAAGGAAAAACGTGGGGAGCATGAAATACATAACAGTACATATACACATACATATACACATTTTCTTACTCATACACATGCACAGCCACATATACATCCACATACATATGCATATACACAAACATATTCCACATCCACATTCAGATACAATTACAATTACAGATATACATACACATATTCTCAGGAGCACACATACACACACTAATATAACATTACTGTTATGTATTTCATGCGCCCCACGTTTTTCGTTTTTCAATTTTATTTAAAATTATTATTCTCTACAACAAAAACGTGGTTTTTAAAAATATTATTTTTTATTTTGAATTTCAATTAAATTTAACTGTAGTAAAAATGTGTAGGTAAATTTAACTAAAATGAACATGCTTAAGTTATTTTAATTGTAATGAAGACATTAAGAATAGTGAACGTTTCCTCAACTTTAAATGCTTTTAAATTTGTGATGTTGGCAATTTTGCATGTTTTTCTCTTTTTAGATGAGTAAAAAAGTTTAAATAAGATTTCTTCTCTTGGTTTTCGCAGAAGAATAAGTTAAATTTAAATACTATGATTCATTCAAATGTGATTCTTTGTGGCTTTTATTGCTAGTCTGTAAAATGTGATGACTCAATTTTCAGTGATGAATATATTCTTGCATAAAAATAGAAATGAAATAATAAAAGAATGCATGAACAATTGGAGTTTTCAAACAAAGCACGCTGCTTAAATAATCAAGCTTAAAATAATATAGTTTCACTATTAACCGCAACTTGTTCATTTATTTTAAGCTACAATGAGGCTCCTCCCTCTGCTCGCCCCCCCCCTACCACCGTTATTGGTTCTCATTCACCATATATCAACATTTTGAACAAAAACATAGAACTTAATAGAACATAACATAGAACTTAAATCGTTTCAAAATGTACATCTATTTTAGCTTTTTGTGAAAATATTTTGTTAACGCGTTAATCATAACAAAAGGGACAATTACCGGGATTCGAGATATAATCCTCTGAGCTGGAAAATTAAGTTTTTTCTTGCATAAAGAACACAGAATGTGCGACTCAATACGTAGAAATAAATGACTCGTTGACGAAACTTACAACAATTAGAATAGGCTTATCGCTTTTAATAAGTTTTTTATTATTATTATTATTATTTTTAAATTTCACTATAAATGTTAAAATTTATATCTGGCAACACTCAATTCTCTCTCTCGCTCTTTTTTTGTTTCTACTAGTGATTGATATCTAATCGAGTGTGAGTTTATGAAATAAAAAATTAAAGATCTCGCGAAAAATCATTATTGCCAATACTTAAAATTAAAAGCTTTGGCAATATTTAAAGCAAAAGAGTAGAAAGAAATCACGAAAAAGTTTAACAGTTTTTATTACAAGTTGAACTCATCGTAATTTTCTCTTATTCCATCGAATTCATTGTACACTCTTCTACACACCTTAGTAATTAGCCTCACCTTAGTAATTAGAGTAACCGTAATAAGTAGTCTTATAGATTTATTAGCCCAATATATTATCTTTGAGGACTCAAGACAGGGGGCGATGGCAGTGGTCCTCACAAACTTGCTTTACTCAAATTTTATTTTTGGATGAAGGGATTATGTAACAATCGTGCGAGAATTTAATACCTAATATTACTTTACATTTTTTAAATAGTTATTATTTAGTTATTATTTTAACTGCGCATGCTCACTGGACACAGTTTTATGTAAAATTTATTCTAAAAGTTAATTGAACGTAATTATCGTTTAATAATTCTGAAAACGGTACTAAATATTTTTATCGTGAAACGTTGTTTACTTAGGTAATATCAAATGATTTGTACTTATAAAGAAACAGATTTTGAGCTTTCTTATTTTGAATAATTTTTAAAATCTTAATCATTCTTATCTCGGAGAAGAGAGGGGGAAAAGTTGCCGTTAAATTAAGAATGAATGCTGGTAAATACCTTTATGAATTATATTAATTTTACGCTGATCACAACCAAAGATATTTAGATTTTCGTTAAGAGTTTTCTGTCCAATGAGAGAACTTTTTATATTATTTATATATATATACACAAAAATCTGAGATGTACCATTGGGAATGTATAAATATGGCAAAGCAAAGCAAAATATATTGATTACAAATAAAAATAACTTCAAATAATAATACATATATATTACAAATGATAATGAATAGTATTAAGTGTGATGAACATAACAAATTTGGAAATAAAAATAAGTGGAAAAGATAGTAACAAGATAGTTATTGAAATTTCGAAGCATGTTAAGTTTAATTATTCAGTTGACAATGAATTTTTTTTTAATTTCAGAACAACATAGTTTTTTAGAGAATTAAATAAAATTTGAATTTAGATTAAATATGATGGCATCAAAAATATTACATTCACGAAAGTTTATTTGTTTTTGGGAGAAAAAAAATGAAATAATTAAATATGTTTGTCATTGTGAGAAAACACGTCAAAATATTAGTTTCTGTTTTGCTCGGGCAATGGAGCATATTGTAATAAATTCTATTGAAACCTAGTTCCCAAGTTCTTTTCCTGCAACATCGTTTGTTCTTTTGTTTGTCCCGTCTTCGTGAATTATTCCCGGATTTACGGCTGCAAGTTTTCTGAATTAAAATATTACCTTTGTGAACTTTTTTTAAAAAAAAAAAACTTTTGGTGATCTGATATTTTTCCTTTCAAAATACTTAAGTCTTATGCATTTTCAGTTAGGAATTTAGCTTGCGATAGTAAGTTATATTTTGAAAATAAAATGTAATTAATACACAGAGAAAAAAAAAAGGCAAAAACTACCGAAATTTGGTCAAATTTACAATGTTTACGGCTCTATGGAAACACCAAAATGCTTGGTAATGTTTGCAGAAGCGCTTTGGTAATGATTTCGGTAAAATTAACAGCAAAATTTAGTTTTATAATAGATCCAACTAAAGTTAATTTCGATATATGTATGTATGATTCAAACTAAATGTCACTAACTGTGTTTAAGTGTTAGTTTTTTTTTTAAAAGTAAATTATGTTTTCATCATTGCCATACATAATAAAATCGTCCATCTAAAATGAATTCCGATATAGGTATGTATGATTCAAAATAAAATTTTACAAATTGTAATCAACTGTAGTAGTGTTTTTCCTCTTTAAAAGAGAATTATTTTCTTCATATTAAGTACGCCCACTTAAAGTTAATTAGAACAGTATGATAACTATGCATAAACTTTATACGACTTTAAAGGGTTAAAGAGACGCGCAGCAGTCGTTCTATCCTGGAGTTCCACGCCACATTATAACGATAAACTTCGATGTAAGTCAGGAGTAAGAATGGCGTGTGCCTGTTTATTCATTTCCCCGCAAAATAAACTTTTGAGTGAGTCAATTATTTTTAGATTTTACCATACAGTTTTTTGATATTTTTACGAGTGCCAAATGTCTCGTCGAATGCAATTTACGCATGTAAACTGATTGCGGAGGTAATAGAGTAGTCGATCGTGTTTTTTTAAAACAGAATTAGAATTCTATAGAAATAAAGCACGTGACTCTAAAATAATAAAAATAATAAATAATTAGCTCTGAAAGCTAAAGGAATTTTTAAGCGCATTATACATTGATTAGTGTCCAGTATTTGGGTTAGTGTTAGTCTATCTCAGTGGGCTAAAGCACAAGTGTTCCGTGGTTGTGTTATAGGGGTTTCTAGAGGTAGGCATTTTTTTTAATGATCTTTGAAATTATATATTTAATTATATTTCAATCAAATCAATAGGCCATTATTCATATAATATTTCTTTGTCCTCATGAAATTATTTGATCCGAAATGCGAATAAAAAATAGCACTTTTTAAAAGAAGAAATACATATTTTTTTTTAAAGAAAAATATATTAAATAAATTATGAAAAAGACATTCACTAAAAAAAATTGTATTCGTTTTTCCCAATTTTCTAATGAATAAATATGTTTCCCTTAATAACCATTTTTAACGTTAATAGTAGTTCTTTTTAGTTTTCATTACAAAGAAGACCATAATTTGGCTCATTTTATCCGTTTTCAAAAGCTTTCCTCCTCTCTATGAAATGAATTTGATCTTGTTTCCATGGCAGCAAATAGCACCAGGTGCTGAAGGAGAGATATATGAAGGAAAATTTTTTGTGCTTTCATTTTGTGGAATTCCCAGAAATTAAAGTTCTTCTCTAAAGACAATACTAAGGAATAGCTTGTTCTAAAAATTACATTTGTGGAAAAAACGTAGTGTAAGTCGCTTTCTTTCTATAAATGTAAATTACTTTCTTAGTTTTTTGATACCGTTTTTTATTCCCAAAGAAAGTTTAATAGTTAATAAAAAATTGCGAAAGTTGTCTTATTTTTAGTGCAACGTAACGGGCATCAGTAGGGGGAAAAAAAAAAAACAATTTTTATCTTTGTTTCTTTTTTTTTTTAAATAAAAAATAGCTGTCTGATGCCATTCTTAAGATTAAAATTTTTCTTTTTTTATTTTAAAATATGGCATTTATATTTCCTGGAGCTATATGCAGAAAACATTTTTACACTGGGGCAACTATTCTAATTCGAATTTGTGTTTTAATTTTTAAATAGCTGACATATTAAATGTTCACAAATCATGCAAACTTTCCCTTTGTCAACTGGACGTGTCTTTTCGTCATTTTTTTTTCTGCTTTGAATCTGTCTATAATTATTGAAGCATTAACACAATGAAAAGGAAGTGGGCTTCACTTGAGCAATGAAATGTTTTATTGTGATCAACTGTATCGAACTCTGATCTATTTATCTTGTCTTCTAACTGTATTGCAAACTTTCCTTATTCGTAGTAAACTGCGTCCTCAGTCATTGGCAACTGTTTCAGAAGCTTTTAAAAGATCGCGTGGCAGAAAATGCTGATGACCGTCGAGTCGCGAGATTGCGTGAATCGAACGATGATGAACTTCTGGTAATTTTCATTCCGTTGCTCTGGTTGATGAATTAGGATGTGGATAATTCAAAAGAATGCAGCATTAATTGCGTGTAAAATATGAAAGAATGAAAAGACAAAGAATAAAGTGTTGCATGCCAACCTTAACTGGGAATATTCTTTGAACGGTGGTAATGTATAGAAAAACGACAAAATTTGTCAAAACGCCTCACTTAAAGTAACGAGAATGCACTTAATGTACGCAATTGTCTAATTAAGGCTTATAATCCCTGACCTGCTGATGTTTTGGGAATTTTTGGGTTGCTGCTTTTACACCATAAACAAGAAAATGGTAAGATTACATTTTTACTTGCTTGTTGCTATCATTTTCTTGTTAATTGTAACTCCAATGAATTAAATTCCCAAAACTTGAATGAGAAATAATTTCATACATTGATCCGTCTTATCTTTGCTAAATGAGGAATAGTCTAGTAATTGTAGCAACCAAAAAAAAGTTATAAGATTTTCTTTACACCCATGATTTTGTTTTATAGAAAGTTTTTAAATCCCTATAAACAATGGGAAAGAGACTCCTATTCTTTCTCTTATACTGCCATGTAATAGAAAAATCAACGTAAGCGACATGAAGTTAAAAAATGTGACTTTTATGTATTTGTTATTTTTGTATAGTAAATTATCTATTGCCAAAAAAAAAATTTTTTTTTCAAAAATTAATTTTGCTTTACATGTTTTTTGAATGTTTTGAAATTTTATTTTAGAGTTTAAAACATTATCAATCGAAAGAAAATAGTTGTTAAGCCCCTTTTCTCAAACTCTATCGTGAAGCACTTAAACATTTTAACGTTCATATTAGTTCTTTTAAATTTTCATTTCGAATTAAACCATAATTTAGCTTATTTTAATAATTTTCAGCTTATGTATATAGACCAGAAACGAATTCATAACTAGACAAGATATAGCACTAGGACAGCAAATAGCTGATGAACACAAAACCTAATTTAAGACTAGTAATGATAAAATGAAGAAAAATCTTCATTCTTCTAATTAAATATTTAGCAACTACTTAACTTTATTTAATATTTCACAGTTTACTTAAACGTTAATTATAAAGGATTGGGTTCCGCCGAAGGAAGGTTAATTACTTAGGGTTCCGTAGCCGAAAAAAATTGGGAACTGATAAATTAAGGCATTGTTTCCATTGTATTTTCTTACGCTGAATCGAAAAAGACCAATCACGAGACTATCAAATCAATAGTTTAGAAGTTATAAGTATTTTATGCGCACAAAAAATACAGTTTTGCACTTGTTGTTCCTATTTATGCATACCCGTGGGATATATTATCTCCAGAATCTCGTGAATCGAATGGTTTGTAGAACATCGATAAAAGAATTAAAATCGAGGGAAGAACAATGAAATATAATTCGATCTAATTTGTTTCGTAGAGACGTTCATGAGATTGTCTAAATTATTCGATTAGAATTAATCATAAAAAAGAAATATATAAAAATTTCCGTATATCATTTTGTATAAGTGCAATTTTGTATTGTAATTAGTTATTGTAACTTAAACCATTTTTAAAAATCAATTAAATAATGCTGCTATTATAAATAAACAATTTTTTATGTCAGTTCAGTCGTTGCTAAGGTGATTATGATTTCTAGTTATATCTATGTATTTGAATTAAGACTTTAGCGATTCATATTCAAATTCAATTTATTTATACTAACTTAAAATGACGTATAAATATTAATTAAATGTTAATAAAATGTATTAATTGTTGTTTTGGGGTAAAAGTAATTATAATTATTGTTGTTAGGTGGAGGCTTTATAAATTTTAACGTGGAAAATGATTGAAATTAAATAAGTAAATAAAATAGAATTTGAATTTTGCTGATTTTGCTTGCTTTATAGTATTAATTGATAATTCCAAAAGCTAATCATCTTTGGTCGCATGCTATTAGGATCGACCCTCCTTAGGTCGGAAAATAATAATGTAACATTTGATAATTATATAATTTCCAAAGTATCATTATAAGCATAAAAATATAATTATAAGCATAAATTTATAAGCATGAAAAATGTATCTAAATCTCTTAATTGGAATTTGATTAATAGGATTATTTCATTTCTGCATCTAAAATTATTAAAATAACTGAATTGGAATTTGAATCGGATTATTTTATTTCTACATTTAAATTTATCAAAACCTCTTAGAGTTTGAACGGGATCATTTCATTTCTACATTTAGATATATCTAAATCGGAATTTAAACTGGATCATTTCATTTCTATATTTAAATTTATCTGAATCTCTGAATTTGAATTCGAACTGAATCGCCTCATTTATAAAATACTTAAATTTATCGAAATTTCTAAATTGAAATTTGAACTGGATCATTTAATTACAAATAACATTCAGAAAAAATGCTATGAAATTTTTACCATTATATGTTTAATTGTTATTTATAAAAACAAATTCAGATTGATTTAAATAAAAAAAAGTTTAGTTTAGTAATTAATTTTATTTGTTCAATCAAATTATATTGGTTATTTATGTTAGATAGAGTTATTTAAAGGTAGCCAGAATAAATGTAAGCAATTTTATGAGCAACATATTGTTAATATCTTTATTTTTTCATTTATTTATTTTTCTGCAGAGTAGGCTGGTATTTATATTCATAAGTTTATTACGCATATTAAACAAACGAAAAAACTTATAGTTTAGCTCTAAAATTAAAACTAAAATTTAACGTTCTTTTTTTTATTTATTTATTTTGTAATTACTTTGTTTAAGATATTTTTTCGTTTTTTCCTTCAAATAAAATATTCAGACAAGCAAACAACTGTTGTAACATTAAATACAATTTATAAAATCGATAGTTTAACAATAACCCACTGACTTAGGAAACTTTGTTTTTTTATATTTGTTTACTTCGTCCATGCTTGTGCCACTGAGTTACCGCATAAGTTACTAAGTTTTAAAATGATCTAACTGACCTAACTCAATTATACTCTCTGCAATGGAATGTGAAGCAAAAATAGCATAAAAAGAAAAACAGTAAATAACTATGCGTCCTTGCCTCTGGGTGTGCAAGTCTTATTTTGACCCATGATGGTACGTTTATTGCTTGTCGAAATAGATTAATAGACTACTTGTTGCTTTATGAATAATTTATTTTTTCGATCGATTGTAAACAAACGCGCAGCTTTGTCCTTAATAACATAGTAGGTGACACGTTTCTAACAAGAATCTTTAACAGCAAAATGTGTACATTTTTATCGCATTCACTACATTGCTTATAAAAAATTTCACAAAATTGTTTTTTACTAAAATAAATTTTTTAAAATTAAATTACATTTTACAGTTATTTTTTTAACAAACAACTTTGGTTTTGTGATATTCTGATCAATAATAAAAAAAAAGTTTAGTGACACAAAAGTTTACTTTTCTCGAAACTAATGAGGTTATGAATATATTAATGAATTATAACCCAAAAAAAAAATTGCTACTCGGCATTTTTCCTACTGCTTACTTTTAATCTATGACTACTACGCAGACTAAAGCTCATTTTTTACAAAATATATTTCTCTATTTCTACTCTTATAATTTTAAATATAGATTTAATTAAATGAATTTAGTTAAATCTATATTGGAAATTATAAGCGATATACTTGAAATTATTTTTTAAGTTTACTTAACTACTTTCTAAAAGGTGTCAACTTGGTGCATTTATGCTTGATATGCCGGGAATCTAGAAATATACGCATTATACGACTCTAAACATAGCTCTTATGTTTTAATATACCATAGCAGGGTTTGAATGAAGAAAGAAATTAGACAGCAAATGTCGGAAAAATATGAAGCGAATGTTTAACTAATTCTTGGAAATTAGTTCTTAATTCCTGAAATGAATAAATTCGATTACGTGCAAATGTGTAAAGCTTGTTAATGTGAAAAAAGCTTAACTAAAATCTCTAAAATAGACTTATTAAAATTTTGCTTCTATCATCAAGAACCAAAAACCTCTCTCTGTGTCAAAACACAGATTGAGAGAAAGGAAATAGAGGGGAGAAAAAAAAATCGTTGCCGTAATTGTACTATTTATCGGTGCTAAAGTAAAGGCATATTATGTCTATTTTTATGGCTTTATTCACGTTGTCTAGCTTTATTCATATGTTGCGCAAACTTTCTAAGTACAAATGTCTTAGTGTAATATATTTTAAAAACTTATTTCAGTTTATTTATTGTGGGATTTTCTATTTTCAGAGCCTATTATGTCTATTTTTATAGCTTTAGTAACATTGTCTAGCTTTATTCGTATGTTTCGCAAACTTTCTAAGTACAGATATCTTTGTATAATATATTTTAAAAACTTATTTCAGTTTATTTATTGTGCAATTTTCTACTTTCAGTGTCTATTATGTCTAATTTTAAGGCTTTATTCACGTTGTCTAGCTTTATTCATATGTTGCGCAAACTTTCTAAGTACAAATGTCTTAGTGTAATATATTTTAAAAACTTATTTCAGTTTATTTATTGTGGGATTTTCTATTTTCAGAGCCTATTATGTCTATTTTTATAGCTTTAGTCACATTGTCTAGCTTTATTCATATGTTTCGCAAACTTTCTAAGTACAGATATCTTTGTATAATATATTTTAAAAACTTATTTCAGTTTATTTATTGTGCAATTTTCTACTTTCAGTGTCTATTATGTCTAATTTTAAGGCTTTATTCACGTTGTCTAGCTTTATTCATATGTTGCGCAAACTTTCTAAGTACAAATGTCTTAGTGTAATATATTTTAAAAACTTATTTCAGTTTATTTATTGTGGGATTTTCTATTTTCAGAGCCTATTATGTCTATTTTTATAGCTTTAGTCACATTGTCTAGCTTTATTCATATGTTTCGCAAACTTTCTAAGTACAGATATCTTTGTATAATATATTTTAAAAACTTATTTCAGTTTATTTATTGTGCAATTTTCTACTTTCAGTGTCTATTATGTCTAATTTTAAGGCTTTATTCACGTTGTCTAGCTTTATTCATATGTTGCGCAAACTTTCTAAGTACAAATGTCTTACTTAGTGTAATATATTTTAAAAACTTATTTCAGTTTATTTATTGTGCAATTTTCTACTTTCAGAGCCCCGTCGAGGCAAGATATGAAGGAACCAGCTAAATACTAATATTTGTGTGTGTTTTGATATACCAAGTGCATCTTTGCAATGCCCGGTACTACACGGTATTCAGCAACATTTGACCGCACATATGAAGAGGAAGAACGGGGATCGTCTGGCATTTCTAATGGCATGCGACGATCTCGTTCACAGAGCTGGCAAGCAAATTTGGGACTTGACGATAGGCCTTATACACCTTTAGGAAACAGTAGACCTTCACCAAGGTCATCATCTACTGATAATGGTTCCGCAAAACCCGCGGAAACAATTCCAACTCGAACACTGTCGAAACCAGTGGTCAAGACTCATAATAACCCCTTTCAATTTGTTAAAGTGGGATCATCACCATTGTACAGAAAAGTAAGAGAACTGTTTTATTTAAATTTTATTGACTTGATAACATTATTTATTTCTTAATAAGTTTATTATAAAAACATATTTATCTTCAATGGATATTGCATATTACAAAAACAGTTAAATAAATCAAATTAACCTGAAATCAATGCAAATATTCTAGATAATTTTCTAAACTTTACTGAGGGGTTATTTCTACTTTCCCTCTTTTTTTCCACTTTCATAAAATGCTTCCTTAATGACATGCATGCATTTTATCTTAAGTATTTTAGGTAGCAGCGGGTGAGTTTGCCTCAAGAAATTTGATTACCTCGAAATATTTATTCTTTTCTTCAAATAAAAACTGAATTAAAATAAGAACTTGAAATGCGAAGTACACTAGAGATTTCTCAAGACATTTTGACAATTCGGACAAATTGAGAAACCACGTCTCATTCTGCAAAAAATTAAAAGTTTTTCTAATGCCCATGCCAACGAATCGCCGAAACGCTAACAGTTTTCACCATGTTAATAAAATCAAGGTATATCAGATTGATTCAGAGGTTAAACCTAAGCACCCAAAACATTCGTAATTTGATGATTTCTTCTTGAATTCTTCATCGCTCTCTTTTGTAACACATGCGATCTTCGCTATGAGTTTTGCCTACCATCCTCCTTTCAATATAATCTCCACTAATTCTTTTTTAAGTTAATTATATTCATAGCGAGATTCGTTAGCTAGATAAAACATTGAAAATGCCATAAAATGGGTCATCAATTAGTTGTTGTTGTCGTCGTCGGCCATAAAGGCAGGGGAGTTGCGATTGTTCTTGTTTTCCAATGGCTCCATCTATGGTTAAGAATTCGACTTCTGCCACACCCATACGTCACACCCGTTTATAGGGCAACCATTCTTTCTCCCACAGATCGTAATTTTGACCTAAATCAGAGAAAGATCAATCTCCAATTCAGTACCCCCACAGGTATTGATTTGTTATGAGAACATAGAGGACTTTGTCACCCGGCAGATTTAACGTGCACCATTCACCATTCCCTACATGGAGGTCTTCGGCTGGCTGGCCTGTTCTCACAAACGTGAGTCCAGCGCCCTGCCAACCAGGCTTTCCCGGCCGTCAGTAATTAGTAAATAAGCCATTAGAATTAAGTGACAAAATAGAAACTTGACAAAAAGCGTATAAATTTTATAAAATATTAAAAAAAATTGCTTTGGAAAAAAAAAATGTCTAGGATTAGTAGAAATCATAACATCACCAAATCTAATGATCTTGAAAATTTATCATGCAAACAAAAAATAATTAAATTCATTAAAAGTTGTACTAAAATTTAATAGAAATTATTAAAGTTTAATCTTTACTTAAGAGAACACCAAATTTTTTCTAAATATAATAAAGCATGATCATAGTCCTTTCGTAATTTTAATTTTCAATCTATCATGTATAAATATAGTTTATACTCCGACAATTTATTGGGACAATGGAGTTTGATTGAAAGTTTTATTTAGCAGAATTAAATAATTACAGTTGCTTTTAATAATTACAATCACAAAATGAAACGAGATAACCTTGGTTGTATTTTCGAAGATATAAATGGGAATTCATTCCCTTTATTTATTTAGAATTGAGTTAAATTAATTTTATTTTCATTACGGAGTACGATAGTCTATATGGTTTTTCCAAGAGATTTGGTATGCCACTCCAAAGTTTTTCATTGTTTGTTGATAAACAATGACAAATTCATTGACAGTAGGAACTTTTCACGTTAATGTGTTTATTTTTCTTTTTACGCAAAAGAGAAGAAATGGAAGAAACTGGCAGTTTTCAGTTTCTCGCGAGTATTAAAAATTCTTCCTAAACAACATTCCATTAAAAGAGACACTCACCCATTTCTCCGTGTTTTGGGGAATTTTAAGAAGTGTTAATACCTTTAATACTTCATGGGAATTCAATTTAGATGAAAGTTCAATGCTCTCTTCTTTTTTGCTTTTTTCAAAAATTCTTTTAACTAAATATGGCGAATAAAATAATCAACAGTTTAATGTAGTCAAGTAACCTAGATTTTTTTTTCGCTTGGAAAAAATTTCACTTTTGCAAAAAAGAAAACTGGTGATTCTTTTATTAGGGTTGTCTCATTTTTTTATACGTCTTGACCACATCAAAAAGAAGAAGTTTTCTTCATTTGTCAGATTCAGCAGGCGTTTATTATGACTGTCTCGAATTCTTTCATCCGAAAAATACCAGAAAATGAAGACATTCAATTGTGGCTATCCAGCTGAAAACGTCATCTTTTCCCATCAGTCTACTCGCTAAAAAGGATATGGTGGTAGTCTTCAGTTAGGCTTCCATTTTTATTTATTGCTTGCTTCAGACTAAATCTAATCTTTGTTTAGAATTGTTCATCTCTGAGGAATAAGTTGTGGACAGTTCCCATCAGTCTACTCGCTAAAAAGGATATGGTGGTAGTCTTCAGTTAGGCTTCCATTTTTATTTATTGCTTGCTTCAGACTAAATCTAATCTTTGTTTAGAATTGTTCATCTCTGAGGAATAAGTTGTGGACACATTGGTAAGATACTGTTGTATTTCTTCGTTTTAGATTTACGTAATTTCTAATATCAACGATCAGTTAGTTTTATGGTTAGTTTAAAAGCTTAAGTTCAGTTTTATAACGAAAACTGCATGAATTGTGACTTGTGATGCATGTTCTGAAACATGTGATGCTAAATATTTAACTCATAGTTTTTATACATATATATATAATCTTAATATTTCTTTCATTCAATGCCTAATAAATAGAATCAGTTATACATTTCAGTTGGTAAAATGTTAATTGAATGTAGCAATCGCCACTCACCGTAATAATAACGTATCTTAAAATTATAAACAAACCGTATTAATATAAGTTGAATGGGACATAATCGTATTTCTCAAATCATAAAAAACACGCAATGACGTAAAACCGCATTTTGCATTGTTGTCGGCGCATTCTTATTGGCCAGAAAATCGCATGGTATGATTCAGTTTTCTCACAAGGATATTCAGAGTTTTTTGGTCGTCTACATAAAATTAATAAAAGTCAAAGATGTATTATTTACCTGTAAAATATTTCCTAACTCTGAATTTTTAAGGGATTATTTCTAATTTTTTTAACATCTTAATATTTTATTACATTATTTTATTCCTTTATTACGTTCTAAATTCTTTCACAAAGATTCTTTCTCAAAGATTTCAATTCTTACTCTATATATTTACTCAGAGACTTAACACAAAGACAGGCACGAAGCCATATTTGACATAAACAAACTAAATATGTATCGAAATTGCCAGGTACACAAAACAAAAATATGTCACCGTTACAATAAAATGCATAATAAATCTAATAAGTAACAGAATAATAAATAAATCTAAGTTAAGTAACAGAAGTAGACGAAAAAGAATTTTATTTCAACGAATTCGACGTGGGATATGGTTCTGTATTTAATTAACTTTGTTAATTGGGTATAATATAGCCTACGTCACAGGTTGTGTTGTTCCTACTAAATTTAACCCATGAACGGCATTTTCTGCGAGCCTAACTTCAAGCCACAAATAAACAAACGAAGTGTTCGATCGTTTAAATAGCTGCTCGCCAGATTTTATTGCATTATAAAGAAAAGTTATTGAAACTAAATACAACCAAATAAACAACAACAACTAAAACAAATAACAACAACTACTAATAACAATAACTAAATAAACAACAACTAAATTCCATTCGTTTAGCATTGCGTCATATGTTGTTCCTTTTAAATCGAAGTAGTGTTTTTTTTCATATTATACCCAATTGACATTCTTAACCTATGTAGAGAAGCTTAGCTCAACTTTAATACGCCATTTTGCTGATAAAGATTCTGCCTCTGACGTCATAGGTCACATGTGTGGATATAGAAGGTCTTTTTCTTGAAGTGCAAGTACCCAATTGTCAGGGCTAAATTGTACATTTTTTTTAATGAGATGTTAGTTACACATGAATATAAATTTTTTTTTTATTTAAACAAAAACACAATTTAGAAATATTTTGACATATTTAGAGCATTTTTTAGAATCGATTCGCAAATTTGTTCGAAACAAATTTAAATAATTCACAGTTATTTGAATATATTTCAGAAAATCTTGAGAATAAGTAAATATGTTTTAAATTGAGAAATAAGAAAAAAAATTTAATGTGACTTCTAATATAATTTGAGAAATTAAAATAGTTCGTTGCTTACAAGTGAAACCTTCACGCATATAGTTTTAAGATTTTTGAGGATTTAAAAAAAAATTGTAGTTATAGTAAACCAATAAAATAAAATAAAACTTTTTATTTTTATTTTATGAAAATATATATAAATAAATAATTATTTTTTCCAATTTACGAATTTCACTAAACTTTAAAATCCAAGTAAAAAGTAGAAGTCCAAGTATTAAGTAGAAATCCAAGTATTAAAATCCAAGTATTAAGTAGAAAATCTTGACTTAATGTATTTCACTTGCAAGTAAACGATTTCATGTATTGATTTTCAAATTTTATTGTTTTGTTTTTATAACTTTTTTACTATCAAGCAAAGAAATTTCTTATCTTTTATCTTCACTTCAGTGAAATGTGTAAAAAAAATTGTTCAACAGAGGAAATGAATTATTCTTAATTTTTATTTCTAATTATACAGATTTTAATTTTATTGATTGGAATGGTAATGAGTAATCTTTCTGCCATTGTTTTAATTACAATATCAGTGATATTATGAAAAAACGTGATTAGTAATAGCAAACAGTTTATGCAAACCGAGCGTACCAACCTAAATTCGGTCACAATGGTCATAAAAACATTGGATTTCACGAGCTTTAGACAAGCGTTTGCGGATGTATTCGTTAATTATATATAAATAAATGAACTTCTTCCTATTTTGCAACATGATTCTTTTTTTGTTCTAATGTTTTCGTGCTAATAATTATTGTTTACGTTTTAGATATTGTGAAATTTCAAACTTGGATACATTTACTTCCTATTGTAAAACTCTTTTTCTTAGAATTTTTCTTCCGCTTTAGAAAAGACACATTATATCATTTTGTATTGTAGCCATAGTCCTTATATGCCTTTCAATTTGAACACTAAGTGTATTATTATAAATAGTTCAATAATGCAAACAATTATATGAATAATTTTATAAAATGTTCGTGTATTCGTTCAAGAGTATTTACGTTGCTTGCAATTATATTTTCTAAATAATCAAACGTGACAAACGAAAGGTAAAAAATCAAACGAAACTCACGTTTTTTAATTACAGGGTTTATTTTCAGTTATTTATGAATTATAAAAATTGCAACCCGGTCACGATCTTATTTTGATTCTATCCGAGCTCTTGTCGAAAATTATTTAAAGCATTTCTTAAAAAATGCTGAATAAATAATATATTTTTCCAGTTTTTGTGAGAATGAATGGCGTTATTTAATTCGTCTTAAAATTACAAGCTAAAGGAGAAGCTTTGAAGTGTTAAAGGAATAGAATAAATTTGATTTCTCAAATAATTGATCATATATGTATATGGAGTTAATATTCTGTGTTATCATTATTGATGTAATGTAACATGATTTTAATTTATTTAATTATATTATTAAGAAACTACTTTCTGTAAAGGCATAAACTATAAAAAAAATTGTATTTTTTTAACTTTTTGGAACTTTGCAGTAATGATCGTCTTTAATGTACTCGTACATTTCACATGCATGTAAAAAAAATTATGTAAAAAATTATCCACTTTAGGGAAAGCAAAACATAAATAAAAACGGTACCGAAATATTACGAATCACTACTGAGGAAAAGTATGAGAAAGCATCAAAATCAGACCGTTTGATGAAGCTCATAGTTGTTTCTAACAATCAACTATCTGTTTTTCGATGTTTTTTAGCCCACCTTTTATTTTAATTTTAAAAGGATGATTTTAACCTTTTTTATACTTATTTAAACTCAATATTTTACTTATACCTTCTAAATCACTACCGAGGAAGGCTGGGATGACAACATCTTATCTTCCTCAACTTGCCTGATGAAACGTGGCGTTTCTAGCAATCAATTTTTTTTTCTTCTTCTTTTCTCGTCTTCTTCAATAGTAATTCGTTAAATTTCGATAGAATTTTTATTTTTTGCACTTAAATAATAATTATTTTACACCCATTGTAATAAAAGTATGCACCATTTGTGCACACTCTTTGACTATAATTTTGATAAGGACTCTAAGAATACATTTTAAAAGCGATCTTTACAGAGCACCCTGTTTACGATATTATATATTCTCGAATTCTTATAGAGGATGTATCTAGTTTCAATTTGCTTTTCTTCAAAAGTTGTAATACGTTCTGAAACAAATTATAATATAATAGCCGACTTCGGTAGTTTGCTGATTAGTCATTCAATAAGCCTGTTAATGTGAGGGAGGGGTGCTTTACTGCCTATAATTGTCTTTCAGGTTCTTCTACTGGCTTTCAGATGTCTTTACTGGTATTTTATTTTATTTTATTTTATAACCGTTGTTGAACAGCCGACCCAATTTCGGGTTTACGACTACTAAAGTTCAACTTCGTAGCCTTGTAATTTTTGAACTCAAACGAGAAGACAAGGGAACTCCTGGATCAAGTATTGGGAGAAATTTGCCTTCGTGGAGGACTTTTTGATGGAAATAACTCGCATTTGCGTTACATGGAGAGGATGACACGAATGTCTCTCCCATGGTTCGCCTGACGGCAATGGGACTCTACCCCATGATCCGTCTGCCACTGAGGATATTTTACGTCAGCATTGTGGTCGGTGGGAACCAAACGCGGAATTTGTATCGACTAGCCATCACTGGGATTCGAACCCGGTTCACCAATTTGGAAGGCGAACGCTTTATCCCCTGAGCCATCGCGGCTTTTCTTTACTGGTATTGTAAATAAGTTACAAATTTACAATTTGTGTTAGCGTATAAAAATAAATCCCGTAAGCGGGATTACAAATCGTAGAATTCACAACGCATTTGGCGCTTTTAGGGAGCGAATTTTGGCTAAAGATTTTTGGACTAAAATATTTGTTTCGAGCCAACAGAATATCAATCAAAACCAATCTCCTCTTCAATAGGAGGAAGATGGCGATAAACCCAAAAGGATTGATATCTCTTAGTTTTAGTAAATATTCAAGTAACTCAAGTCCCCATAATCTAGAAAACATAATTCTCATTAATATTTCTTATTTTATAATTTGTTTAATAGATTGAAAATGTTGTTTATCGAATCATTTTTGATTATTGTACAAATAAATTGTAATAATATGGCATACATTTTTAGGCCGAAGAACAACTTAAAAAAGTGAAGGAAGTCAAAAAAGTTGAAGTTTTGAAAGAAGAAGAAGAGGAGTGGCAATCGGTAATTTTTTAAAATTTATTTTAAATCTGATATAAATTGTGGTAATAGATTGGAATTTATAAATTAAATTTTCATTTTTAATTTAATAGTTTTTTATAGGTTTCTAAACTTTTTGCATATAATTTAGAAAATAATAATAATAATCGTAGGAGGATAAAAGGCATATTTTTATGAATTTTATAAATGTACCGACGAAATTTGTCACAATCAATTATAGTCGGTCTTCTATTTAACGAAGTCGCTATATCCAGATAAAAAGTTCATTATATGGAAAATTCGTTACATAGAAAATCACCATTTGAAATACTTAAACAACACAAAACAAGTTTTAAATTCATAGGCACTAGAGATAATTAAAATAGCAATTGAGTAGTAAATTATTATCTACTAGTAAATTAGTATCAGCAATTTATTTTATAAAATTAACCATAAAAGAAATCTGCATGGAAAGTAAGAAATGAACAAAACATTATCCAGTGTTACACTATCATGCTAGATACATTTTCAGCCAATTAAAGCTAAATTTATGTATGCTTAAATTATAGCTGCATTTATTATAAAAGTAATTTTAAACATATTACCTCACGTGTTCTTAAGTTTAATTGCTACTGATAACGTTCGTTAAATTTTCGCTTGAGAAAGTGTTTTCTTTTTTCTTCATCTTCTAATAATAGGTGTCGCATTTTTGTATTGCACCAAAACTTCTTCAGGCGTATTCTCCTCAAGCTGTAATCCACGTTTAATTGTTTAAGTTGATTTTAACATTTCATCCTATGATAGTTGGGTGATTTCTTCATCATCTCCGTCTTCATCTTATTCGTCTTCCTCACAATTTATTTGCTGTATTGTTTTTATTTTTCACACTGTCCAAAATATCCTATTCAGTTAATTCTTCTGTGATTGCAGCTTTAGAATCAGTAGAAAGAAAATCATTAACATTAACATCATCATTAATTTCATGGTTCTCTTTTAGATGTACCCACATTTTCTTCAAAATGTGGGTACAGCTAAAAGAGTTCTTCTAAAGCTTCCAGTTCTAAAGAAATATAACCCTCGTCCTCTGCTCTAAGAATCCAGCTTTAGCAAAACTGTTCTGAAATAGTACGATCTGTAACATCATAGTTTCATAGTTCCATGCTTTAAAAATTTCTGTTATGCTTTCTCGTAAACCGATTTTTAGCATGGATTCCTGTATGAAATGCAAACAAAAAGGGAAAGGGATTTTACTGCTTTCTCTAAAAGTTAAGGGGTCGCGAAAACAAATTCAAGGTCATTTCCCGCCTAAAATGCGTTAACAAGTTTGAATTGTTCTGAAATATTTTGGAAAATAGGGAAAGTAGATCTCAAAGAAAAGTTCATAAAATGGAAAATTCACATTTGGAATTTATGTTACGAAGAAATTTCCAAAATGTTCTTGGTTCTTCGAAATAAAATCTCAAAATAGATAAATTCACAAATGGAAGTTCGTTAAATAGAAGTCCGACTGTAAGTTTTCTCAAATTTTAATCGTTTTTTTTTTTTTTTGTCGGAAAATTATATTTACATACAAATAATTTGCGCTTTTTTTTTTCCTGGTACACTTCAATTAACAATATTAATTTTTAATATTAGTTTTAAATTTTTTTTAAACAAAAAGGAATTTATATACAAGTATGTTTTTTATAATATTAGATTTTTTTTTAAATCAAGATAATATCTCTGGAAGAGTTGTAATCGTTGTTTTTGTGTGTTATGTATTTTTCTCCTTATTTCACATGTGGAATCGAATTTTTCTCGCAACCCACTGTTATATGAGTTTTTCATTGGGCTCGCCTTGACTAGCCAATAGATGGCAGCACTATATTTTTGGAAAAAGTTAGGAAAAGTATAACTTTTCTTTTTGTTGTGCTACCTCTCACCCTTCACCCACCACTATAATATCAGTCATGTGGCATTGTTTTCCTGCATCGCACCGCGTCGTTTGGATTTTGAATCCCTCGTTGGCAATCCTCATTTTATATTACAAAAAAGGAGAATAAAAAGGAAAACCTGTTGCTAAAAACCCGTGAAGCGAATCATTTTTTCCTCTGATTCACCAGTTTTCCAACTTTTTATGAAGTTAGTGATGTATGGTATACACCTGCTCTTGTGACAAGTTTTTAGCATCGGATGTTCGTACCCGCTAATTTTGTGATGTCAATCTAGTGATTTTTTTAAGTTTATTTTTTTAATTTGACCGCACTGTGTGGTCTATCTAGCCCTTACCTAACCCTTCTTTGAATTTGGTAAAATCTGTAACTACTAACACGAACATGGATTGGAAACAGGTAAGATATTATTTTGTTTAAAGGTATTTCTTTAATATTGTTGCACCTGTACCACCGTTATTGTAAACAAAAGAATTTCATTGCGTAATAAAATTGTATCGGTTCAGTAATGATCTATTTTTTATTTTTTTTATTAAAATATTGTTAAATGC
The DNA here is from genome assembly GCF_982258835.1 of Parasteatoda tepidariorum. Classification (NCBI taxonomy): domain Eukaryota; kingdom Metazoa; phylum Arthropoda; class Arachnida; order Araneae; family Theridiidae; genus Parasteatoda; species Parasteatoda tepidariorum. The sequence continues at coordinate 8,066,180 of NC_141755.1, read as the reverse complement.
TTTTATTTTTTTTATCAAAACGATTTTTTTAAATGAGTATATTATATTTTCATCTATGAATTTCTGCTGAGCGAATTTTTTTTACTAATATTTATGCAATAGTAGGCTTAGCGCAGAAAACATTAAAAATAAACTATTTTTACTTAGCTCTTACAGAAAAAATCACGATCTTCTCTATTATTTATTTCTTTTTTATAATTACCTTTTTTTCCTAATTGTACTGATACAATATTTTCATATCTTGTTTAAATTTAAACGATAGAATGGTGCCATGGGTGAAAAGCATTTTTTTTCCTGGTTGAAAGCAATTATTATTCTTTATGAATGAATTAGGTGATGCAGAACCGTGGATGTCAATAATCTCTATGATGCTTAGGCTGATTATTAGAGAATGCGCGTACAAATGAGATTTGACTTAATTAATTGTTAGAATTGTTGTCATGGTAACTGTTGTGATTTTCTCTAAATATGCTATAATCTCTGATTATATGATCTTCATTGAACTTAAAGAATATTTTAGAATTAAAAGAAATGAGCATTGTTTTTCAGATTTTATTTTTAATAATGTTTTTGAAAAAAAGTTTAATTTTTTAAATTAATGCTTTTTCTTTAATGTCTTCATAATTTTTCATTTCTTTTTTATTGTTATTTTGAACAATGTAATTTATTGTTTGTATGGATAGGAAAATAAAAAATTAGTAATTTTAATGGTTGTTTGAATTGAGCAATCAGTTTTTAATTTTTTGTCAATTATATTTTGCTGTGGAATTTGTTATATATTTGTTTTTATACATAGTTAGGAGGTATACATAGTTACAATAGTGTTTTAAAATTCTCTTCTGAGAATTTTTTTTTTAATGTGTGCTAAATACCTGAAAAAAAATTAAATATTTTATCTCTTTCTTGATTTTAACTTTAAGGAATTTAAATCATTGATTATTCACAAATATTTTCTTTATTTGTCTGAAATATTGAGAGGTCTTTTAGAACTTTCTAATTAATACACCAATGGTGCACATGGATATCTTCATGTTTCATGTAAAATCTTATGTTTCATTTAGGAAAACAAATAATTTTGCAAGTTAGTATTTTAATTATCAATCCTTGTTATGTAATATTAATAATCTGTCATATTATTTAGTAAATCTTATTCTGTGGTTTATTGTTAAAAAAAATGGTTGAAAATTAAATTAGCTTTTTTTTCCTTTATAGAATCTAGATAGTTGGAAATCACGACGACGGAAGATGTCAGAAGACGTCTTCCGAAGACAAGAAGAAATTAGACAGTTTGAACAGGAGCAACAGCAGCAAAATGAACAAGCCAATCAAAGGAAGATTAAAACATTTTCAGAAATGGTGGAATCTAGGTAAAGAATTTATTTTCAAATTTCAGTCAAATTTTATTCTTGCTTTTTTTTTTTTTTTTTTTTAGTTACTTGCAAAAAAGAAACAGTTTATTATTTTTTGACCTGTTTTTAATTTTTATTTGATAGTTGAACGTGTCAAGATTAAATCATGATTAAGTTTTAACACGATTAATTTAATGGAAAAAAATGCATTTTGCACTGTCACAAAATCATTATGGTACTAATAGAATTGAATATATATTTCTTTTTTTTATCGCTAAAAATCTTTGTCTTAATTTATACTTATAAATATTTAATTTTTACAGCTACTCAGTATTAACCGAGTACAACGTCAAAACTTGTCTCAGTATGTTAACATTAAAAATCTGTTATTTTATCTCAGTATACTGTTATCTCAATATGCTAAGTGTCCTGAGTACTTGGTAAATTACTAATTAAAATGATATTGTGTACATGTTATGTTGATTTTTTAGTTTTCACAAATTATTTCTAAATTTCTACAAAATAGGTACCTTTTTAAAAAAAACTAGACAAAAACCCCTGATAAATTTTCAATTGATTTTTATTTTTAAATGTTGACTACTAACATTAAACCAAGAACAAGTAACACAGGGATGTGATTCTTCCACGGATTCGCGGATTTCCGTTTTTTTTTTTTTTCCAGATTTTTCCCGCTAATTTCCGCGAAAATTTTTTTTGGAACAAGGTAAAATATTTTATGAAGAATTTAATTTTCCACGGAGCCAAAGTATTGAAGTCCTCATTCCTCCCTCTGAAGTTCTCTAAAAATCATTTCCTTGGAAAAAACCGGTTTACCTTTATAGAGGGATGAGAATTATTTGCTTTTGCCTTTCGAATTTCAGCCTTTTTTTTAATCAAAAATTCCAATTCTCTAAAAGTTTTGTTTTTTTATAAATATCCCGCTTTTTTTTTTTTTTTTTCGAGAATTCAGACGTTGAAATAAAATAACTTATTTTAGCTATTTTTTCCGCTTTTACGCACAGAAAATAAGATGAAAGCAAACGAAAAAAAAAATAGAGGTGGATTTGCGGTGAAAATATTTATTTGCTTATTCAATTAATCTTGTAAATGTTTATTTATTATGTCCAAACAAAAAGAATACAAACAAGCCTTTTAGTAATCCCAAGTCCAGAATATGTAAATATCTCTATTCTTATCCACGTGATTTTAATATCAATCATCGATTTTCGCATTTACCTGATTTAAAAGTTGCGCATTGCGATTCTTATTCAGGCGACTTAAAAATCGTACATTGCGATTCTTATGTATGAGATTTAAAAATCCAATATCGTGATTTGTATTTACGTGCTTTTAAAACCCTATGTAGCGATTCGTATTCACGCCAGCTTAAAATCCAATGTCGTGATTCGTTTGTGCGGTTGTAATATCAAACATCGATTTTCCTATTTATACGTGCTTTAAAAATTAGACATTGTGATTTGTATTCGCGCTATTTAAAAATTATGCATCGTGATTCCTATTTACGTGATCTAAAAATTATGCTTCATGATTTGTATTTTCGCATTTTTTAAAATTCGATATAGAGTTTCATATTCACATGATTTAAAAGCCTCATATCGAGACTCATATTCTCTCAATTTAAAATCATGCATGTGATTCATATTCATATATTCATACAATTTTAAAATTAATCATCAGAATTTATAATCACATGGCTTACAAGTTTAAAAGTCGCACCTTTTTTGTCAAATTTTTGGGTGTGTGTGTATATATATATATATATATATATATATATATATATATATATATATATATATATATATATATATTCATTCTTGGATTTCCTCTTTTTACTTTCTGACTACTCTCATCCCTGGTAACAGGACGTATGGTAGAGTGCTTTATGTTCTGTATAAAAAATTTATTTTTATCCTTTTAGGCAGCATAGAGGGCGAACTTTAAGTTTATGTCTCTTATCGAGCCCCTTAGATTTACAAAAATGGGAACTTGAAAATAATGCTTCAAAAAGCAATGGAACTAATTCTTATTCTGAGGGTTCTGAAGAGAATAGTGCTGTTAACAGTGAAGATGAAGGAGTAAGTTTTGATGTTTTTTTATGGTATATCATTAGTGTTTTTTACTGTTGTATGCAATTATCTTTCTTAAATTCTTTTCTTTGCAAATTTTAAAGTTACATAGAATACTTATTTAAAATTTTGAAATGATTCTATCTTCATCATCATGGGCAACATCCAAAGGTTTTGCTTTTCCAGAACCATTTCTCTTTTTTCATCAGATCATGCCTGTTCAGTAAACTTATTATTATTATTTTTTGTTGAAGTTGTTGTTTATAGCCAGTCATCAACCAGCCATCAAAGTTTTGGATGTGGTCTAGCTGTCAAAATCATATATGTTTAGCTAGTTTTTAAAATCATATACGTTTGGCTAGTTGCATCTGAACAGCATATGGCTCATTCTCGCGAAAACTGTCATTTTTCAGTTCAAAAAATCCCCAAAAAGTAAAGTGAATAAAAAGCTCTGAAACTTTTTATATTAATAGAAATATGTAATGGCATTATAAAGAAAGTATATATCCTATAAATTATACTTAATATTTAAATTAATTAATTTTTTAAAAAATTAATTTATAATAATTAATTAATTAATTTAATAAATAAATTAATTAATTTAATAAATTAATTTATTAATTTTTTAATTTATTTTTCAAAAATAATTAATAAGTAAATTAATTATTTTCACTATTTAAAAAGTGAGGGAATGACACTAATAGTGAGGGAATGATATTTTATTTTAATACATGTTTTTATCTAAGTTACATCTACCTAAAGTTTGAAAATGATAACATACTAAGTATATCTAATATTTATTATAATTTAGTCTTATATATTTAATAGTTTTTACAGGTTTGGGAAATAAAATTGGCTGGCACGATTGAACAAAAATTTTTTTTATAATATACTCATCTTGAATCATTCCCTCACTTCAGCGTCATTCCCTCACTTTATACACTAGTGAGGGAATGACGAATTCAATAAAATTTAAAAATAACAGTTAGGTCTAATTAATTTATGAAGTCAATCACTTACAATTATATTCATACAAGAAAGCAACATATAATTATCCACTTTCTCGATGAAGTTGTATTTTATTTTACTCAAAAAAATGACATGAGGGAATGACAAATGTAAAAAATTTTACCTGGTTTGATTCATTCAAATTTATTCCACAGCAAAGCTTCTTTGAGTTGAAGATGGAAACATACTGCAATTTTCTTCTATGATGCCAGTTGTTAACTTCTGAAGTTTTCATTAAAATATTTTTATTCTAAGAAGATTGCAGGTGATAAGAACATTGTTGTGAGGGAATGACGCGAAACACTGGGGACAAAGTTTAAAATAGTGCTGTGTTAATATTTTTATCAGAAATTAAATTTAAAATTGATTTTCTGAATTCTATATTTCAGTATTCTGAAATAAAAAACACGAATTTGTAAAAAAAAAATTTATATTTCAGAAACAATTTTTTTCTTTTTTTAAATCAGCAGTTGGGACAAGTGAGGGAATGACATATTGGTATATTTTAATTACCTAAAATAAATAAAAAATAAAAATTGATAATTTTATTTTTATTCTTTTGTTAGCTTGCATTCTGAAGGACACTTTCCCTGAATTTTTTTTTTTTCGTAAGCTGTAAAACAAACATGAAATATACTGGGGACATGAAAATGACTGTTTTTGTGAGAATGACCCATATATACCCTGCAAATCTTATTCTGTTAATCCTTATTAATTTTATTATGTCAATGTCCTCAGAAATTCTACGAATTTATGTGTCTGTTCTTTTGTAGAAATTATTCTCCTTGATTCTAATATGCGAAAGCAAGTTTGTTTTTAGAAATTGAAATGTAAAATTAAAAACTTACGTCTAATTTTTGATATATTCAATAACTACCATTGGCTATTCTTTAAGTCAATGTTTCATTGCAAGTAGTTTATTGTTAGAAAGTACTAAATAGTGATAATTATTCACAAAGTGATGAAAATTTTATTTTTTGTTGAATTCTTTCTAAATTTGAAATAGTTACCTTTTTGGTGTGGTGACAAAATGCTCTAAATATAAAAAGTAACGGTCTAGTCAATGTTCAGTTGAAGAATTAAAAGGTTTAGAAGAAAAATATCCTTGGATATTTACCTTTTTTTTTTCAACAAGAGATGTTTTTTTTTTATTAATTTTTTTATAAACAAGTTATCATTTTGGAATCATGCTGTATAAAATTAAACTTTTTTTATATTAAATCTTTTGCTTTAAATTTGTGCTATCAATAATTCTAAAAAATTTCTAAAAATATTGGCATTTTACAGCGATTTGCTTACTAGATTTCAAACCAAATCATAAAATGAATGTGCTGGTAAAAAATTAGTAGCTTATATTAGGGTTGGCTGGTTTAAACCACAGTTAAAACTAAACAGTTTTGTAAAAAAAAAAAAAAAAAAAATTAAATAAGCTCATTTTCAACTGTTTATGTGGATTTTTTTTTTTTTTTTTTCAGTTTGAATATTGCCAATTGAAAAAGTGATAAAGTTTTCTCAAATTTTTTACAATTTTGTGTTTAATTGATAATGGGCATTTGTATACTTTAAATAAACAATCAGCAATTTTTAAATGTTTACATGGAATTAGTGTTTCAACAAAAAAAAACCTATATAAAATAAATAATTGCAAGCAAATTTTAATTAAAATTAAAAGGACTCTTTAAAAATGCTTAAAATAAAATAGACCATCACTAATTCCATGCTCTGTTAGTTTTTAAAATTAGTAAATTGTGTATTGAAAGAAGTAAAGTTTCTCAAACTTTAATTTTTACATACTTGTTGAAGATACATAATGTTTGCTGCAGTCCAAAGTATAAATATTAATATGGTGCTTTTTAAAATTTCCTTTTTTTCACTTTTTGGAATTATTTTCTGTATTTTAGGTCAACAAATTCGTATTGTATTAATGCAGAATGTTTATGTTCGTTGTTCTAATATTTCAATTACTATTTTTATACTATATTTAAAAAAAGAAAAAAAAACTGTTTAAGGAAAATATTCAAAATTTATTTTTAATATTTCTTAATGTTGTAATATGTCAATAAGATTATTGTTCTGTTTTAAACCCGATTATGTTAAAATAAATGTCAAGGCCTTTCTGACCATCAAGAGAGAGACTTCAATTTTAAACACATTACTAAAATAACATTTAGATTTTGAATGCTTATTTACAGGTTCGTGGATTAATTAAGTAATGAATAAGCTTATATAGAATATTTAGTTATTATATTGTTTTATCCTATTTGCATATAAACTGAAGTGACTATTTGTCAATTCTTTATTCAAAATATAAATCCATCTATGGTAAAAAAGTTGTCTATGAAATGTTGATTACTTTTAATTTGGTATTTAAAATATCATTTAACATTTTAAACCAAAAAAAAATTTTTTAAACTAAAAAAACCTGTTTCCCCCCCTCAACCCTGTCTTATATTAAAGCTTATATTATGTCTTATTTTATTGCTGGATTCTGTACCACACAGAAAAAAAAATGTATGCTTCAAAATTTAAAGGTTTGAATTAAATGAAAGATTAATGTTATATATTTCAGTTGTAGCATCCAGTGATTATAGAAAATATTTTCTTTCACTCTTTTGTTTGTTTTTATCTTTAAGTAAGTTTCTTACTTAGCATTTAATTTAATTTACTATAGGTTGGTGTTAAAGGAATGATGCATAGGAGTTTCATGAATAAAAAGTCACAAAGCACAGAAAGCATTTTAAATAATAATTCTTCTGCTTCTAAACATAAGTTCTTTGAGTTGAATGGAAATGGTTTACATCATAGTAATGGCAATTATTTTGATTCTGGACTGGAAAGTATTAGCAGCAGTCATAGAGCCGGAGACACTCCAGACAGCTGCTCCGATTTCAGTCAAGATAGTGGAAGTTGCTTAGATTGTGATTCACCAAGAGCCTCTGGATTAATTGGAGTCAATGTGTTGGAAGAATTTAACTTGAAAAATCAACAAAGCTATGATACTCATAGTGCTTCCACTAAGGTATGTTTCATAAGTTATTAATTTCTATTTTGATTTTTAAATTATTACTTTTAGTTTATTTATTCTTTATAATTATACATCTTTTCAGTTTAAATTGGCTGTGCCTCGCAAATGTAGAAATTGTTGGTTTATCGGGATGGTTTATAGAAATAAGTTTTCTTTTTCTCTAATTAAAATCAACCACAGCAGCCAATGAGCAAGCTAAAAAACAATCTGTCGAAAATTTCTTATTTACTGGTCTGATATAGCGTGAGAAATAAATAAAGTGAACATCTATTTAAATAATGGCACCAAAACTAATAAGTTTTGAGAATAATATTTATATTATAGTTTTATATTTCAATCTAAAGATGATTACTTAAATCTAAATGAAAATGTCTAATTTGGTATGATTTTGCATTTGAATTAAAACAGGGGGCAAAATTTCTGCTTGCCATTAGTGTTTTATATTGGCTTCAAAAATAAATTTTTTTGAGAATAATTTTAATATCATGGTTTTTACTACAATCTAAAAACAAATACATAAATCTGAATGAAAATGTTTTTAATTTAATATGATCTTACGATTGAATTAGGACAGGGCATGGAATTTCTGCTCGTCATTGACGATCAACTATTTAATGCAGGCTTCCTCTTCTAAATTGTTAAGTTTTAAATTAAACCATTCTACCATAGCTACATAGTTAAAATACTTAGATCATTGTGGCTCATTCCAGAGACACCAGAAAGTATTTTGAAATCAAGCTATGTCATTCTTATTCTAATTGGAACTAAAAATATGGAGTTACCCTAACTTCACACTTGAAGCCACCATTTTTTAAACACTATTCATTCAACCGAAAAGCTTTTCATCTTACAACTGTCAATATTTTAAAAAAACTGTTCATATCTTTCATTAATGCATAATAATGTCTATTAAAAATTTTAGTCTGACTTCTATCTCTTGAAGGGAAATTTCTTGCCCTGGATTAAAATACAAATAATGAAAATATTGTTTTCACCTAAGCATATCTAATATACACATTATTTTTCTATCTAAACTTAATTTTGCTTTTCAAATCAAGCACATTTAAAAAAATTATAAAATATGTTAAATGAAATTGAATATTGGTGGGATAATTACTGTAAATAGTTAGCTAAAATTTTAGTGTTATCAAAAATATTAACTGTTTTAAATTGTATCTAATATCTTTTAATACAATTATTTTAGTTCTTGTTACTTCTCTTGTTAAAAAAAAAAATAATCTTATAGTAATTTTAGTTTTTAATTTCATTCCAGAAAGCTGGTGTTAAATCAAAGCCATCTGATTGTTTTAATCATAACAATGTTGAGCGTGAATATGATTTGCTGACTGATAAAAATGAAACAGTTTCTTCTGTTTCTGATGGTATGTGTTTGGGACATTGCATTTCTCATTGTCATTGTAATTGTTTTGTAATATCATCAGTTTTTTTAAATTTGTTAGTAAGATAAATTTATTTCTCCCTATATTTTTATTGTAATACGTATGAAAAATTATGTTTATAACTAATTTTTTAAGTTATCAGCGAAAATGCTAATATATATAGTTTGTAATTTTAATAAATATCATAACTTTTTTGACTTCAAGTAAAATTTTCGTTAAATTTTAATTAAGTTAAATAATTTTATTAGTTTATAGCATATGAAACAAACCACAAAAGATATGAATCAAAATTCAGATACATGTACAGTGCAGAACCCGTTATCCGGAAATCGGAAAACCAAAAAACCGGAACAAATTCGATAAATTTTCTCGTCATTTTCAAAAAAAAAATTTTCCTCATAAGATTTTACTATTTTTCTTTCTTTTTTTTAAAGATGTTTACTTTACCATCATTTTGGAAATAATCATTAGTGTATTACTTCATTGTTTTTTCTTATTTTTAAGATTATTTCCAAATTTTTTTAATTTTTTAGTTGGGTTTAACAATAAAAAAAAGGGCTTTTTGTAGCGATTCAGAAAACCGGAAAAATCAGTTATTCGGAATAGCGATGGTCCCGACTGTTCCGGATAATCGGTTCTCTACTGTACAATGATTAAAATAGAAATAACTTGATCATTTCCCTTCCTTGCAATTGAATTGCTATGCATTTTTAAAGGTTTTTTCTTTTCTTTTTCTGACTTGTGGGATAGTATTGCAGTGTTATTTAAAATATTAATATTTATTCTAATAATTAACAGTTTACTACTTCAAAAGGAAAAATACCATAAATTTTAATTATATAAAATTTTCTTTTTTTTTTTTTTTTTTTTTTAAAGTTGTAGTAATATTTTTCCGTTAGCTGGACATAGTAAATTGATTTTTTTTTTTGGTGTCAGCCATCTTATTTTGTGTTCAAAAATTAATAATAATAAATAAAATTAAATTTAATTTACTAACTAGCCAAAAAAATCCCAAATTTTATTATAGCTTTGTTGCCTTAAAGAATACTTATATTTGTTATTCAGGTCTTGATGTTTCCCATTTTGAGTCTCCAGATTCTAGTATTTGCAATGGAAATAAATCTCCAGTTAATGCTTCCTTGAACAAGATGAATGATGTATTTTCTAGTACAGCTAGCCAGTCATCTTCTTCCAGTGATCAAATAGAAAGCTTCAATGGAAAACACGAAAGGAGTATTGAGTCCGAAAATGAAGTTTTTGTCGATGATTTTGTTGAGCTTAACAACAATGAAAAGATTGCTTTTCCAAATTCCTTAAAATTGGTAATTAGATTAATTTTTTTCAATAGCTTTTCTGTTTCAGATTAGAATTCCTTTAATTCCTTGAAAATTATTGCACTATTTACGTTTTTTGAATTTGGTTTTTAATTAAAAAGTTGTAGCTATTCAATTTTGCTGTTACATTTTTGAATTATTATTCAAAATTATTATATTATTACTATCACATTCTTAAATTTATACTGAGCTTTATTGTTATTACTTTGTTTTATATCTGAATTTTTTTGTTTTTTTTTGTTTTTTGTTTTTTTTGAAAAATATTCTAAGAGAGATACGAATATATATATGCTCAAAGCAAGGTAGTGATAGTTATTCAAGAAAACTTACTTTATTTGTGAGTTTAATTTGTTTTTGAATTATTAAAATAATTTGAAGCTTAGTGCAATTAGTTTTCAACCTAGTGTATTCTAAATAGAATTAGGCAAAAATGTTAACTCATTTGTGTTTCATACTTTCAATTCATTTGATTAGAACTGCTAAATAAACTTTTCCACATTTGCATATTTATTTTAAAATTTTTTTATTACACATTGTTATTATCATTGTTACAGAACTATGCTTATCAAAAAAATTTTCAAGAAATTATAATATTCATGAAGTTATTTTATTCTAAAATTGAATAAAATTTAAATTTGCATTAAGGTTGTTTTCCCCATTTATTTATTTTATTTATTTATTCTTTTTATCATTTTTGATCCTTTCTAACTTAGAAAGTTGAAAAAGTCAAATCAATACCCTAAGTACTAAAATTGTGCACTGTTTGTAAACAGTATATGCTTTTGAATTAATATTATTTTTTCAGATTGTTATTTTAAATATTTAACTGGATTGTAAATAGTGGTGCCTTTAAGTGAAATTATAACTTTTAAGTTATTTATTTTGTTTGTTTGCTTCTTTGTGTTTTTATAAAGTTTAGTGGTATAAATCATATTCAAATTATTTCATTAGACATTTTAATAATTCACATGAAGTATTAAACAATGCTGTAAAGACTTAACTTTTTTAAGATTTGAGTTCCAGACTAACCTTTTACTTCAACACTTAGTTGGCTATTTATGATACAAGCTGTGCTTATGAATGAAAATATTTTATGATTATTTCATGGTCTTTGAAAATGATTTAAATCAGTCTTGTCTGTAATATGATTTAACATTTTTATTTATTTATTTTTTCTTCTACATGTTCCATATTTAGTTTAGCATTTGCTTATTTTTCACAACAGGCAGATAAAAATATTTCTTCTCAATCACCAATTACTCAAACTGACTTATTTGCAATCAAAGTTGCAACTATGGTACAGACTATCGATGAAGTGAATGACGAAGCAACAGATTTGTTAGAAAGTAAAAATTCAACTTTAAATCCACCGTTTCCATCATTGAGCTGTGTTCCTGAATCAGAAATTTCAATCGCAAGTGAATCTCTTAGTGAAACTTCTGTTAGAACTGTATTAGATACTGAAGAGGAAAATACAAATGTAGTAGTTAAAATAAAGAAACCCAAAAATAAAAATGCAAAGAAGGTGATAATTTAAGGCTCTATGCAACGTTTGATTATTGCATGATAATTTAAAGAAAATAATAGTTCGTTGCATGTATTTTTCTTTTTTTGCTGTGGGTATTTATTAGTTTTGCTGTGCTTTCTTTTAAAAACATTTTCATGCTATTTTGATGTGCTTCCAGATATTTTTAAATTCTATATATTTGTTGTAATAGTTTCTAGAAAGCTGGATTTTTTTTTTTTTTTAATCTATTAAAAGTATTTTTCATTTCAGAAAAAAACCTCTACAAATGCAATTAAAGAAAATGGAAAAGCGGGTGTAACCAATAAAGAGGATGACTTAAATATAGTTTTTCAAACTCACAATGTTAAGGGAAGTAATTCCAGTCTTTCTGATCCAACAAAATTGGACTTTCAAACCAAAAATCAAAATGTTCTTAAAGATGTTCCTCCTGTAGAACAAGTAGCTGAAGAAATGGAAAGATTAATTTTACAGCAGCTTGAAGAAGAAGAAAAAGCTAAAGAATTGTCAATGAAGGTAAGTTGCTTTTTCAATCGGTTAACTCTTTGCCTTATTTACAGTGAAAAAATAAGTAAAATTTTGTGGAATTTTCTTGGTAGATGACATCAGAAAACGGTAATGAATTTCAAGAACATGCTTTAGTCTTCAGATCTCGTTCTGCTGAGCCACCCAAAGAAAAGCCACCACCCCCACCCTCTTCTGAAAATGAAATTCCAAAGGTTTGTTGACGCTCAAGGTTTCTTCTCTGATTAGTTGATCACACTGGTCAGAAATGTTCTTAAATATTAATGGACAGTAATATAAATGTGTTTAGTTCCTCTGTAAATCTAAATTTAAAAACAAAATTATTCTATTTTATCATAATGAATAAGTATTATTATGGTTAGTAAGACTACAGCAATTTCTATGCTATTTAAAACTGTTATGAATGATCTTTTCTTGATCATAAAGTCCCTATGTTGGATTTTTCTAAACTTAATTTTCAACTTTCATGAAAGTGTTTTTTCTTTAAATTTTAATAATTGTTTGGTTTTCAAGACTTTTATGCCAGAAACTTTCACAATAACGTTTAGAAGGACTTATATGATATTTACACAGTTCTTCAGTATCAGGGTTGGGTTTTTGACGTCAAAAAGTGGTTTTTGACATGACAAGGGTATAATACTGGTTTAAACCGTCAAAAATGTCAAAAACTAAAGTTTGCCAAAAAAATATATAAACTTCAAAACTACCAACAGTTGCCATGCATTATATTAAAATTTAATTATACTATAGGTAATCAGCAGGTTTTAAAATATTTTTTAATTAAAATTAAGGTAAAATAACAGATTTAAAATCTCAGAAATTTATACTCAAATGCATGTGCAGAAAAATTTTGCACAAAATTTTTTTAAATATTTATATTTTGAAAAAAAAAGTTTTTTTTTTTTATACTTAAGAAAAATAAAAGTTTATTACTATACATTTTTGACATATAAGGAACATATAACTAATATTTATAAGGAACTTACAAGTTATGTTGTATAAATACAAACTTGATACAAGTGTATGAAAAAAAAATTTAATGTTATACCGAATATCTTTATTATCCAGTATGTTAATTTGAATTTAAAAGTAGTTATATTTGTGAATAATGATTAATATAATTCATATTGTTTATTATATTTATTTATAATTATTACACTTACCTATCATTTTAAAACAATTTTTACCTCTTAATTTTTTTCCCCCACTTGTATTAAGAATACAAATAATGCATATCTTGAAAGCAAGAAGTAATTATTCAACAGCTGAATATTTAGATATTCAACAAAACTTTGTATATAGTATTCAGCAAAATGAAATTCACAAGTATTTGGATAAACTAAATTTTCAGCATAGTAAATGAATAGGCTGAATATACTGTAAACCGACACTAATTACTCTGTGTATTTAACAGAAAGCACTTAAATTTGTATTGTCTTATGTTAAAAAGATTATTAAGAAGATTTAAAAGAATATTAAAAAGATTTTTCTTTAAAAAATGTCTAATGTACAAAACTGCTAATGTTTATCTTTAAAAATGTCTAATTTTTAGTATAATCTATACTATACACTAAATTTGGTTATAAATAAATTTCTTAATAATATCACTGCAGATTTTCAATAACACATGAAAATGAATACATAATATTACAAAAGATGTGAGCTTTCAAAAGTACAAGATTTTGGTTACTATTCAAAATATAAGTGTTTCTTCAAAATTTTAAATTTATTTTTTCTAGAACATATTTAGAAACACTATCCTTTATAAAAAATATATAAATTTTATGTATTAATTAAATTCCACATATGAATATAGGTTTTTGACATTTTCGAAATTTTTGACAGTGAGGTTTTTGACGTGACGGTTTAAACCATGGTTTAAACTGTCAAAAACTGTCACATGTCAAAAACCTGCCAACCCTGTTCAGTATATTAGTCATGCTATACTTTTTTTGTTTAAAAAAAGTTATGTTTATAAATTGTTATATAAACTGCATTCTGTGCTATTTACTCATATCTTTTTCTAACCTTAAACAGCTTTATTATCTTGTTCTTAATTTCAGTTATTTATTTAGTCTATTTAAAATTTATTTAATCTGTTCCTTTCTGTATTTAAACTCATTTTAAGAGCAAAAATTCAAATTCATGTTGTAATTAAGTAATTGATATTTTATTTTCCAGTCTACATCGTTAAAAAGAGTAAACTCTACTAAACGCATTAAGAAGGAACTGTGCAAGCGGCGTTCAAATTTCTTAGGTATTGAAAATGATGGAAATTCTGTTTGTGGTATGAATTTTATACCTTTCTAGATAATATTACATATTTCAAATATGATAAAGAGTTTAAATTGGTATTTCTTATTTTAATAAATAAATATTTTTTTTTTAAAGATGAATTTTCAATTCCTCCTCCTCCTGGTTTGGAACAAATTCTGAAAGCTGAAATGGAATTGGATCGAGAAAGTAGGAGGAGACTCGAAAGCGCTACAACAGAAAGATTAATATTAGAAGAAAATGAAATTCGTAAAAGAGAGCAAGAAATTATTGATTCTTTAGAATCTGAAGAAAGGCAGAAGCAGCTGATTATAAATTGTGATGGTTAGTTCGCATATACTTTTAAATTTTGTTTGAATTTTCTTTTGTTACATACAGTGAAACCTCTTAGTAGTGACAACTCTCTGTTTCGTTTCACAGTTAAATAGTTGTTAATGGAGGTTGGTCGTTATTAGGGGTTACCTCCATTGACTTAAATATTGTTATCGAAGGTACATAATTTTTCTCAAACGACTTTAATTTTAGTCAAGGTCATTTTCTTGGTGCGGAAATGTCGTATGTTAGCGTCGTGAAAACCGGATCGATGAATAATTTAGAATTAATGAAAATGATCCGTACTGATATAATTATGTGTAAAAACAAATTAACCAATTATATAAGATGGAACTATTTTGAATAACTAAACAATTACGCTTTTGGTTTAAGTTCACGTTTAATTTTATATTATAAAAATTATAATTTTTTTGAGATGCTTAGTTTTCTTCTGAAATAGTTTTTTTTCCCTAATTTAACTTTCAACTCTAAAATTGAATCATTGATAGCATTGTTCTTAGTGCACTCTGACTGCAACATGAGGTTGTAGATCTCTTTCAGAAGTTGTCATAAAGAACGCTCTGAATCAGAGTTTCGCACAGATATTTTGAATACATTTTAATCAATTTATTTGTTTTGTTTTAAAAATTAGTGTGTTTTCTTAATGGACCTTTTCTCCATTTGATGTGAAGCATTGTCCAGTCGCTGGGAGAGATTTTAATGGTCTTTCCTAAAGGTTTCCTTCAACACAAAGTCTATGGACAAAACTCTGTACCTTCCAAAAATGGTCATAAATAGAGGAGGTTGTTACGTAGAGGTTGTCTCTCCTAGAGATTTCGCTGTATTATTATTTTTAATATTAATGAGGATATCCTTCGTAAGTTAAGAACCTCAATTATGTAACGCAAGGAAGTTATGCAATTTAAATGAATTTGATTAATATGCCTTTACTATTACTTTAATTCATTAAAATTTCTGCAAGATGATCAGACTTTATTTCATTCTTTTAATGTTATTTTGGTTTTCTATGTCATTTACTATCTTTTTCATAGAAATTGATAGCATTTGTGTCTAGTAATCAAAAAACAGTGATCAACCCAGTTAATTGCAATTCTAATAAAATGATATTCTACTTTTTTTTAAATATTTATTATCAACTTAAAATTATTGAATGAAAGATGGGATTTTTGTAATTTATAATTCAATTTCTTTCTTAGAACTGCTTATATATATTGTTTAGTGTTTACATGTATCAAACTGTTTCCTTTTTCAGAATTGAATGACATAAAATCTGATTGTACAGAGGTGTGTGACATTATGAAAGAAGAAGAAGATCGCATAGAAATTTTAAAGGAGGAGAGGAAAAGAATGGAAAAAGAGCGAATATTGTCAGAAGAACAAAGATTGAGGTTAATTGAAGAAAAACAGCTGAAAGACAGAGAAGAAATGATTCGGAAACAGGAAGTGAGTTATCTTAATACTTTTATATCAGGTTGAGTTTTTCTTAAGAAAATGGTTTTGATCCATAAATTGTCATTTAATTCTCTTTACAGTCTTGTATTTAATTTGTAAATCGAATTACATTTTTAAGTTTTTCATTATTCCTCAAATACATATGTTTTCTTTATAAATTATACTTCTCTAGAAGAAGTTCCAATTAAAATTAACTTTATGGGACCCTCAGCTTTACAGATTTATTTTAAATCCAGAATCAAATCAAATTTATTAAGATACTAATTGAATTTGAAAGTAAGATTGAAATACTAATTAAAATTTGAAGCTTATGAAAAATGGAGCAATTATACATAGGGTTATTTATGTTTTAACTTGTAAAGTGAAGGAACCCTTGCGTTTACTGTAAATGAACATCAAATGTCCCTGTAATTAAATCTTCAGTATCAACTATTTTTAATTAATTTAAAGATTTTTTAAAAATTATCTAAACGAAACTCCTTTTTAATAAAGTAAGTTATTTGTTTTGCTGTAGTCTATCTGCATTTAATATCTGTATTTCATTTAAGTTGTACTGTAAAATAGTAAAAAATTTAATATACAGGAGTATTAAACAAAAGAAAAATATCATTAGTACCAAATAATTAGCTTTCATTACGATATAGCTTTGAAGCAATTTAGTTTGTGACTTTATTTAGAAATCAATTTGTTTTAAATTCATTTGTCTAAAACACAAATAGGAATCACCAGAATAGTAATCATTTAAAAAGAAACATATTTTTTATAAGCATTAATACATTACCAAAAATATTGTTTTTGAAGTATGGGAATAGTAGTTCTATAAGGAATCTGTAAATATTATCAAATAAATTATATTATAAATCATAAATTGGATAAATTTTATCAAATCAATTATCATTTAAGAATAAACCAAATTTATACATTTCTAAAAATAACTTATAATGCTTTTGAAAGAAAGAACTCTTTTCTATGGAAAAGAGAGATAATTATATTGTTTTACGCTTCTTTAAATCCTGATAATGTTACATTTTATTCATATAAATTTAATAATTAATGAAAAGAGAGGAATTTATGATATCCCTGATAGCTGATAAGTAAAATGTGTCAGTTATTTTATTTTTTTCTTAATTTAAAAAAAAATGCCTGAGTATACTTTATTAAAATTAGTAGAAGAATACCTAACGATAATTAAACTTAATTTATGCAAAATAAATAAAAAGATTTATAACTATTTGTTGAACTATTTGTTTAACTTAGTAGTAAATAGGCCATATTTTATTTCACCCTCTTATGAACCATAGATATTTCTCTTAAACCTTCATATTTCCTGAAGTAATTTTTTATTAAATAGTTTTAGTTTTTTTTTTTTAACTAAACAAGCTATATTTTTTTAACTTTTTTATAGTATTTCATGAACAATGTTATTTCATTAAGTGCTGTTCAAATATTGTGTAAGCATATTTTTGATGATTTCCCCTCTGTCAATCAGAATAAGTAAATTCAAAATCACTCTGTATGCTTGGATAGTATTTAAACGGCTCTTTATTTATATGCTTTTCATTACATAAATAATATATTTTTCTCTGCAGGCTAATAAGTCTACTTCTGCTGAATTCTCTGCACCTTTGCTTTTTGATACTGCAATTATTTCTAATGCTACAAGCATTGCTTCCTCTCCTTCTGAAACAAAGTTAAACGTTGGTGGTGATGGTGAAACTATTAAAACAGTTTCAGCACCTAATGATCAAACCAAGAGTACCTCTTTGGAAGAACCTGTTACTGTTAATAGGCCGATTGTTCCTCCAAAGCCTTTAAAAAAGAAGGTGATGTTCTTTTTCTTGCAAATGCATGATCTATTTTTCTAATCTATGCTTACTCTCTTTTTGGGTTCTGTACTTTTGAAAATGCACAGAAAAAAAAAGCTTTTTTTTCCATCTTTTCGCCATTTTACTTCTTTTATCTCTTTCTAAAGCTTTTGCTGTAGGTAGGTATTGCTAAATAACATAATGCTATGAGAAAATGCATGAATAGATGGTAAGAATTATTAGTTATCCAGTTTTTTTTTCTTTCCCTTAGCGATGAATTTTAAGAGTATTTTTTTTTTTTTTACTGTGATAGTGCTCAAATTCTAAATACTTACCTCATTTATTGCCATAGCATTTGCATGCTGTTTTGTAGAATAAATTAGTTTTTTTTTCTCCTATCAGTAGTTAGTCAATTTTATACTGTGGCATTCTTTTTTTATGAAAGATATGTATTTCTTTAAATAAACATCAAAATTCAACTTTAATAAGTAGAAAATATTTTCAAAATGATTAGAATGTTGATAGGAAAAGCTATTAATCATTTAAAAAATGACAAAACATATTTTGCATAGCCTATCATTAAAGTGCTAAGATATGTCTCCCATTTGAATTATTGATTTTTTATATCTAGTTAAATGAATATGTCAAATCATTCTTGATGGAAATATTTAAACTTAACACAAAGCATGAGAACTTGTTATTTAAAGATATACTTAAATGAAGCTTAATTTTTGTGCTATTATTTTGTGTAAAAAATGCAGAACATTTTGTTCAAGAATCAACATTTCTTTTTCTTTTTTTTAAATCAAAGATGATCCAACTTTTTAATAAGTAAAAAATACTTCTTATTAAGCATTTTTGAAATGTAAATAATATTTGATTTATCTAAACAGTATGTAAGGTTTGCTGCCATTCATACAATATTACAATATATATATATACAATTCCAGAATAATTTGTCGACTTATATATTAACATTACTTTATAAAGATAATGTTACCGATAAGTTAAATAAAATATTATTGAATGAAAATTTCAATTCTTAAGAAGAGTTATATTAATGAATTAAATACTAGAAATAAATATTATAAGCAATCGAAATTATAATAAATTAGAAATTTTACTATATCAGTACACAAAATGTGATTTAAGAAAAAAAAAAGAATTGTAAAATCTGATAATTACACCTATAGCTCATTTGTGAATCGATAGTTATTATTCACACATCAGGAGATTATTGGTGTGACATGTAAGTCATGTACTATTTATAAATTTTCTTTTTGATGTAAATTGCTGAAATGAAGAAGATGGACACAAAAGAGAAACAGTAATGAGAAATTAATTAGGATAACTTTATTTATCTTGTATTTACCATATTTCCACATTCTGATTCAATAAAATTTCACTTTAATAATTTCTTACCCGGAAAAAAGAAAAATATTCTTAATTACCGTGACTTATACCTTCAAATAGCTATAACATATATACACATCAGTTATAATATGTATACATTGGGTGTAATCTGGAGGAAAAAAATGGTGGTTGTAGTTTATAATTTAGAATGTTAAAACTTTATAATTTTTAAACTTAATATTTTTAATACTTTTTAATGTTTTTAAAATTTACACCTATAATAAATTTCACTTGTAAATTTAGTTATAAATTTTTAGCATCATTTTGCATTGGACAATTCTGATTTAAATAACTAATTATTAAATTTATGTTGTACATAGGAGCTTTAAAAATATTATGGACTTTTTGTTTCATTTCATTATTTATAAGTAAACTATCTGATTTACTTTCTCCATAAAACATTTAAGCGAGCAAAATAGGAAGATAGTATTCCCATGCTTTTAAGGCTTTTGCATACAGTATCATTCCATTAAAAAAGTTGTTTATTCTATAGGCTCTTAAAAAAAACTTCAAAATTTAGTGGCATTTAAAATTTAATTTTAATTAAGAATCTAATCAGTGAGTTGGATAAGAATGTTGCATAAAATATTTCTGAACTATCTGAATGCAATCAATTTTTTAGGTAATTTATATTTTATTAACATTTTATTGGGCACGCTGTAATCAGTATTTTTATTTTGTCCTAATATATTTGTTTTTTGCAGCTTATTTAGAGTTTAAAATGTATATTGTATGCTTCTGTGGATAGTGTTTTGAATGCAAATAAACCTTAAGCTTTCACCTTCACTACAAAAACAGCATTCATAAAATACCACATCTTGTAATATAAAACAGATAACGCTTAAAATTTTAGAAGTTAACTCTACTTCTGTTTGGATAGTTCATGGCTGTCTTAAATCATATTTTGCAAGGTGATATTATTAATCAAAAAAACAAAAAAAAACGTTATTTAGAAGTTTTGATCTTTAATATGTGACAAAGTTCTAATGTTAGGGAATACTTCTGGCGAATTTGAAGTTAAAATATTTTTTTAGTTGTTTATACATACAGTATATTAAAAAAAGTAACACGGGTACCTTATTTACAAAATAAAATGCTTATTTAGGTCTTGATTTAGCACATTTTGATTTTTTTACTTCTAAAGTAATTGGAAATGTGGAAACTTTTCTATTGTAGGTTAATTATCTTAAAATTATATTTTGAAATAAAGTATATTCACTAGAAATTGTTGGCTTGCGATTTTGTGAAATATACTTTAATATTTCTATAACCTTTTCAACTCAGTAGAAGCTAAAAATAAATTAGGTAGATCGAATTATCATCAAGATAAATGAGGTGATCAAATAGAATTAAAATATAAAATATTATGCACACAATTAGCCAATGTTAGAAACAGTAAACACATCAAGCTAAATGATGTCAATGTAGATCAAATACAATAGGTGCATAAAAGCAATGCTACTTAATTTTGAAAACACTATCCATTTAACAGACTTGAGAATTTTTAATGCCCAAAGATTTCCTTTTCCTGCTGCTTCCCCCCCCCCCCAAAAAAAAAGAAAAAACAGTTTTCCTCCTTGTTTTTCAATAAGAAAATTGTGTATTAAGGAGATAGTTTTATACAAACTTATTCAAATGCTAAATACTTGATCGGTTATTAAGTTTTAGTCATTTATGAGCTTATCTCATTTGCATTTTAAAATTCAAATATTATATATACAGTATAGTTTAAGTTACAAATAGTCTATTTAAAATCACAGTTACTATTTTTTTTCTTCTTCATTTTAGTAAAAAGCAATTCATAATAGAACTGTTGTGAAATAGTAATGTAATTTTTGTGTTTTAATAGGAGGCTATACGCAAAGAAAGAGAAAGGTTACGACAAGAGCAAGAAGCTTTAGTTCGTGAGCGAGAAGAGCACAGAAGAAAATTAAAAGAAGAGGAAGAACTTCTGAAAACTCATCAGAATATCAATGGTATACGAATCAGGGGGTTTTGTGCTGTTGCTGTAGCACTAGCAACCATTCCTATATCTCTATTTTACCTTTTTAACTCATGATAATAGATTCTGATATTTCATGTTTGCTTTGTACGTGCATGATATGTTTTTATTGGCTGCTGGAACGGTCCTTTTTTTAGGTGTTTGCATTGATATAATCTCCCTTTTTTTAGTACATTTTTTTACAGTATTTTTAGTTTGAACTGCTTGATGAATAAGTTATGATTTTAATAATTGCATTGAAAAATATGTATTGTGGAATTTTTCCATGATAAACTCATTTTTGTTTTCTTTTGAAATGGAATGTTGTGTAGTACCAACCATGTAAAACTATTTTTAGAGGTTTAACACACTTGATTATTAAAAATCCTTACATAATTAATAATACATAAGAGAAAATAGTATCATGTGTTATGTACTTGGCAATGAAAGTCAGATAATGAATATTTGATAATGACATTAATCTATTAAGTAATAGTTGTAGAAGTTTTTTGTTAAAGATTTTTTTTTGTCCTCCTAGTTCCAAATGCAAGTTTTTGTTTTCAAACTAATTGTTATTGCTAATATGATGATTCATTAACTTAAAATTTTTTGTTTTTTAATAAAACTAATGTATTGTTAATTTTTTCCTTTATTCCAACTAACCTTGTTTTGAATGCAGAAGTTATATATGATCTATAAGGTAGATATAATATGAATGAATTTTTAAACACACTGAATGGATATGCTGAACATTTTTAATTGCCTAAATACCTTAAAAATTACTGATTTTTTAAAAGTATTTCAAATTTTTGTGGATTATACTTTTTTTTTTTGCACAAAAAGAAATTTCCTAAACATCATGAATTGAATAATTATTTAATGGATTTAATATTATATATTTAGATTGATTTTTGCCAGCAAATAAAGTTAAAATCTATTTTTAATTTGTTTCTGGTAGTCAGAAAGTAGCAAATATGTTTAATTTTACATTTGTGCCCTTAAAGTCTAGGAAGACAATTACTTCTTCCCTTTAATTTATGAGTCTGCAATGTGTTTAAATTTATTGAGGAAAATTCAAACATCTTTTACACATTTTTGGAAATAAGTTCAGATATTTTGATATCAATAATAATTTTCAAAATTTATTCTCCAATTTTTATCGTATTAAATTTATTTAAATAAATTATAATGAAGAATATCTACTAATTTATTTCATAATGGTAACTTTGTGGGCACAAATGTTTGGTTTTTGTATTAATAACATGGTTTGTGTTTTATTTTGAAGTGTGTGTATAGTTTTAATGAACTTATTGTAATTTAGTTTCTAATATAGGTAATTGAAGAATATAATTAAATTTGTTTTATCCTTCCTTACCCTTTACAGCTCATGAAGCTCCTGTGTCCCGAATAGGTCCTCTTCCTTCATTAATAAAGCCTGCTTATACTCCCCAACTAACATCCCCTAATAGTGCTCAGCCCAGTGCCAGAGAAAATACTGCCATAACTAGTCGAATTTATCCAAGCACTCAAAATGGCAGCAAATGTGGTGAGTTTATTTATTAGTATTCTACATGTTTTGTCCATTCCTAAACCAAGTTCCAGTTTTTTTTTTCCATCAATGGTCATTTAAAAGTAATAAATTGACATGTAAAACTTGTCCTGCTAATGTATTCCAAGAGAGAGAAAAACTGTTGATTGAAAACAAATTATTGTAATTCTTTACATAACATTTTCAGTACTATGTCTGAAAATATAAAATTGGCACTTGGTCTAGTCATAAATAATTTTGCTCTTTTATGAAAATCAAAACCTCCATTTATTGTGTTAATTAAATGTTTATTGGAAAATAATTGTTTAAAAAATAATAGCCAGCAATATGGAACTGCAGCAGGAGCAACACGTACAAACAGGGACGAATTAAGCGTATCGGGGCCCTAGGCCATTCAAATTTTTGGGGCCCTTAGATTAAATTTTTTTCTCGTGTATTTTTTATTTATTCAAATATAAAAGTTTTTGTATATCTTTTCATTTAAGAAAACATATTTAAAATTAAAATAAATAATAATGAATTAAATTTTATTTTATTTTATTAAATTAGAACTAAAAATTAATCATAAAATTTTGAAAAATTATTGTTTTTCTTAATTTTTTAAAATTTATTTGCAAAAAATCCATTTTAAGAGAGCCCCTAATCATTGGGGGCCCCAGACCGGCATAGTCTGCCCTAATGGGTAATCCATTCCTGCATACAAATCTTTAATTTCTATTGTTTATTTTTAAAAAAATTATTTTTTTTATAATCCGATGTCTCTAACAATTAATTTGGTTTCTGTTCAATTTTTTTGCGAGATTATAAGAAAGTGGATTGTTAACTATGTTGCTAGGATTTTTTTTCCCCAATGAATGTCGTTCTCTCTTTCGCTTTTTTTAAAGTTTCCAAAAAAATTTTCACAAATTTTTTAATTGTTTGAAATAAAAAAATTTTTTATGAGATTTATTAACCTTTTTTTCCTCCTCATGTTTACACTACTTTTAGAACTTCTCTTCATTTAATTGTTGAAAAAAATATTTAAGTGTTTTAATTCATTACTATGTAACTGCTAAAACATTTTTGAAACTTTGATTGCTGAACCAAAAAGCTTTTTTTTTTTTTTTTAGAAAGCTTTGTGATGATGATTTGAGTCCAGATTCATTGTCTGAATATTTAACACCATTATATCCTTATAAAATTATATAAAGAGTTGATTTATGTCTAAGTCAGTATTTAGGCGTATTTTAAGATAATTAAAAATTTCAGATTTTCCAAAGATAAAGATATAATTACATAAATCTAAAAAATGTGCATTAGAAAACTTTTTAACAGTTAAAAGTTTTCTAGTAAATATTTAAGTTTTCTTTGATCTTAAAACAAATTTTTAGC
Organism: Parasteatoda tepidariorum; assembly: GCF_982258835.1. Lineage (NCBI taxonomy): Eukaryota > Metazoa > Arthropoda > Arachnida > Araneae > Theridiidae > Parasteatoda > Parasteatoda tepidariorum. The sequence goes on along the minus strand of NC_141755.1, from coordinate 8,041,749 downwards.
ACTTTATAAAGAAAGTTTCTGCATCATTTGAGTAATGTAAATATTTAGATAGTAAAATGAGTAAATATAATTATGTTAATTGGGAAAAAAAAACTTGAAAATTTTTTAGCAAATACATTAGCTTTTGTTTGCATAAAATCTTATAATAAAATAACATAAGTTTGTTTGATTAAACGTAAAAAATATTTAATACCTATTTCATATTGTTTTTTTGTTTAGCTGAGCCTGTGCAGCAGACTGTCAGTAAACGTAATAAGCCAATACCTCCTCCAAAGAAAACTATAAAAAGTGAATTGCGCAGCCAACAAAAGGTTTGTTTTACTTCCCTTCCTTTAATCTGATGCATAATTAGTTTATTTTAATATTTTTTTTTAAAGAAAACTTCAAAAAATAACCGTACTTTGATTGCTATTAAATCTAGGCTTGTTTATTCAATTCAGCTTCATATTATTTTAGCTAGAACAAAGTTGAAGGCTCTTTTATTATATTTGTTAAGGAGTATATCAAAGCTTTTTTTCTCTTCAGTATTCATTTTATAAAATAATAACTTATAACTCCAATTTTTTTTTAAAAATTTCAAACTATTATATCAAAAAGTATGTTTTGTATCTAACTTGATTGGAAATGTTTTTCTCAAAATTATAAGTATTTACTTCGAAACTGTAATATGATTAGGAAATCTTACACACCTTGTACAAAATCAGAATTGTCAATTTTGTTTTAGAGAATTTTAAAATGGGCTACTAGAAATTTATAGTTCTGGGTTCTACTCTAACAATTATTCACTTTTATTAGTAATTCAGATTTATATCCCCATCTAGCACTGGTATCACATTATTTAATTATCATATTTTCATAGAATTGACATGGATTGCTCTAATATGAACATGTTAAGTTTGACTTTCGATCATTATTTTTCTTGCCAGACTGTATGCAAATAAATACAAGAGTGTCTGCTTTGTTCATCGGGCAACAATAGTTCACATGAATTTAGACAAACTGAATGCCACTATATGCAAAAAAAAAAAAAAAAAATGCAAGTTGTCAAAGTTGCAGGAAAAATATTATTATTTTTTTAAAATCATTTAAATGGTATGCTGTATGTCTTATTTTTAATTGGAATTGAGTGATTGAATGCACATACACTGTTTGTTAACAAATAAATCATGATTGTAAACTGATTGCTACCTGATTGAAAAACACGATTTATTTCGTTATTTACTTCATACAGGAAATCTTTTAGTAAGTAAAATTTTAGGAATAATTTTTTTTTCTTGGACTCTCTCATAATTTGAGATTTTGCATGGTGTATCTTATTGACAGATTTTTTACTTTTTCAAATAAAACAATTTTTATCCATGCCATTTCCTCAACATTAATAATAATGTACAAGATATTATTAAAAAATCCAGATTCATCATTGATGAGTTATATAGCTCAACTTTTTTATAACTAAATTCAACTGTTGCAATAGGTCCAGAGATTTTGAATGAGGTTTTAAAAATATCAATGAAGTAATTTTATGTGGAGAATACATAAAGTGTTTTTAATTGCTGTACTTTTTTTTCTTACGCCTCTCTATCTCAATTGATATTACATATTGAAATTAATATATCTGGCCAATTTTACTAATAATTTAAAATCACGAATCATATAAACACAAGTATACTGAGAATGTTTATTATTAGTATTATTGAAAGTTTGAATCTAATAATTCTAAAAATTTATTAAGTTTGTTGAGTTTTGGTTTTAATTCTGCTTTATGTGACGTAAATTTTTATAATCAAGAAAAATTTATGAAGCAATGTAGTATATCATATTTATTTTTATTGATAGTGTTTATTTATGTATTAATTAAACTAAGCAGTTACTCCATTATAAATTGTTGCTTTATTTAAAGTTTTGTTTTTAATGACTTCATTTTCTAACGTTTTACAGATGCCTTCTGTTAAAAAACAAGACCCTCTAACAGAGAACAAATACAATCAGAACCACTGGCTCATTCAGGAAGCTGAAATGCGAAGAATTACGGAACTGAAAGAACGACAGCGTGCATCTCAGTTCCCAAACTCTCAAACACATCTTGCAGAAGATGCTGTTTGCAGTGTCACTCACATGGCCCCAGTTCTTCCACCCGGTGTACAGTTAAATAATCCTGTTCATGAGAAGACGTGGAATTATGGACATTCTATCATGCCAGTAAAGAAATATCCACCACCTGTTACTTCCGATAAAGCTCTTGGAGCCTATTCTACTGATGTACCCCCTGCCAAACCGTCAAGAGTGGTACCTTTAGAAAGACCAGAGCAAATGTTGTCTGTTAGTGGTCGAAAAAGGTGTTCTCATTGCAGTGAAGAATTAGGTAAGATTCCATCCATCATTGATTGATTGATGATTTAAAAATTGAAATGTAAACTTGAATTTTGTTTTGAAATTATCATCTTATCAAGCTACCAAGTTTGTCAATAGAAACTGGAGTGCTGATTGGAAAGACTGCAAAAGTGTTTTTTGCTGTACTTTGGAGAACTACAATTTAAAAAATTGCCTGGGGATTTGTTGATTTTGGGCCTCGTACTGCATGTGCTTATTTTATTAACTTAGACCTGACATCCTCTTTTAAGGACTTTGTCACTAATTTTAAAACTTGAGGATTAAAAAATTCTCCACTATTCTCTAAACAGAACACAGCTTCTTTTTTCTTTCGATTCTGGATCGATTTTTCCAATCGTCAGTCATTTGAGAAAATCTTATATATAATGTAGGGAAATTGTTAGCTCATCATCATCATAGTTGGCCAGACAGCCTAATGTGGGCTAAAGCCTTCCTCTGATGATTTCTCCATAATAACTTCTGATTTGGAAATTGTTAGCTACTTATCTTAATAAAACAACATTTGTCATAATTTTTTAAAAATTTTTTTTGATGATGAAAAGAAAGAAATATCCTATAGCTTTGAAAGTGATTTTAGTTATTCTAGTCAATTTTAAAATTAGTGAAACTTTGCTATAATGTCAAAGTGCTCTGAAATTTTACCAGTTATTTGTTTATTCTATAGAATTACAATGAATTTTCCTAAAAGTAATTCAAAACTTTCTTTAATGTCTTATGATCATAGAAATAATCTCAGTCTCCAGTAAACTTGGTAGAAATTCTACCAAGTACAGGTGCTCTATTTCTCAAAAGTCGGAACTTTAGAAAAATATGATTTGTAAGCAGTTTCCTGTTGCTTCAATATGTTATACAGTTCATCCCCTACAATGTTACTTTGCATATTTTTTCTGATGTTTTCATTAATTCATTATGAGGCTCTAAAATTTTTTGAGGTTCTGTTCAAAAAATTAAATTAGCTGCTGCATTTAGTTAAAATAAAGCTTGTAAAAAGTGTGTTTAATTGTTTAATAAAAATCTTAATAATTTTAATGCAATAAAAAATTTTTAATTGTGTGATTTTTTGTACTATTGACATTGAACTGATGAATTCTAAAAGCCTTTGGTAATAATTAATGTTCAAGTTGAGCACTATGCTTCATAAAGATTTTTATAAAATTTAATATGAAGGTAATCTGAGAAAAATAGGAAATTTTGGTGCTACACAGTGTTCCATTATAATCACCCATAATATATATCTAAAAAGTTTGTTGAAAAAGCTACAAAATAGCATTTGAACTTCCATTATAATTAAATAAATCAATTTATTTTCAATTTCACCTTCCCTGTGATAGATGTTAATAATTTATTCAAATTTTGATAGTTTTTATTTTTATTTAACTTCACTTAAATTTCAAGTTTTCTAAAGGGCAGTGATTATGAAATACCATAAGTGGGTGTTTTGAGTCAAAATAATTTTATCCTTGGAATATTGTAGGTAGAGGGGCTGCCATGATCATAGAATCCCTTCAATTGTATTATCATATCCATTGTTTCCAATGCTGTGTTTGCCAAGCTCAACTGGGGAATGGATCCTGTGGAACAGATGTTAGAGTTAGAAATAATAAGCTTCACTGTCACAATTGTTACAGCAATGATGAAGGTAATTTTAAACTATTAAAAGTCAATTATTATTATATATAGTTTGAAGATGGCATAAAAAAGTTTTCTTGCTATTACTACAGCATTTCAATAAAACCTAAAAAATATGTTAGTTATCTCAAAACTTTTATCTTTGTATCTGTCATAATTCAATGATTTATTTAAAGATAAATCAAAATTTTAAGTTGTCTATAATCAGTAGCTATACAATAAGTTTGCAAGTTTATATCAGGCTTCTTTTTCCCTTATTGCCCTTAAAAAGATACCCACATTTTTTCTGTTTTAATGTTTTGTAAATATTTTGTTTAATCTCTCTCTCTCTATATATATATTTATAATAATTAGTTTTAGACTACTTTTACTCAAATTCTGTTGGTACTAGTCTTTGGAAATTGTCTATAAATTGACATTTTTAATAAATTAAGAAATATATTTTTTCAACCTCAACTTAACAGAACATCCCAAGCATGCATAGTTATGCATGTAAATTTTATTAAGGCACCCTATCTTCTTTTCAATCCAGGGTGCGTAGCGTTTGTAAAAAGTACTTAAAGGTGCTTTTTTGGGGATTTCGTTTTTAAAAGCTTTTAAAGGTGCTTTTTTCAGCTGGCGTTTTTCAAAAGTGCTTTTTTTTCGTATAATTTTTTTTTCTTCCCTTCAGTGATATCTGGTGGATCCCATGCATTTCACGAAAAATGGGGAGTAATCATTCACGCGGACTTCATGTCGTACCCACGTTATGACTTGCACACACTTGTAACCGAAACCCAAGTGCTCCAATTCGGATAGAGAATATCAGATCCTTATGAAATGTTTTTCTTTTTAATTTATTTTATTTTTGTTCTTGTTTATTTTATTTTACTTCTAACACTTTTTTTGACGTAGGGGGTAAGGGTAGTTTTGTTCTGAGTTCAGGGTCAAGTTGAATTCACTCGGTGATGTGGGAAAGTACTGATTGTTTCGATTTACGCCCGTTTCTTTTTGGATTTTTTTTTAACGCTAAAACTGTTTATGAAAAGTTTTTGTTTTTCAATAATATCATTGATTGAATATGAATTTTTTGAGTGCTTGAAAATTTTTGTAACGTGCTTGAAAAGTTTTTAAAAAGTGCTTATTTTTGATTCAAAGATTTGGCTACGCACCCTGCAATCTCTACAGCCCTTAGTGAGCTTTAGCTTTCTCAACAAAATAAAATTCCACATCTCTCTCTCTCCCCAGATTTCTTTTTCTAGTTTTTTTGCATTTTTTCTGGTCTTGATCTTTTCTTTTTGTTATCAAATTTTTCTTTCATGATTTTCTTAGGCATGTCCTATCCACTCTATTCTTTTTTTGTGTGTGCTTGGATAAATCTTATAATGGTTGGATCTTTTTCTCCAAGAGTTATAATTATTAAGCTCTCCATAAATTATTCTACAATCGACATTTCTTAATACATTTTTACCATCGTATAAAACCCAGGTTTCAGATCCATATGTTAGAATCAACCTTATTAACGTTTTATATATTTGCATTTTACTTTTTAATAGTCAATTATTTTTTCTCCAGACTATGACATAATCAGGAATTTTATTTTGGTTTCATTAATCTCTAAGCCTTATTTCATTTGCTTTTTCTATAAACTCTTTTATCAGTTGTCTATTTTTTTGTTCTTTGCATTAATTATTATATTATCAGTATGCCCAGATTTGTGTCGACTTAGTGAATATATTTCCTCATTGGTTGATTGATGTGATCACCAAATGCAAGGCTATATTGAACAATACAGCTAATAGCAAATTACCTTGCTTAATACCTTTGTTAAACTCAAATGCATCTCCAGTTCTTTCACCTTTATAAGTTTTGAAGGTATGGCAAATGCTTGCTTGAAGTCTATAAAAAGCAAGTATGAATCAGTATCATATTCATAAAACTTTTTCATCATCTGTGTAACTAAAAAAGCTGATCCACTATTCCTATATTTTGTTTAAATCCATGTTGATATTCACGCATAGATGGTTCTACAAGTTTTTATTAATAAACTTGAAAATATTTTATATATTGTATTTAATAAGATTATCCCTCTGTATTTTTTGCAATTATACTTATTCTGTTTTGTACAGGGGGCAAATAATTCTAATTCTTTTCCTCTGGCATTATCTCTGTCACACAGATTACTCTATCTTAGAGGAGGATAAGTTAACTCCTCTTATTTTTTCTTTTCTAGCAGTTTGCCCAAATAAATAGCTAAAGTTAACCCAAAACTTTTTTTTGAGCGAAGTATATTTTAAAATGTGCTACTACTTACAAAAGTAAGCTTTGCAGATGGTTAACTGAGTGTAAAGAATAACCGAATTCTATAACTGAAATGGAACTCTTAATCTACTGGTGTATCCTTCCCTATGTTATGTTTATGAGATAATGGATGTAGAGAATTGATAGGGACATTTTGTTTTTAAAATTGTATTTACATTAACCTGTAATTTTTCTACTCATAAGTTTTCTTTCTGTTTTTGTATTTTATAAACTCTATAAAATCAATAGCCTTAAATTGATTTATGGAAATTAAATCATGATATAATTAAAGGATAAAAGTTGCCATATTTTGAGTATTCAGTTATTTATTAAGTGAAATGGATTTACAAATTCATTGATATATAGCACAAGTCATATGTTCGACATTAGGAGTACATTAATATAGGATGCCATGTTTTTAATCTTAGAGGTGAAAATAAATTGGAAGTATAACGGGAAATTTTATTTTGAATTTTAACCACCTGTGCTTAGCTTTATGCGGTTAACCATCCATTGCTTCAATTTCACTAACCTTGTTTTATGGTTCAACTAATATTAGTTAAATTTCATTAAAAACAATTTGTTTTTCTTAAAAGCTGTATAATTTAAAATGTTTATTACACTAAATCTATAAATTTAATTAAACTATTTTAATTTTATTACAGCTGGTTTGAAGTTCAGCCAAGTGTAAAGAAAAGCAATATTGTAATTAAATGTAAATAAAAAGTAAAATATTGTATTAAACTTCTATTTAAATTGTCTACGTTTTTCTCTGAAATTTTAAATCTGCTTGCAATTGAGTACTAAAAGTTTGAATTTGTAAATAAGTTATTTTTGCATTCATGTTCATCTGTACAATATTACAAATATGATTCATAATTGCATATTTCCATTATACATATCTTCTAAAATACAGTTTAAATATTTATAATCATTTAATAATGGTTTGTTTCTATTTCAACATGGAACATAATTTAAATTCTTTAATATATGTTACGGTTCTATTCATTAAGCTTTTAGTCCAAAAAATGCAATTTTGTCTATCTATAAGTTTTAACTTTATTTTAGAAATTTTTGAAGTGCGTTAAGTATTTAAACTATTTTTTCCATCTTTAATAATTTCTTTGATTATGGCACTGTTTTTCTCTTAAAGAAATATATTGTATGGTTATATTTTTCTTTGAATAGCTATAGTGTTTGAAAGGATACTGTGATATTTGAGATAATCAGCATTTTTGTACAAAATTGCAAATCTTCTCTATTGTTAAATTTTTAGGTTAATTAAAAAAGTATTTTTTTAATTATATTTTGTTAGTGTGTAAATATGTATTTATTTATGTTTTAAGTGTATGATCCAATCCAATTTTCTTCTCATATGAAAAAATATAATTTTAAAAGTAGAAAATTAAATGTCTTAAACTATTTTTCATAAATATCTTATAATTTTATGTCTTTTTGGGGAAGAAAAAATTTATTTAAAATATCATTGCAACCTTTATTGTAATTTTATGGATAATAATTACTAAAAATTTAATCTTATGTTCATAAATGTCTGTAAATTAAGTGACTGTGATTTGAAGTTCCTGTTCTTAGTTTCAGTGAATCTTTTAGTACAAGAAAAAGCTTTGAAAAATATGGTACATCTATTTTACTATACTGTCACGTTCTTTACAGGATTGTAGTTGTGTAAATAAAGGAATTTTAGCTGTAGTTTATTGTTATTCTTTTCACTCTTGTTTAATATTTAATTAAAATTTATATCTGCTATTGATCGAATTTTCAAGTGTTAAATTATAAATTCCGCCTAAACATTTTGAATAAAAATGTGTAAAAATCAATATTCAAATTTTACAGTATAGAATTCGTTGTTGAATGACTTACTGCTCAAAAAGAATTATTGTGTAATTTTTTTTGTCAACAAAAATACTTTAAAATCCATTTTTTTCAGTATCAGCTTTAAATTTAGAGCCATTTCCTTGAAAATATTATTTTTCTCCTCTTAATAAATAACTTAAGTATAATAAAACATGAAGTTGCTTTTTGATTTACAAATTATTTATTAAAATTGTCTGTTAGTTGGAGCTAATTTTAGCACATTTTATGAAAAATACTTAAACTTTAGAAGAGTCTTACTAGAAATTCTTTCATTTTATTTTGTTTCTCTAATCTGAGTTGGGTAATCAATGTTGCATGTTATTATTGGGGTTAATAATAGCCTACATGTATTCAAAATAGAATATTTATATCATTATTAGTGTCTAGGACTAGGCGATACTAGAAATTATATATTGTGATGCATCGTCAGTTTTGCATCGCGATATAGTATTTTTGAATTTCATTTACTTGTAAGGCACAGAAAGTCAGATTTCTATCAAAGCTTCATACTCAGATTGATTTAAATCAATTTATAAATTTGAAGATATATATGTTTTGTTTAAGAAAGATATTAAATAAATTGACTACAATGTTTACATCTTACTTAAAATATTTATTGAAATGTTCGTTTAGAAATTCATAATACGCGTAAAACAAAGTGCTAAAAACTTTTTTTAAAGCGTTTTTTACAAATTAATATTTTCTTGTACTATTATGCATAAATAATTACATAATTATTAAGTTCGATCGTATGCTCAATTTCTAAATGAAACTTTAAAAATTATTATTATGTTTAAAACAAAGTGCTAAATAAATTTTAGAAAAGAAAACGCTTTTAAAACACTATTTTTTATTATTATTATTTCAGTTATTATAGTTCTATTATAGTTCATTTACGTCATACTAGAGCTGTACAATGGGCTATTGGCGACGGTCTGGGAAACATCCCTGAGGATGATCCGAAGACATGCCATCACAATTTTATCCTCTGCAGATGGTATGCACCCCCGCTTCGGTAGCTCGACGACCTGCACGCGAAGTCGAGCACTTTACGGTAGAACAGTTTAACGAGGACCAATACCGCACTCCCTTGGTCCCTACGCAGACTGATCCAAGTGGTCACTCACCCGCACACTGACCGCAGCCAGTGAGGCTTGACTTCGGTGATCTGCAGGGAACCGTGTCTTAACGATCAGTGCACAGCGGGACCTTATCATCTCAGATAGATAATTAAATTAAATTAAATAATGACCGAATTATGAACGAAAAACAAAGTAAGATTTAATTTCTTAAAAATAAAAAAATTGTGATATTCGATAATATATTTAGCTAATTAACAAATAATATGAAAAGAATATTTTTTAACAAAAATTATTATACTCTCTAATAAAACGAAGTGCTAAATTATTTAAAAAAATGAATAAAATACGCAAACCTTTCAAATTTTTTTGTATGAACAAAGTTAATTGACTTATGTCCAAATCCAAATGACAAAAATAAATTTTGTTTTAACTTTATTTCTAAAAATAAAAACAACAAGATTTATAAATTTAAAATCAGTAATAAAAACTCATTAAATTATTAGAAGTTTCATCCAAAAAGTTTTTAATAAATTAAAAGAAAGTAAAAAAATAGCCTAACAAATTCAATTCTTTATGGGCGCCTAAATTGAATTGCCGATAATTTTCATTAAAAATAAAAAGAATTTTTTTAAAAAAAAACTTATCTAATTAATGAAGAAACTCTTCTTTATATATTCTTTTCAATAATAGATTGCCTTCAGAAGAAGGTAACATCGGCGATCACGAAGTTAGTCCGACTGAAAATAATCTACAAGAAAAGTCGCGACAAAGAAAAAAAAAAGCTAAGAGGTGCGAAAAGGAACATGAGATATAACGATATGCGTTCTCAAAACTCTGATTCTACAGCTCACCAATCAAGGCCATTTCAACATAACGAAACGAACATCGTCTTCCACAGCGCGAGTCGACATCGGAACGTAAGAGAAGAGTCTTATATCGTTATCTTATATCCTTGCGTGTCTTATATCGCTATATCGTTTTGCGCTCGTTGTCTTTACTCGACGGCTTAAATCAGATTTCTGATGCATCGCCTTGAATGAGAGTCGCTGTATCGTCTTGCCGATATATGCGTTAAATCGATATGTCTCGATACATCGATTTATAGCCCAGTCCTATTAGTGTCATATCTAATGTAAATTTAATAATTCGTTATGTGTAATTGGGTTGATGATAGGTTTTATGTCTATCTTAATTGTAATCGTAAATTATAATTACTTGTAATAAATTTTCATTTGGCCTAACTCAACTTCAAATATATTATTAAATGTTTGCACTAAAGCTAATAAAACTAGCATATCTATCTAGTAAATTTAGCTAAAAACTTGTCATTTAATGTAATCACAAAATACAAATTTAGCATTCAATAAAAAACCTTTTAGATTACAATAATAAAATTACTCCAATATTAGCTCTGGCAAATGCAAAAACTGCCTGCATTTAAACGTTTTCACAATTTCCCAGAATGCCTTGGCTAGAATTTGTACTCCCATTAACATAAGTGGCTGAAAATAAGATAAATGATGAAAATAAAAAGTAAAGCGTATCATTGGCAAAGATCATGGAGATTAGGGCTTCCTATTTTGTGACTAACGGCATAATTTTGGCAATGTGGTCAGCATTATGTGCAGAACGTCTTTACTTCCCAAAAAAGCCTGCCAACTACTCGCTTTTTGAAAAATATTTTATAGAGTGGTAGACATTTGAAACAGGGTTCCCACGGTTCTTAGAAGTCCTTAAAAACTGCTTAATTTTTATTTTGGAAAATAAGGGCCCTTAAAAGTACTTAATTTTAGTACAAGGTTTTTAAAAGTTCTTAATTTTATCAGCATCACCATACTTGATAAGAACTATTTTTTTTTTCTTACAAAACCTATTTTTAAAAAAAGTATTTCTTTTGTTACATAGAATGAGACCCCCATGGCAAAATTGTGGCGACATTGTCACAGATTATTAAAGAGTTTTTCGAAAAAGATTCCTCCTTAGGGAAAAAAGGCTTTTTTTTTTTTTTTTTCTGCAGAATTATATTCAAAAGATGCCCTTCTCCCACATCAGAGGGAAACAAAATGCTCATGATTTCTTATTTAAGAATAATGAAAAAAATACAAAATCTTAATTTGTGCACTTAATTTTACAATGAAATCATTAAAAATGGAATACAGATTAGTTACATAGATGTCATTAACCCTTAACAATCTGAAAATATTTATTAAAAAAAAAAAAAACCCGGGTTTGCAAAAATTTCTTGACTCTACTTTGGCGAACTCAGTTAATTTATACAGTTATATCAGTACTACTGTAATAAAATTGTTTTGGTTACTTTTTTTTTTATATATATATATTTTTCTTAAGAAAGGTAAATAATTGGCTCAATCACTGGTGGTATATATATGTTAGATAAAAAAAGAAGAAAAGACTATTTTTTAGGTTCTTAATTTTTGCTTTCTTAAAAGAGTAGGAAGCCTCCCCAGTACCCCTGTGAAACCCAAAGCTTTCAGAATTTTTGGAAATTTTGCCAACTAAGTGGCATTACAGATGAACTTTTAAATCATTTATACTTAGTGGCGTGGACAAAAAGTTTAAATGAATGAAAAATAATAAATTAAAACATATAAATAGCTACCACTAGAATTTTTTTTAAAATAAAGCGTAGAAAGTTGCCAGCTCAGTGAATCGAACCACAGTTCTTCACGGTGACAGTTATTACTATTACCCGAAGAAATAATTATTTTTTTAAACTACGTGAGTTTAATTTGTTTTTTTATCTTTTTAATTAAGGATTAAAACATTTATGCAGAAATATGAATTTTAAATTAGTTATAAAAAAAAATTTTCAACCTATTTACAGAAAATTGTCTTCAATAATTGATATTGAAAACCAAAATGATTAGGTCTTCCAAAAAAATTAAATAATAATTTCTGAACGTACAAAAATGAAGGAGTATGAAAAGGATAATTCTTCAAATCAGTATTAAAGGGAAATGAAAACATTTTTTTCTAGCTCTTTTAAGAAGAGTAAAATTTATTAAACGCTTTTTACTGGTCTGCACTCTATTTTTTTAGAAATGTGTTTTATTTTTTTACTCACATCTGAGGAACGGCAATTACATTCTTTGATAACCTTTTTCCAGTAATATCCTTTGTTTCCTCTTTTTAGAGAAAATAAAAAACTTATTTTATAAAGAACTGTTTATACCTTACATTTTTCTCATTTTCTTTTCAGTCATTAATTTTAATAAGGTATGAATTTTTTTTAAATCTTTTCAAAAGTCTTTTCAAACCGGCCACTGCTTGAATATAAATAAGAATGGTATATTAATTTCCATCCAAACCAATTATAAAAGTCGATCTAAAATATTAAATTACCATAATGTAGAATGATGTAAACAGAATGATATGGATCATCTTCAATGGGAAAAAAATATCGCCCTGAAGAAACTGATTTATTTTTAGTGCAGGAAACTTTTTCCTCGTTTGAAATTGCATTGTTAACACAATCTCTTGAACGGCCCTAAACAAAGATAAATATTTTTAAAGGGAATATTGTTTTGCTATCTACAAAGAGAAAACTATTAGTACTTACAGGAATAAACAATTCGAAATATATATATAGCGAATGAAAAACATTTCATTTTATTTAATTAGAAAATGACAAATCGAATTTTTATCCCAGCTTTGAACATGCACAAATATAACTCTAAAATATTACTTCAAAATAAACATTTTGAGTTAAAATTTAATTTAAAAGTTGCATATCCGCATTATTCAAACGCATTTCTAATAAAATACGTTTGAATAATTTAAAAATGTTAAAAAATAATGTAATGAAAAAATATTATTTTGTAAAAAGAATATAAAACATACTTTTATATATAATACGAAACGGTTATAAAACGATCCTTGTCTGGCCCAAAATGAACGCGAGGTTTTATCGTTAGCGCTCAAAAATACTTGTGTATTAATTAATAGTTAAAACAAATGCTAGAACAAACTAACATAGCAATGTAGTGGCCGCGGTGACTCAGGTTATAGAACGTTCGCCGCCCAATGAGGAGACACCAGGTTCGAATCCCAGGGGGTGGCTGGTTGATAAAGAATTCTCCCTACTTGTACCGACCTCAGTGCTGACGTAAAATATTCTCAGAGGTAAGCGGTTCATGGGTTAGAATCCTAACAGTGGGAGATTTTCGTGGTTTTTCTTTTCATGTAGTGTAAATGCGGTTAAGTTCAATCAAAGAGTCCTTCATTAAGGGTAGTTCCTCCCAACACTTGATTTAGTAATTCCCCTTGTGTTCTGGGTGGTGTGCGAAATTACGAGGGTTGGAGTTGAAATTGATAGTTGAAAATTCGGAATTAGGTCACTTGTTTAGCGCTGGCTAAAAATAATAATAAATAAAATAAAAAAACATACCAATGCAAGAATTTGGATTTGGCAACAGACAAAAAAAAAAAGAAGAAAAAAATGGTGATAGCTATATTACCATAAATGTATTGCATAACTATATTACGTAAATGTACCCTTTTCAATAATACTTCATTGTTGAAAAATGCATTAAAAGTAATATACTGGTTCAGGATTGCCTTTTTCGATTAAAAAATAAATACATTTTTCGCGATAACTGTGAAGACCACCTGTTTTAACTCGAAAATAAACCATGGAAAGGGGCTGACATTTCACAAATAATGAATATAATTTTCTAACGAGGAAAATACGACTGATAAATTTATTATGTAATTTTATTTAAAAATTTCACAGATTATGAATGAATATAAATAACGATTAGGATAAGAATTTTGGGGGTTATGCCACTTTTCCTTCATTCAAAGGGGTTTCAAGATGTTTTACATTGTAGTGTGGGAGGTAACATAAAAAAAAATAAGGGTTTAAAGAATTTCTTCGAAACTTTTTTCTAAATAAAATAATTAAATTTAGGTCGCTTTATTAGAATGAACGGTTCAGTGCGGATGTTGTAATGGTTATTAATATTGCGTCCATGGAATAGTAAACGGGACTTTATGCTAGGTTTGCTGTGGTCTAATCTATCTTCTGTTGTGGTTCTTCTAATCTATCGTCAGTAAGTATTAAAATATAGAATAAATATATCAAATAAATATAATAATATCAACGAATAAATTAATATAAAATTGGATATAACAAATATTTCGGACATTCACCAAAGCGACTATGTGATTACTGACATACACCGGTGAGGGGTGTACAAGAATGTAATGAAATATTCGATCTTTCACCGACGTATTTGGTGTTTGTCAACAACCACCGATTTCGGTCATTCGCCGTAACATGTATACAATTTTAGCATTAAAATAAGTAATAAAAATTTCGAATGCTCGTAGCAAATTTGAAATTTTCCTGTGAAATTGGTAGTATGGTAGAAATTGATAGGTGAATTGGTGGGAGGGAAATGCAAATGAACGCTAATTTTTGTGATTCACGATACATGGCTGAAAAATAATTATACATTAATAACTTTTGATCTAGCAATTAGATTTTCACGTACTCAAATGCAAATTGGAGTCTTGCATTAATATTATAATCAATTTGTGAAAATACTATTTTAAGTTAAGGAATCGGACAAAAATTTACTTTAAATAAACATACCTTTTTTACTGACGGATGACCACAGTCTGAGAAATAGGATCTCAATAGATCAGAAAATCATGATGCTAGGAGGATCGATTTTATTTTATTTATTTTTTAAATTATATTATTATAATAGTGATCTTTTTGTAAGAGTACTGCTTGCATTTGTGGTTGAAATTTTTGGAGGTAGTGAGTTTGTCCTGGAGGCTATAACGTAAGATCAAGAGTGAGTCTGCTGTTCTAAAGGTTCTCTGTACTGTAGTGCACAGTACAGTGTGTGCAGTACTCTGTACAGTTACACTGTATAAATTGGAGAAGAGAGACCAGCTCGAGTGCCGAGCTTGTCGCTTGATTAAAATTCAAATTATATATTGTTGTTGTAAAAGATAGAATCCTCAAGGGAAAAAGGTAATTAGGAATTTTATTTACGTCGCATTAGAGCTGCACAATTGATGACGATCTGGGAAACATCCCCGAGGATGATCCGAAGACATGCCATCACAGATTTTTATCCTCTGCAGAGGGGATGGCTCCTACTGTTTAGAAGCCCGACGACCTGCCCTCGAAGTCGAGCACTTTACGATAGAGCAGTTTACAAGGACCGATACTGCTCACCCTCGGTCCCTACGCAGGCTGATCAAAGTCCCACCCGCTTACAGACTGCAGCCAGTGATGCCTGACTTCGGTGTTCTACTGGGAACCGTCTCTTTACTGTCAGTCCACTGTGGGACCTCAAGGGAGAGAGAGAAAAAAAAGACTAGTAGCTGGGCTCGGTTGGATGTATTACTCTAAGTGTATAATTAGTGGGTTCTCCATTAATTTAGAAAACTATGCAGAAGTATTATATGATTACAATTTAGCAACGTTGGCTCAGAAGACAGAGATCTCCTCCCAATGAGGTAACTCAGGTTCGAAGCCCAGCTGTTGCTGGTTGATGCGAATTTTGCTTCCGGCTCGCACAGACCACAGTGCTGACGTAAAATATCCTCACTGGTTGGCAGATCATGGGTTAGAATCCCCTTGCGTTGGGCTAAATCGTGGTTTTCTTTCGTGATTTTCTTCTCCATTCAACACAAATGTGGATTAGTTCCATCAAAAAGTTTTCCGTGAAAGCTAGTTAATTAAAGCGCTTGATCCAATAGTTCTCTTATCTCTGTGTAGGGTTCGAAATTCGTAGGCTGCGAAGTTGAATATTGATAGACTCAGAATTGGGTCAGCTGTTCAACTTCGGTTATAAAATGAAAATCTGATCATATTTCACGATTTGCATTGAAAGACATCGTGAAAATTTACTATCAGCAGTTTTATAAAAGTTTAAATTTTTGTCAATATTTCAATAACAATAGCTTTGTGTAAACCACAAGTCTCAAGCAATTCAATTATCGTTTATATTTACAATTTTTGGCCTAAAGCACATCACGTAGAGCAACAGCGTTTTTCAAGTAATGTGTCGAATGTCATTACATTTCTTCCACAGAATAAATCACATCCCAATAAATAAGCCCCTAACACCAACTAGAACAGCAAGACCACGGGCCTACTAACCCTTGACATTTAGCGGTAGTTCTTTCGAATCTTCATGGTGGATCAGAACAACACCTTCTGGATTCTACAGGAAGAAGGAAAAGTAATATGGTCTCTGGGTCATCGAACGTTCATGATACATATTTACGAAAAGGCCAAATAGTAAATTCGAGAGAGAAATTATGAGGGGAGGATGGAAATGCCCAGTTCCTTCTTTCCCTGTTCGAAAGTTAACTCATCAGAAGAAAATGAAAGTCAGTTGCATTTGGCGGGTCATTCAACTGCCTTGCATAATTTAAATAAGATTTCGTTCTAATTACGCGTGTAATTTATAAGCTAAAAACAAATTTTGTTTATTTTAATCTTGGATTTGCCAGTTAGTGAGAATAATCGGAGAAATTGAATTCCATTTTTTATTTATAATGGCGGTAAATTGAAAAATGTTTTTTAATGATGATATAAGAAAGGTTGGATTTATTATTTTTTTCTGACTTAAGTAATTTATCAAAACTGGTTTTGATGAGAATAATTTTTCTTGACGTTGAAGGATTGTCAGTTTAATTGTTAACATCTTTTTGATTTGCTTATTATCGCTTTACGCTTTAAGGCAGTTTTCATTAATTAATGTTAAGAAAACTTTTTTTTTAATTCTTTGCCTTGTATTTGTGGAAGTTATAAGTGCAAGAGGCAATTCTGGTTATACTACGATTGTTATAAGTTCCAAGTGCAATAAATGAAACCATTAAAAGGGTACTTGTTCTAAGTACGCATGCATTTGAACAAAAGGATTACTTTGCCACATTTTGCATCGTCGCCGATGAAAATTGGACAAGGTAATAGAAATAAATGTATTTTATCAATATTAGGATATTTTAATTTTTATTTTATAACCGTCGTTGAACAGCGGACCTAATTTTGAGTTTACGACTTTCCACGTTCAACTCCTCAGCCTTGTACTAATTTTGAATCCAACCCTGAAGATAAGGGAACTCCTGGATCAAGCGTTACAACTAGCTTTCGTGGAGGACTTTTTGATGGAACTAACTAGCATTTACGTTACATGGAGAGGAAATCCACGAAGACCTCCCACGGTTAGCTCGACGGCAAACGGATTCGAACCCATAACCCGTCTACCTCTTAAGATATTTTACGTCAGCACTGTGGCCGGTGCGAGTTGGAGCAGAATTTGCATCAACCAGCCACAGCTGGGATTCGAACTTGGATCACCTCACTGGGAGGCGAATGCTGTATCTCCTAAGCTACCACGGCTCAACTTAGGATCTTGACGACCGAAGATTTTTAAGTTGAAACTGAACCCTGAAGACGACAAGAGAATACCTAGATCAAATAATGAGCAAACTTACCGTTCACAGCGTACATTTTGAATAAAATTTACC
The DNA here is from genome assembly GCF_982258835.1 of Parasteatoda tepidariorum. NCBI lineage: Eukaryota > Metazoa > Arthropoda > Arachnida > Araneae > Theridiidae > Parasteatoda > Parasteatoda tepidariorum. The sequence continues at coordinate 8,023,972 of NC_141755.1, read as the reverse complement.
AGCTGACACGTTAAATAGAGAGTATGGTTAATCTATGTTTAACTCTACGGTAAGGGGAATTAAACGGATGTTCCATCTACCACTAGGGTTACTTTTCGTCAACCATGGGGGTTGGCGTGAGCTGGAAGCAGTATATAAACTAATTGGTCATCAACAGTCCTCTCATTGGAAGGCAAATGTTCCGTATGCAACGCATGAGTCATAAAAAAAATATTTTTGACTGAAACCGGAGCATTTTTTTACGTGAAATAAATCATTTTTTAAAAAAAAATCTGTTCTCGAATTTGGCTTTTAAGAGTTTATTTAACGATTTAAACAGCTTTTTATATTAATTTTTAAAGGCTGTACATTTTTTGTAACATAAAACTGTAGTTTAAAATTAACTGACGCTTCCTGCTGTCTGAATGTTTGAAGTAAATGTCTACAATAAAAAATTTTAATTAATTAATTTATTAAATCATATAAAATCAAAGAAAATCACTCAAAATAATTTATAAGATTTTTTTTCTCCAGATATTTTTGAATTTATTTATTTTATTGCAATTAGAGGATATGAATAAAAGTTTTTGAATAAGCAAATAAACCTGAGATTTTGAGTGAGAAAAATCAAGCCTAATAAGCATAAGAAACAACAATTCCCTTTCTCTAAAGCCTATTTTATTTCAAGCAAGTAGGTCAAAATCAAGAGACATTCAAAACTGTCGAAAGGTCAACCTAACAAGAAGACACCCATTTTTTCCTTCAATAGCTGGCCGCATCTGCAATTAGCAATATAAATGTCACTGTTTCTAATTCAGACTCGGTTTGAATCTGCAAATGTTCACAGCACGCGCCGAGAATTCATTGTTTATAACAATGGATACCATTATCTGATGACCCAATTCGTTCTGAAGTTCGGAACCATCCTTCCATCGGCACCTGTAGTTAGTTCTAAACGAGATCGTTTAATTGAAGTGTGATGGGTTTTTTGTCTTTCTCAACAATCAAACCGCCATGAAGACCAATCATTTCCACCAAGGCTCCCCGTCCATTTCGTGGGATAATTTCATTTCATGATATGCCAAAAGGATAGAGATTTTTGCTTTAAGATATGTTTTAAAATATATATATTTTGTACTAAACCTAAACAAAGGGGAGAGGGCGCACCATTATGCATCCTCCTTCAAATTTTTTAAACAATTTTTATTTCGTTTATAATATACAGTACCGCTCAAAAGTATCAGTACACCTAGAAACTTGTAAAAAAATGGCAAAATTCAAAGTGTCATAACTTCTTTAAAAATGATCAAAAATGCTTCTGCTTTAGCTCATTTTGAAGCTTGAAATCTCTACTTTTATGTACTTTAATTGTTTTTAATTAATATATTTTGCAACCATGTACAATTACACTCTAAGCAATCATAGAAAATTGCATTAATTTTTTGTGAAGTTTGACGCGATGTACGGGCACAAAGGGGTTAGATATTGTTAATTTTTATTATACCATTGAAAAATTTGGACTTTTAGCTTTCATTTAAAAAGAAATTTCCAAAAAAACATGTTTTTTGACGAAGTTATTGTCAAATAAAAAATAAATAAAAATATTGTCAAATAAATAAAAAATTTTATTTGACAATAACTTCGTCAAAAAACATGTTTTTTTGGAAATTTCTTTTTAAATGAAAGCTAAAAGTCCAAATTTTTCAATGGTATAATAAAAATTAACAATATCTAACCCCTTTGTGCCCGTACATCGCGTCAAACTTCACAAAAAATTAATGCAATTTTCTATGATTGCTTAGAGTGTAATTGTACATGGTTGCAAAATATATTAATTAAAAACAATTAAAGTACATAAAAGTAGAGATTTCAAGCTTCAAAATGAGCTAAAGCAGAAGCATTTTTGATCATTTTTAAAGAAGTTATGACACTTTGAATTTTGCCATTTTTTTATAAGTTTCTAGGTGTACTGATACTTTTGAGCGGTACTGTAAATCTGTGTAAAAATGAAGTTTTTACTGAGTTTTCTATTATTACCACCCTTGAAATATTCAAGATCCGTATGAATGATGAAATCAAAAATGTGGGGTTGCATATTAATATTTAAGCTCAAAAAGAAATAAAAACGCTATCGAAATGTGTTGAATAGCAAGGAAGGGGGAAAAAATCAAAACCATTTTTAATGACTGGTTAAAGTTAGAGGTGTTCTCTATAATCATCATTGAACTCTTCTCTGTTTACTATGGCAGTCAAACAAGCTTTTATGATTTCAGTCCCGCCTTTCTCATAAGCGATTTAACAGATTTCAATAACGCTATTTTTTGCACTAAAATGCGATTATTAATAAATGTACTTTGATTTCATTTTTCATAAGGATTAATAAAATATCTATATTAAGGGTAGTCATTTCGGAATACCCCGTGTAGATTGAAAATCATATAAAAGAGCAAAGATGCCACTCAGATTGCATTAACGCGTATATGTTTGGAATGGTGCAAGCAACTAAAACCGCGACTAGTACATTTGTAATAAACTCAAATTCAAACTCATTTAAAATATTAGAATCATTATTAGTGAGAGCATTTTAAAATTTACTTATATATAATTCAAAATCCTTCGTATATTAAAAGTATATTCATTTTGTTTTTGAAAATTAATTATCACGATTTCAAGCTTGATATGAATTTTCAGATAATAGTTTTTGTACATGCATCGAAAAAAAAGACATCTTTTTCAACTAACAGCACTTAAGATTTCTGTAATATCTAATGATTGGTCTTTCTAATTTCTCTGTAGGCATGCCGAATTCATTTTCCTACGAGTATCAAATTTAGAGAAAAATGGACCTTTAGGTAGATTTATTTTTATTTATTTCCATTCCTTTTTTTTTCCTTAATGCTAGAAGGTTGATTTATTGTCAAGATACTCCATGTATGAAGCTAATTTAATTAACTTGATACAGTAAACTTTTAAGAAGTTAAAATATATTAATTTAAATATCTTTTTGATTACACCTAATTAAAAATCTTTTAAGTTAGAAATATTTAAACATAATTTTATTTTAAGCTCTTGGTTACGAGTAAGGTTCAGAAAAATTTTTACTTGAAATGATTACACAAATATTTGCGCAATTGTCTTTCTCCAGAAAATGTGACAGAATCGCGATTGCCTTTATTCTGTTTATTTTTCTCTAAACTTTTTTTAAACTTTTAAAGTTTTTCAATTCGACACATTAAAATAATTAAATTTACTATCCTACTTGCCTTCTCCGTGTTTTGTAACGCATAAGGCCTTCAGTTTAGTTCACCATCTCCACCGGTCAGATCTTATTTCTTTCCAGTTCACCGCCTGATCTCTCACATTTTCCATCATTTTCTCCAAGTTAACATGGGTCTTCCTCTTTTTCTCTTGCCATCTAGTACCCATGTTAAGGCTATTGATGGATTTGTCTTTCATTGGAGGCATTTTCAAAATATGGCCATTACACATCCAACATATTTTCTGGATGCTGCATCTGGGTGAAAGAGTCCTCTTAAGTAAAAAGGTTAGAGTACAGAAATGACATTAAAGGTCACATCGTGTTTCTCACCTGTTGAAAGACTAGAAATTATTGATCATTTAGCTTCGTTTGAGTAATAACTGAGACCTTTTATTTAACGTTGTATCATAAATCCCGAAATAAACTAATGAAGCAAAGTTCGAATGTAAGTTCCACGTGTGGCACTTTTATAGTCGGTCAAAATTTGATTTGTGAGAAAAGTCTAAAATTAGATTTATAGAAATATTAAAAATTCCTCGATTCATTGTGACTGCCGTGGGTTATCTCTAAATAATAACTTAAATAAGGATGGAGAAAATCAAATAACAATTAGAATTAATCTTTAGCTCGTTTAACGGTTAAGAAAGCAGTTTACTAATCAAAACTCTCACTAAGGTTATCCCATAATACCTAAACGCCACTAAACAAAGTGGTTACTAAACATTAAGATGTAAAAATTATAGCAATTAGAGTTGTAGTTATTTTTTAGGTGGCAATAGTAACTAAAAGGCAACTCTCGGTTGCAAAGAGTTCAATTCTCACAAGCATAGAACCAAACCTCCCCTAGCGTAGAACTAATTCGCAACAATAGTTGATTATTGAACTCGTGATTTACAAATTGATCTTTCCTCTCATTTGCAACTTTTCCTCGGGAAGAAAAGCAATTTAAGAAAATAACTGGTGGAAAAGTTCAGAAGAAACCTAAGTTTAACTTGGATAGATACAGAATAGTCGAAATAGACACGGGAACGAATCTCGTATTCTCATTTTGTGCTTTGAAAGATAGACAATGTTTATAATAGTGTAATGAATTCTTTTATTTTTTAAAAAAAATTTTGTCCTAATTTTAGATAGCTTGATTCAAGTATTAGAATTTTAATTAAATTATCATTTAAGGATAGTCATCATTCAGACATCGACGTCACTTCAAACTTATATTTAAAGTTGTCAATTCGTTGAACCGAACCATTAAACTAAGATTGAATTAAAAACAACGTTTAAGATCACAAACAAGTTTTTTTTTAAACCTACAATCGTTTAGATATCTCATGATTCTCATTGTTTTGCTAACATTAGCCATTGAAAAACATTCGACGTAAAAATCTTGAATTCCATATAAAATAAATAAATTATAAATAAAGTTTGAAGTTATATGAAGTGTTTTAAATTAAGTCAAGAAAGCAAGCATGTTTCTTAATTTCTTAAACGCAGTTTAAGTTGAGGTTTTAAGAAATGTTTATATTATGTCAGCGTAAGTCAATTTTTGTGTTGCGTTAAAGTTTTGTAAAAAATGTCTCATAAAAGTAACAAAGAATAATTAATGTTTAAAAACATTTCAATAAAAAAAATATATATTACAAACGAAAAATACAGTTCAAATTTTGAACGAAAATGGCATTTTTAAACTATTCTTCCTGAATGAATTAAAAAAAAAATTTCAAGTTTTATGTTGTAATAAGGAATTATTTAGATTCACAATGCGGAAAAAGTTTCACCAAACTGAGATTTTATACTTTATTTGTTATATTTTAATTTATTGACAAATAAAGAACCACTTGATGAACGTCTTTTGAGTTTGCGAGCTTGTGCTTGATCATAGAAATATCTGGCCTTTATATTTCCGAGCTAACAATGGCGTGCAAAGGTACCTGGATGCCAGAAGAAACTATAAAATCCACTATAAACAGAAAATAAGCAAAACAAAAATGCCAATTGAATAAAAAAAACGATGGATAGATTTATATTTGTAAAAATCTAAATCCATATTTAAAATTCATTTTCATGTAAATGTGTTAAGCGATAATTATTTTCTAGTAAAAAATTATTAACAACAATATTCTTAAAACTTTCTGAAATATAAAAAAATATTTAATGAGCTAAGACTTAAATTTATTGGTATAATTACATTTTGTTCTTCACAAAATATGTTGCTTGAGATAAATATTTATCAGTTAAAAAAATTAAATTTTTTTTATAAAAATTAGATTAAAAGATTACAAATTTTAGTGTTTTTTTTTTCCTTCTTTTTTTGCTGGATTGGATGCCTAGGGCAGTTTCTCCTTTCGCTTCTTCCTCTTCAACTATCCCTCAAACTTTATCGAAATTTACCAGTTTTTGAGAAATAAAGGCATAAATTTATTAATACCCTGTAAATTTCTGTCCTATATACACTGTCGTTCACAAGAATTGGTATAAACCTGCGTTGGTTTTCTGTGAGAACATTTATTTCTCACTTTTAATTTCACAGGAAATTTTTATATCTCAAACTAGTTTTGGAATCAAAAGCTTTCAGAAATGGCTCGATTTATTTCAGTGTAAAATTTGTACAGATTAAAATTTACAAAAACAAGTTGAGAAATTCGTACCTTTCTAAATTCATTCTTTAATAGTCATAAATGGTATCATTTGCTTAAAAAAAATTTGCCTTCAACCCTTTGAATGCTAAAGTATTCATGTACTGCGCAATGCAAAGCAATCATGTAAAATTATAAGTAAACGAAATGTTGTTTTGAAGTTCTCATGTACCACCGCTGTATTAATTAGAGGAGAAGAGGTAATGGAAGGTGCAGTTTCAGGCGCCAAACTTTTTTTAAAACCTTACCAAGGGCCTAAAAGATTCAGGTAATAGAACTAATTTTTGTATTTGCTTTAGAAATTCATAAGAATGCATTCTATATTTTAGATGTGAATTTTGAAAGATCGAAAAAAAAAACGAATTTTAGTCATATTTCATTTTAATGTCCTCCTTAATGATGACCTTTCCAATTTACTCATTTTATCGATTATCATGTTTTGCTTCAAAACAAAGAAGTTGATCTTTCCAACTAACTATCCGCTATCACCCTATGAAATAAAAACTTTTCTGAAAGTATTGTTATTGCAACATAACAAGTTTAGTAAAAATGTGTAATTAATTTTCAACTTTTTTTTTCCGATTGGGCTCAAAAATATTGCATCTGCTTTGATGCGTTCCTAAATTTACTTTCATCTGTATTTCAGTATCATTTCAAATGAGTATGTTTTTTCAAGAATAATTGTTTTATACACTTGATTAATTTTAGATACTTTTATTTCATTGCTGTTTATTTTTCTCCTTATTTTTAGTTTGTTAAACGTCAAGAGCTAAAGAAATAAAGGTTTTTGCACTCAATTTTGAGTATGTATATTAAATTTTAAATTTTCATAATGACTTATCTAAAAATTTATTTCCTCTGTTATCATGTCATCGGCAATTATAATTAAAATAAAAATAGTAAAGAAAATTAGGCTGTTGATGTAATTAAAATAACATTCTCGTAATTGAGTATAAATGGTAATAATTCAAATATTCGACTAAAATTAATGCAAAGAATGAATAAAAATTAAGAAGTACACAGAGTAAAAATCGAATTTTACTGATTAAGAAGTATTTAATATTTTTAATTTCATATGTTTTTTAGTACTATAAACTCTCAACATTTAACGCATTTTTAGATTCTGTGTAATTAAAACAAAATATTTGAGCAGATTTTTTTTCCAAAGAAACAAAAAATTTAGAATAAAAAGAACTTCAAAACTTTAAAAAGCAGGTTTTTTTCAATATTTATAGAAAATACGTCTAGCCGGAATTTGATAACTTTTAAAAAGTTGCATTGTAACTGAATATATGATCAATTTTTTCGAATTTGAAATAGACAGGCACTCTGGTTCCCATGTGCCCCAGGCCCTATTTCACCTCCGTCCAGCCCTGAATGGAGCAAACTGGAATTTAAATTTTGAAGATAAAATTTTTCGACAAAATATATAACAAATATTAATCAATGTAAGTAGATCCATCTTTATAATTGATCATCCTGATCATTTGTGTGTGTGTATGCGTTGTGTAATGATATAAACATGATTATATATAACAGATATATTTTCAGTTCTTAATGCTGATTATGATGATCATAAGGATTGAAGTGCATTGTTTACACCTTTATAAACGTGCATCTGAAAGAAAATGGGTAAATTTGCTTAATGCTGCCACAATTAGCTAATCCTGAGACAGCCCATTCGATTAGCGAAGTCAAGAATAATAGGGTATATTTAGACATAAAGTTAACAAGATAACAACCTAAATTCAAAAGAAATATTCTTTTGCAATTTAAGTAACAAATCATCCAGAGCTTAAATGCTTACAAAAGAAAGCGCAGATGTTACAAATAATTCGAAATACAATATCAGCAAACGATATTCTCGTTTGCGCGTGTCAAATCAAATGCACGATGTTCTTTTAACGAATCAACAGCATTGTTCTTTTGTTTAGGTACTAAACTCAATAAAGTTAAAGAAAGAGCCCAACTTGGCATTAATTACTGACAGTCGCTCAATGAAATGTAACTCCTTGTTTGAGTTGGGTATTGAGTATCAAATCATATACGATCTCTTGTGATGTGAAAGTTCGTGAAATGAGTTCGTGAAATTAACTAATAACAGATTGAATGATTATGACATTCCAAAAATGAATGCGTAGTAATTACAGGGAATACATAAGGAAACATCTCTATTGTTATTTTTGCTTGAGAAGATAATGCATTCTGAAGAGCAATTCAAATTATATCTTTATTGAAATCATCTATCAGGTTTCACGATCGAAAAATAGATCATGGGATAAAAAATGATCGAATTATTTGTTTTTCTATTATTTTTTGAATGCAATACAATTGAATAATGTAAAAATTTAAGGCTCTGGCATAGCAAAAGCGACGAAGTCAACGGGATTAATATTAAGTTTTTTTTTTTTAAATACCTATATCGTACATGCATATAACTTTTTCAAAAAGGGTAAAATAGTGGCACAGAAATTGCTTTTGGTCCGTGTTACTGAATTTTGAAAGATTGTATTTCTGATATAGTTTGTTTTATTGTTTACATAAACGATACACGTCATAGAAAAAAAATCTAATTTTTTGTCATTCCCCGTAATCTAACAAAATCAAGACAGCATTTTCATAATTCATAAAAACATTTCGAAACTAATTATACATTAACTGTTACTATAAATCAACTGTTTTTATATTATTTCACTCGTTTTAGGTCTATACGCTTTGTTGTGATGCACAGTCTGCAAAAATAAATAAATAAATAAATAAAAAAATAAAAATTTCCCTCAATAAGTTTTGTTCTAATAATCGGATTTTCACGTTCTTAGCGTCATTTTAAAGGTTCAGGGGGTAAACTTGAATTAACTAATTAATTAGGTCTAACTATTAATTATGACACAGAACGTACTTTCTCTTAATAAACGTTCATTTATTTTATTTTATTTATTTATTTATTTACATATTTAGATTCCTGAGCCTCCAAATAGGGGGAGAGGGTAGAAAAAATTTTGAAAATATTTGGTCATAAATTTGGGAAAGAGAGAGAGATTTATGGCGATAATCTGAAAAAACGGCTAACAATCTCATACAGAAGGTTGAGTAGTTTAAGATAACCATAAACTGACTGAAAAATTGACAAGACAGCGATAGCTAGAGTATCGCCGTTGCTAAGCCAAAGACTAAGCAACCAACATGATGAGAGGTTTGTGATGGAATTAAGACGGAAGCTTTAATACATTAATTTTCATGTTTTTGTGCAAGGCTTATCAGTTAATAGAAAAATACTTTGAAGTTTCTAGCCAACTGGCATTTTTTGAACTGACTTTTAACCGTTTTCATTTTAATCTTCTTTGAAAATTAAATTTGAATCGATTTGTAAATTATTTATGATTGTTCTAAGATATTGGAATTAGAATCTATGAACTCCTCAAATGACATTCTTTGCTGTTTTCATTATGTAGTTTTAACTTTATTTATATGAAATTTTATATTAAAACCAAGTTTACATAAATTATTATAATTTTATACAGAGTTAGTGAATGTATATATATTGTGAATTTATATAGTGAATGTAACGAAAGATTTAAAAACATTGAAATTGTTAACTTCGGAGTATTGTATGATCCCTTGTTCAAAAATCACTTCATTTTGCCAAATATTCAAGTTATGTGGGGTTTTTATTTTGGTAAAAAAAATATTAGCAGATAGCATGCTTTATATTCTGAAACAGATTTTTGGAAATTCGTCATAAAATGTTGCTTAACATGTTTTTTCATTAAGCTCATTCACTTAATCAAATCTTAGTTTCGTTGCTTATTTTCTTTTTTTAGAAACTTTGATCAGCCTGCGTAGGGTCAGAGGTCGTGGGGCTACCAAAGCAGGGGAGCCATCCCCTCTACAGAGGATCAAAATTGCGACGACATGTCAGCGGATCATTCTCAGGGATGTTTCCCAGACCATCGCCAATAGCTCATCGTGCAGCTTTAGTGCAACGTAGATAAAGTAACTTTTTTACAAATTTATACTATACTTCTCACCATCATTGCATACCTGATATTATAGCAAAATTAAGGAGACATTCTCGCTTATATCCATCTCAACATTCAATTTCAATAACTCCAAATATCTGGTTACAAGATCGCTACTTACATTTTGAAGTTTTAATTTAAAGTCAACGATAATTTCCGAATTACAATATTAAGGACACGTTTTTTTTGTTTAGTTTTTTTTAATTTGAGGGCCTGTTTAGGCATTAAAATACAGATGTTTGCTACTAAGAGCTAAATTCAGATGAAAATAATGATCAAGATCTAAATGTAACATAGTATATTAAATTAAAATATCTCATATTAAAATAAGTTTTTTGTATGATAATGGCAAAGGATCTTTGGTTGAAAAAATAATAATAATGAATCACAACTTTCTAAAAAGAGTGACTGTCTGCCGACCTATTTTAAGGACGTCAAAAAAATTCAGTTTGCGTTCGAAATTTCTAAGTCGAATGCATTTACGTTGTTTTTTTTTTCCATTGCAAGGTAAAATATTATTAAATACATTATGTAATTGTATTAAATACCAAAAAAATATGTAATATTAAAAGTTTGTTTTTGTTTACTTCAAATGAAAAATATTTTTTTAAATTAATTAATATAAGATATCTGATTACATTGGAATAAATATTTAATTACATAAAGGCGTGTTTATCGACACGAATCAAATCGGTCATTAAATTCATATAACTCTGATAGAGTTTTTTTCCAGTGCTTTTTCTCGATGCTTTTTTTCCGGTGAGCTTTACTCCGGTTCTTTTTATTCCTGTTTTTTTTTCGGTTTTTTTTTCCCAGGGCTTTTTTTTTTCTTCGTGATTTCTGCTCAAGGTTGAATTAAGAATAAAAAAGTTTAAATAATAGAAAAATTAAATGTTAAAAAATTAAAATTTTTCATGAGAATTGATAAATTTAATACAAAGTATGCTAGCAGACTAGATACATTACATTGTAATGGAGTATAGCGGATCTAGTCAGTTGATCTTACAGAATGTCATTGATAATTTGCTCTACTTAAATTAATTTTCAATTTTGAGTATCAAAAACTCGGATCTGTTGAGTATTATTAACTCAAATCCGAACTATTACGTAACTTAAATTGTCATCAACACAAATTAATTAGCATATTTAAGAAATTATTCCAAAACTATTTTGCTTGATGAATGTATAAAAATGCTCTGTAAAGCGGTACAATTCGTTTACGGATTCTCTAGAATTTCTGATTGAGTAAATTGATATAGAAATTATACGCCGGAATTCTCTTCTCTTAGTCTCAGAATATAGGGAATAGCCAAAAGCTCATTTGTATTTGCGTAATTCATGCATAATTATTTTTCATTTTCAATCAATTCTTATGATTAAGATTTAAAATAAACCAAGTCAATTTTTTTTATTTATTATTTTTATTTATTTAGCTATTTTTTTAAATATAGTTTGTCTTTTAAAAGTACAACGATAAATAAACAGAGTTTATAAGTTAAAATATCTATAAATATATAATATTCGGATGTAAATTTTTATGCAAATTTATAAGAATTGAAATATTTAAAATAAAGTTTTGCATACGAGAATTGCATGAAATTATACGTCAAAATGCATAAAAGAAGTTAAATTAGAAGTTAAAGTAGGTTATTCCAATTATTAAGTAAAGAGTTTCTTTGATTGATATTAAATTTGATGAGAGTTATTTATAACTCACTTTTATTTTTATATAAAGATAAAACGCAACCTATTTAGAATAATATCCAATTTTGGAATAAGTATTAAGTCAAGCGATCTGATGATATCGTTTGAAACGATTCATTTCGAACTATTGTTTCATGAATATCATTCAGTCGATCACTAAACGTTTAAAAAATGCCATTTACGAAATTGTTTTTTTTTTTTTGCTCCTTTAAGAGTTATACTTCACTTCAAACTATTATTTTTGACTAAATATCTAAGGATAGTTCTTTAATTGCAAAAATGTAATTCCACAGTTATAGTTTGCATGCTGTGTTAAATTTGAAAATTATAATGCAACCAGAGTTTTCTTTTACATTGCATTCATATATCTGATCAAATACTTTTGAAATTCTATAAATGCTTGCATTTTCTTTTTGAATTTGTTTATGATGCTGATCTTTTTCTTCGGAACCCTAACTATTTAAGATGAATATTATTGCGCATTCATATAAGTTAAAATTTCGAGTAGGTAGCATATTCTAGAAGAATACTATTTCATTTAGCCTATATAGAGTAAACACCATATTTTTCAAAAAATAATTTTTATACACTGGAATAAATGAGAGTGTTGACCACATAATTAAGTACTCCTGGTATAAATTAAAAACTCCGACTGTTTTCCAATTGTTTTTTTTACAGCGTTTCTGATTTTTTTTGATATGAAACTACAGTGTTTTTATAATTTCAGATAGCTCTAAATCCAGTACATTTACAAGATACACCGAAATATATATTTGGCCTAACCCTTATTTGATACAGGTGAAAAAAATTATCTTACTTTCAGCGAATAAAGTTTGTTCGTCGAAGATTCGGTTGGAATGGATGTGTTAATGGATTGTAGGCCTGATAAAATAGTTTTAAGAAACAAAATAGTTTTCAGAAATTTAGTTGATTATTTAGCAAACATAATTAACTAAACCAGTGTTCAATAAATATTCAATCAACACTTTTTATCAGATAAATGTGACTTACAAATGTTACGATTCGAGAACACTCTGCATAAAATTACGCTCTGCTAACGTTACTGACCGAACAGTTTACTTAAGGATTTCTTTTGGCTTTTTTTGGTGAAAATTTCATCTAAACTTCATGAAACTTTGGGTCTACTGTAACGTCAAACCTCATACTATGGAATTTATTTTATTTCACTGGTACTTATACAGGATTCATTTTAAAATTATGATCAAATGCATTTATATTAGTTGATGAATTCTTTATTAAAATAAAAATCTCACTCACTCTTTTCTTTACCTGCTGTGATTTCATAGTGCATTGCATTACGTCTATTTATCGTCCTGTTTATTTTAGGAATTAGTTCTTATACGTCAGTCAACGTGTTTATGTCACACCAATTTTGTCATTTTTTATGCTAATAAAATTGTTCAGAAGGCTATGATAATAAAAATATTGTATATGACTATGGCAGCAGGAATTGCTAACTAAAAAATACTACTGAGACGAACTGACTCCAGTTTGAATAGGTTCGTCTTCTGTATTTTTAGATTGTTATTATATGTGTCAATTCAAAATAAATAAATGAAGGAATCAATAAAATTAGGGGATCTTTTTAACCCTTTCGTTATGAGCGCCGTATTTAATCGGCATCCACGCGATGAACGATCGCCTTACTTGGCCGGCGTGTGCGTGATACCTTTTTATTACCGGTTCAATCTACCTCAAACTGCTACTGGCAATTTTAGTAACCTATAGTGAATTGAGTAAAAAAAAAAAAAGAGTCCGGAAGTATATTTTGGATGTTTGTTGTTTTGGAAGTTAGAAAGTTTAGTTTAGTTGTTGTTGTTTGTTTGTTTTGGAAAACAGAAAGATATTTTCCCTCGGTTCATAACGGTGGAAAAATTGAAAGTGTATCGTTTTCAGAGCAAGCGGCAAAGACGGGAATTGAAGTATGAATGTAAAAACTGTTGTGGGCCGCGACCCTTGTCTTAAAGTTTATCAGAATGAATTAAATTACTAAAAAAGCTTTGAATTGACCTAAACTGTATTTCTTAAGGTCTGGTTTCTTAGGACAAGCGCCTTATCTAAGCGTCAGCGGGACGTCAACGTCCCGCTGACGCCAACAAAATACTGGTTTGTTAGCTCAAAGCCTGGTTTCTTAGAACTAACGCCTAATCTGGGCGTCAGCGGAAAGTTGACGTAGAGCTGATACCTAAAAAATACTTTTTTGTTAGCTCAGCGTGAGCAGTCGGTTCAACGCAGACATTATCTCTCATTGCGCATGCGTTAATAACGTAAACAAATATTTATTTTGAATTTGTATTGATTTTGTTATTGCCGACCAGTATTTTAGAGAACAAATAATGACTTTGTCCAAGAAAAAACACATTATAGCTGAGTTAAATGAAGAGTGCTATGTTTAATGAAGAAGCTATGTTGAATGTCAAAATCAAAATCTTGGCTGATTTCAATGTGCTGTTGGATGTTGTCTGCCATTGCTTCTGTGGTTAACGTCACGTTGTAATCCAACTGCAGTTGAGTTGGACGGCAATTGCAGTTCAAGATGAGCGTTCGATGACGTAGACTATCAAACTCACAAATGGACCAATCAGAGGTTAACGCTGATTTCCAGCTGACGGCGTCCTGTCCTAAAGGTCTGGTTTCTTAGGACAAGCGCCTTATCTGGGCGTCAGCGGGACGTCAACGTCACGCTGACGTCAACAAAATACTGGTTTGTTAGCTCAAGGCCTGGTTTCTTAGAACTAGCGCCTTATCTGGGCGTCAGCGGAAAGTTGACGTAGATCTGACGCCAAAAAAAATACTTTTTTGTTAGCTCAGCATGAGCAGTCGATCCAACGCAGACATTATCTCTCATTGCGCATGCGTTAATAACGTAAACAAATATTTATTTTGAATTTGTATTGATTTTGTTATTATCGACCAGTGTTTTAGAGAACAAATAATGACTTTGTCCAAGAAAAAACACATTATAGCTGAGTTAAATGAAGAGTGCTATGTTTAATGAAGAAGCTATGTTGAATGTCAAAATCAAAATCTTGGCTGACTTCAATGTGCTGTTGGATGTTGTCTGCCATTGCTTCTGTGGTTAACGTCACGTTGTAATCCAACTGCAGTTGAGTTGGACGGCAATTGCAGTTCAAGATGAGCGTACGATGACGTATACTATCAAACTCACAAATGGACCAATCAGAGGTTAGCGCTGATTTCCAGCTGACGGCGTCCTGTCCTAAAGGTCTGGTTTCTTAGGACAAGCGCCTTATCTGAGCGTCAGCGGGACGTTAACGTCCCGCTGACGCCAACAAAATACTGGTTTATTAGCTCAAAGCCTGGTTTCTTAGAACTAGCGCCTTATCTGGGCGTCAGCGGAAAGTTGACGTAGAGCTGACGCCAAAAAAATACTTTTTTGTTAGCTCAGCGTGAGCAGTCGGTCCAACGCAGACATTATCTCTCATTGCGCATGCGTTAATAACGTAAACAAATATTTATTTTGAATTTGTATTGATTTTGTTATTGTCGACCAGTGTTTTAGAGAACAAATAATGACTTTGTTCAAGATAAAACACATTATAGTTGAGCTAAATGAAGAATGCTATGTTTAATGAAGAAGCTATGTTTAATGTCAAAATCAAAATCTTGGCTGATTTCAATGTGCTGTTAGATGTTGTCCGCCATTGCTTCTGTGGTTAACGTCACGTTGTAATCCAACTGCAGTTGAGTTGGACGCCAATTGTAGCTCAAGATGAGCGTTCGATGACGTATACTATCAAACTAACAATTGGACCAATCAGAGGTTAGCGCTGATTTCCAGCTGACGGCGTCCTGTCCTAAGAAACCAGGCCTTAAGAAACCAAGCCTTAAAGGTCTGGTTTCTTAGGACAAGCGCCTTATCTGGGCGTCAGCGGGACGTCAACGTCCCGCTGACGCCAACAAAATACTGGTTTGTTAGCTCAAGGCCTGGTTTCTTAGAACTAGCGCCTTATCTGGGCGTCAGCGGAAAGTTGACGTAGAGCTGACGCCAAAAAAATACTTTTTTGTTAGCTCAGCGTGAGCAGTCGGTCCAACGCAGACATTATCTCTCATTGCGCATGCGTTAATAACGTAAACAAATATTTATTTTGAATTTGTATTGATTTTGTTATTGTCGACCAGTGTTTTAGAGAACAAATAATGACTTTGTTCAAGATAAAACACATTATAGTTGAGCTAAATGAAGAATGCTATGTTTAATGAAGAAGCTATGTTTAATGTCAAAATCAAAATCTTGGCTGATTTCAATGTGCTGTTAGATGTTGTCCGCCATTGCTTCTGTGGTTAACGTCACGTTGTAATCCAACTGCAGTTGAGTTGGACGCCAATTGTAGCTCAAGATGAGCGTTCGATGACGTATACTATCAAACTAACAATTGGACCAATCAGAGGTTAGCGCTGATTTCCAGCTGACGGCGTCCTGTCCTAAGAAACCAGGCCTTAAGAAACCAAGCCTTAAAGGTCTGGTTTCTTAGGACAAGCGCCTTATCTGGGCGTCAGCGGGACGTCAACGTCCCGCTGACGCCAACAAAATACTGGTTTGTTAGCTCAAGGCCTGGTTTCTTAGAACTAGCGCCTTATCTGGGCGTCAGCGGAAAGTTGACGTAGAGCTGACGCCAAAAAAATACTTTTTTGTTAGCTCAGCGTGAGCAGTCGGTCCAACGCAGACATTATCTCTCATTGCGCATGCGTTAATAACGTAACTAAATATTTATTTTGAATTTGTATTGATTTTGTTTTTGTCGACCAGCGTTTTAGAGAAGAAATAATGACTTTGTTCAAGAAAAAACACATTATAGCTAAGCTAAATGAAGAGTGCTATGTTTAATGAAGAAGCTATGTTTAATGTCAAAATCAAAATCTTGGCTAATTTCAATGTGCTGTTGGATGTTGTCCGCCATTGTTTCTGTGGTTAACGTCACGTTGTAATCCAACTGCAGTTGAGTTGGACGGCAATTGTAGTTCAAGATGAGCGTTCGATGACGTATACTATCAAAGTCACAAATGGGCCAATCAGAGGTTACCGCTGATTTCCAGCTGACGGCGTCCTGTCCTAAGAAACCAGGCCTTTATTGATAATACGCGTATATCTCCAACTATCGTCGTAATTCTCCAAATATTCAAGCATCAACTTACCGACATGCAGTGTGCACACTTCACGGCGCTGTGCAATGCTCAGTTTACCTAACAATTTTTTGTCATGGAAAAAGTAATAACGAAGCAATCGCAGAGGTTAGAGAGCAAAACGATCAAGTGCTCAATTCATCTATATACATAATAATAAAAGCGGCTGTGTGTGTGTCTGTCTGTCTGTAATCACAATATATCGCCCCAGAAGCCTCGCCAAGGCACGAAACTCGGCCCATAATTGTGTTTTGACATAATGAAGAAGTATTTTTTTTCTTTTTCAAAAATTTTGATTAGTTATTTAGTTATCAGTCATTTTGTAAGCCTATGCTTTTCGTCTGCTTTTTCGTCTTCAAAGAGCCATATTCAAAAAACTATTAAAAAATGCATATACTTTTCCCCACTCTTATAAATGTATGCTAATGCGAACCTCACAATTGAAATATTAATTTTCGACAACTTAAACCAATAATATACGAAGGAATTAATAATTTAATTGTAAAGTTCGCATTAGTTTACATTTAAAGTGGAGAAAAGTTTAACTTCTGTATTAAAAATGTGGCAACATATTCGATACGTAAATAGAACGCTTCGCTTTGATATATTTGTCGCTGTTCATAATTGTTATAATAAGTTTTTCTTCTTCTTTCCACGCTCTATTTTTTTTTTCTTAAGCGAAGACGATAATTTTTATAGCGATATTGTAGTACTTTGTACAACTAAAAATTCTTTTCACAACACTTTAAAAATATTTACTTTATTTTCTTTATATATACAGAGAACAGTCGGCAAAGAATTCGATTAGGTTGAAAAACATTTCGCTAAAAAGGAACGAATTCCAAAAGAAAAAATAAACAACTTAAAGAATAAAAATGCTGATGCCAGCCAATTTTTCGAAAGTTAACTTAGAAAAAACAAATCAAACGATGTTAAATAACAAACCAAACGATGTTAACAAAATGACGTAGAAAGCGCAACTAAATCAAAATTATACAAACACAACTAGATCAAATTATAATACCTGAGTGCTTGACGTAACAGATATAGAAATAGAATTTGATACCATAAAAAATTATATAGAAATAGAAATTGATACCATAAAAAATTATATAGAAATAGAAATTGATACCATAAAAAATTTATTCGTTTTCGTGTTCTTTTCATGTATTTAGCATTTTAGTTTTTTTTTTCTTAAGCGTTGTAGCTATATAATTTCAAACATCTTCAAGAGCTATAACACATCTGCAACAGAACTGGATATGAAGACAAAATTGCTGGACAGGAACACTTTAATTGTCCACTAATCTTCAGATTTCCGGCTATGTTTTAAAAAATTTTATTTGTGAAAACCTTTAGCTGGGCGGACAGCTGGGCGCCTTTGGCGGCTAGTTAGTAATAAAATAAAAAGTTTGTATGTGTGTTTCTTACTCAATATACGGTTGTGTTGTTGTTCTGAAATTTGAATAGCGGCTGCAAGGCACAATTTTTGCCCCTGTCTAGAATTTCTTTTAGACTTTTCGAGATGGACATTTAAACAATAAATTCCTCTCATTAGTTTTGCATGTGCCGTTGCTATAAAATAAACCGTAAACGATTATTTTCAAAGATATCAATAAATCTGCTAGCTTATATCTCTATTAATCAAAAAAAAAAAAAAGTTTACATTTTATGTTTTTCAATAAGTAACTTAATATTTATTAGTTATAATAAGTAACTAAGGATAAGTTTCCTATAAAGTCTGTTGAATAAAGATTTATAAGAAAAGTATATACTAAATGAATAATGCAATACAAATTATATTCCTTAGTTAATTCTTTTAAATTACATTAGTCAAAGAAATTTAAAAAAAACGGAATTAAATGTTACTTTCACAATTCCGCTTTTTGACTGAAATTAAAAGTTTGCCTACAAAATATTCCTCGTGTAATTACTGCTTGGGTGCTAGTTCAAATGGATACCTGCAAGAGACGTCATCGTATTTAAATCATGGCATTTGTCGATTCAGAGGCCAATCAGAGGCGATACACACGCGTAACGTCATTTGCGGATATTCAATTAAATTTGATTTAAATCAATCATTTCACTTCTTCTAGAGTTTCAAGTACCCAAATGCGGAACTATGTTATAGAGCATTTATAAGCGCATTTTTAATAGTTAACTATATACTACTATTTTCAATAACTGGATAGGAATTAGACTTGAAATATAAAGCTGAGTCATTTGATTGATGTAACATTAACTATTTTTCAATATTTCCGACGGAAATTGCAATAATTACCTCACAATTATTTAATTTGAAAATTATTTTCTTGCCTAACAAATGCTCAGGAATGATTAATTCAGTTAAATAAAATATTCAAACAACGCTTCATGTTCTAATTTACGTAGATTTCCTGGAAGTTTGTATTTTTAATGTCGAATTGATTCACGCTGAAAGTTATCTGATAAAATAGCCCAAAGTTGTACACTTAAAGCATTTATTTTATTCAAAAATCGAAATAAAACACGAGGAAAAGTGTTTGAAAGTAATGTATTTCTGATTAAAAGAAAATACGCTGGACGCATGCAAATCTCACATTATCTGATTAAATTGTAGAAATAATTAATGTATTATTTTAGGTATTTGAATGCTTAGGTTTTTCTCTTTTTATATCTAATTCGTTCACCTTAATTTGTATGCAACTCCTAACACAGGTAAGTTTGCGATTTATGGTACAAAAAAATCAGATATCTTTTAATAGATCATAAATTAACCACAATCACACGAGTTTTCAAGAGTTCAATGAATCCAAACATACTTGTTTATCATTTTAATGGTGATCTATATAATTTTCACCAACTTTGCAATGGTGGATCCTTGCGGCAAGGTTATTAATCAAAATTTCCACGTTTTTGTTGAATAACATATGATTAGAAAACCACTTTCAGTTTCGATTAATGTTAATAGATTGCGATTTCGATTATTAACTCTTACTTTTTATCCCTCGAGAGTAATATGGTACATATTATAATTCTTCTTGTCATAAATATTAATGATTTCTGTCAACAAAATTTTAAACCTGATTAGTTACGATAAGTTGATATTAATCAGTTGCAATTACAATGTTCTAATATAAAAGGAATTAAATAAGCATTTTTAAAAAACGATTTATCCGTTATCGATAATAAATGACTTTATTGGATTAGAGATACCAAATCCCACTAGTCAACATTCGAATAGTCAATGAATGGACATGAACTCAAAGACATTGGTGGAAGAAAATTTGTTTTCTAAACTCAGTATCAATAGCTAAGTTTGAAAAGAAAGGATAAAACAATTAAGTTAAAAAAATCTTTGAATATGCAGTGCGCAAAAGAATGAAAGGACCACCCTGAATAACTCTTCATCTAATGATCGAATCTCAACGTTTTCGAACTCAATCTTAATGGTTCGAGGGAGTAACCACAAATATATTAATTAATTGAAGCAGAGGATATTTTAAGTAACGAAATCAGACATAAAAACGTCTTTTCTCTGAATAAATATACTGTTTTCCGACCTATTCAGATTTCTGATAGCCAAATTATAGGGGGTAACCGCAATCTAGGAAATATGGTCCCCATAGTTTGGTCAGGAGCGGTTGCGCATTTGGTTTGCGTATTTCACCATATCTCGAGAACTTCGTAGGCGATTGAATATTTTTTTGCACAATTATAAAATTGATTTTTTTAAAGATGATTTCATGCAAAAAATAAATTTTAGTAAATATTTATTGTACTTTATTTTATTTTATAATAGTCGGAAAGATATTTGAATTGTAAGGTGTACACTTTTTTACATACATTTAAAAAGCACAATTTTGCAAGGCAGAATACAAAATTTGAGCGAATTTGTCAGAATAGTCTCTGAAAAATTTAAGTTTAAAGAATTTGTATATTAAAAATTCGATTTCTCAGGAACTATTCGACCGATTTCACTCAAACTTTGTATTTTTCCGTGTTTTCGACATTCATCATTCAAATGATGTAAAAAATTATTTTTTTAAATAATTCTTTCATCATTCTTTTTTTAAATGATGTAAAAAAATTTATACTTTACAATTTAAACTTTTTCTACTATTATCAGATAAAATAATGAGAAAAAAAATATTTACTTAAAGTTATTTTTTGCATAAAATTACTATTCGCGATCGCAACGAACTATAGGGGGCGTTGTTGTATGAGACGCTTACCTGCGATTTCCATATGAACCGTCATTCAGTTACTCTGGAGACGTCGTTAATGTAGCGTGTCGCATTGCAACGTTCCTTCTTTAATGTGGCTTATTAAATTTAAAAAAGAAAAATGCTTGATCTTCTTTCTTGTACAACCGAAAACAAAATGGTATCTCTTTTTATTAGAGAAGGAATATCCAAAACACATCGGAAAAATATTTGTACATTAACAGAAAAAAATATGTATATTCTTATAAGAGTTAAAACCTAATGCCCGAGAAATAGTATTACTAAATGTAATGATATAACATGAAAGGCCCATTTAAACTTTACATTCTATAGTTTTAAGAATCATATTAGTTCAAAAATTAAAATGAACAAAAAGTATACATAAGCCTCATAATTTTATGAAATTTAATTTTGTAAACAACGTTTTTTGACAACAATTTTTATCAAAAAATTTCAAGTTTCAATAAAAATCATTATTTAGAAACTAAGAAACGTAAAATAAAGAATGCTGACGAAACAAAAACAAAAAAAAAAACAAAAAAAAAACAATTCTCTTTTGTCGCCATTTTTAGTGCTACGAAAATTCGTCTTTGGGATTTGCCAAAAACAAAACAAGATGCAACTCTATTTTTTCAGGAACGAAATATTTTACCGAAAAAACGAAAATGTACCAATTCCCACAACATGAAACTTTATCTTGGCAAACGTACGTTTTGGAAATGTTATTTCATTTGGAATCTTATTCATCAGAGTTCATATGGCGATATGATTGTTTTGAATCTATGCTAAACTCTATATCGGCTCATTTTCCACCGAAATCCAATTAACTATTTTGATTTTAAATAAAGTGTTTTATTTTATGAACTGTCGCAAAAATTTTAAGTGTAGATTGGCGGCACTTAAAAACCGCCAAATCTGTAGCGGCGGTGGCGTTAATACGTCGTAAGTACCGAATTTTTATTCCATACTTTTCTGAATCATATTATTTCAAACATTGGAATATACAAGAAGTATACATAAACACATAATGTTATACCATTTAATTTTTCAAAAGTATTTTGAGAACAATTTTTATCAAAAAATTATAAACTAAAAAACGGAAAATAAAGAATTCTTAGGATAAAAAAAACGATTTTAAGAATTATTAACATTGAAATAAAAACTTTCATATTGTTTCTTTTTTTATTATTCTTATAGTTCTTAATCAGACGTAAAAAACCATTCTGTAGAGAACCATCATCAAATGAAAAAAAAATATTTACAAGCAAATTTTTTATTGTAAAAATCATTGCACTTACCTGATTTATAATTCCCGGAGAATTCCAAAATGATAAGTTCCTTGTTTGAAAACTTTATTCTCAAATAATAGATGCATAGTTTATCCCTTCATTACTTTTAGATAACATACTATACAGCAAAATTTTATAATAGATATGAAATTGAATATGTAGTTAAAAACAGAATAGCTTAATTCTAGTTGAACTTATTCTTTCAACACTAAAAAAAACTTACCAAGAAAACGATTTAAATTAATTAAGAATCAGCACAAATGGCACTATTTCAAGTAACTTGGATAATTTTTTATTGTTGTTTTCCGAATTATATGGATACAGAAATATATACTATTCTATAACGAAGAAGAATATGCTATAACTATTACAATTCTGTATGTTCTGAATTCATATTTATTCACTGGAATGACGAAAGCAATGTTGACTTCACTTTAATTCGTAATGAATTGAAGACAGAAGAAATGCATTTTACCTTAATACACACATCTGTAACAGTATCCGAAATCGGAAGTCATCAGTTGCAAGTTTGTTGATAATAGAAATTAAAAATTATCGAGGAATTTCTCTTCAAATGTTTGGCGTGTTCTGTTTCAGAAAGATTTACTAATATTCTGGAGATTTTTTTCAAGTTCTTCGGCCTTTTCATTAGGGAAATTTTGTTTCTTATTTGCTGCTAAAAAATGGCGTCTGATTCAGTCAATGACTTTGATGGAACTAAATGAAAACGTGATAAATTAATGTCCGATATTTACAGGCTCCCGCTAGACGGCGTACTCGAGCGTTGCGATCGCGAATTGCATAAACGAATTTTATAATTGCACTCAAAAAAATTTTTATTACGCTCAGAAATCCGAATCCGTGGAAGAAAAAAAAGCACTTATTTAGAGAAAGTACGCTTTTGTATTTAATTTTGTAACTTAAAATACTGTCTGCACACACTTAACATTTGATTAAAAATTATTCAGTGGTGGTCAATTTTCTTGATTTTAAGCACTGCATTAGACTATTAAATTTACAAACAGAAGATCATTGTCGATGTATAAATAAACACAAAAAGAAAAATAATGAATTTTAAGTTGGAAAAATTCTTGTTATGCAATTTATTGACTTTGTTTTTTGAAGTTATACTTCTTATGCGACTTCCAACAAGGTTGCGTTAAACGTTTAACGCTACATTTTTATTGGCCGGGAAATCACGTGGTAGGATCCAGTTTTCCCTCATTCATTTCCATATTGTTTTGGTTCTCACTAGCATAAGAATAATAGAAGTCATATAAGTATTCGCGATCGCAACGCTCGAGTACGCCGTCTAGCGGGAGCCTGTAAATATCGGACATTAATTTATCACGTTTTCATTTAGTTCCATCGAAATCATTGACTGAATCAGACGCCATTTTTTAGCAGCAAATAAGAAACAAAATTTCCCTAAGGAAAAGGCCGAAGAACTTGAAAAAAATCTCCAGAATAATAGTAAATCTTTCAGGAACAGAACACGCCAAACATTTGAAGAAAAATTCCGCAATAATTTTTTATTTCTATTATCAACAAACTTGCAACTGATGACTTCCGATTTCGGATACTGTTACAGATGTGTGTATTAAGGTAAAATGCATTTCTTCTGTCTTCAATTCATTACGAATTAAAGTGAAGTCAACATTGCTTTCGTCATTCCAGTGAATAAATATGAATTCAGAACATACAGAATTGTAATAGTTATAACATATTCTTCTTCGTTATAGAATAGTATATATTTCTGTATCCATATAATTCGGAAAACAACAATAAAAAATTATCCAAGTTACTTGAAATAGTGCCATTTGTGCTGATTCTTAATTAATTTTAATCGCTTTCTTGGTAAGTATTTTTTAGTGTTGAAAGAATAAGTTCAACTAGAATTAAGCTATTCTGTTTTTAACTACATATTCAATTTCATATCTATTATAAAATTTTGCTGTATAGTATGTTATCTAAAAGTAATGAAGGGATAAACTATGCATCTATTATTTGAGAATAAAGTTTTCAAACAAGGAACTTATCATTTTGGAATTCTCCGGGAATTATAAATCAGGTAAGTGCAATGATTTTTACAATAAAAAATTTGCTTGTAAATATTTTTTTTTCATTTGATGATGGTTCTCTACAGAATGGTTTTTTACGTCTGATTAAGAACTATAAGAATAATAAAAAAAGAAACAATATGAAAGTTTTTATTTCAATGTAAAGAATTCTTGAAATCGTTTTTTTATCCTAAGAATTCTTTATTTTCCGTTTTTTAGTTTATGATTTTTTGATAAAAATTGTTCTCAAAATACTTTTTTTGAAAAATTAAATGGTATAACATTATGTGTTTATGTATACTTCTTGTATATTCCAATGTTTGAAGTAATATGATTCAGAAAAGTATGGAATAAAAATTCGGTACTTATTAACGCCACCGCTGCTACAGATTTGGCGGTTTTTAAGTGCCGCTAATCTACACTTACAATTTTTGCGACAATTCATAAAATAAAACACTTTATTTAAAATCAAAATAGTCAATCGGATTTCGGTGGAAAATGAGCCGATATAGAGTTTAGCAAAGATTCAAAACAATCATATCGCCATATGAACTCTGATAAATAAGATTCCAAATGAAATAACATTTCCAAAACGAACGTTTACCAAGATAAAGTTTTATGTTGTGGGAATTGGTACATTTTCGTTTTTTCGGTAAAATATTTCCCTCCTAAAAAAATACAATTGCATCTTGTTTTGTTTTTGGTAAATCCCAAAGACGAATTTTTGTAGCACTAAAAATGGCGACAAAAAAGAATTGTTCATTTGTTTTTGTTTCGTCAGCATTCTTTATTTTACGTTTCTTAGTTTCTAAATAATGATTTCTATTGAAACTTGAAATTTTTTGATAAAAATTGTTGTCAAAAAACTTTGTTTACAAAATTAAATTTCATAAAATTATGAGGCTTATGTATACTTTTTGTTCATTTTAATTTTTGAAGTAATATGATTCTTAAAACTATAGAATGTAAAGTTTAAATGGGCCTTTCATGTTATATCATTAAATTTAGTAAAACTATTTCTCGGGCATTAGGTTTTAACTCTTATAAGAATATGCATATTTTTTTCTGTTAATGTACAAATATTTTTCCGATGTGTTTTGGATATTCCTTCTCTAATAAAAAGAGATACCATTTTGTTTTCGTTTGCATAAGAAAGAATATCAAGCATTTTTCTTTTTTAAATTTAATTAGTCACAATAAAGAAGGAACGTTGCAATGCTACATGCTACATTAACGACGTCTCTAGAGTAACTGAATGACGGTTCATGTAGAAATCGCAGGTATGCGTCTCATACAACAACGCCCCCTATAGTTCGTTGCGATCGCGAATTGTTTTTCTATAAATATTTTTTTAGTTTGTTTTGATACACATATAATATAATTTAATGTTGAATTTGAAGAAGAGCCTCAGAGCTCAAATAAATCTTATTAGGCTTAATTAAGCCTTACCTATTGAAACGCAGTGCTATAAGCGAATGCACAGAGCACGCCGCACTTTACTATACTCAATACTCAACACTTATATAATTTAATAGGGTAGTATTTTTTATTTTCAAATTTAGTGGATAACAATTGTAAAAAATGAGTGGAAACAATCCCACGGACAATGCGAGGGATTTAAGGTTATGTCAAGGTACGTCTCTTGTGAATATCAATTGATTGTTAGGTTTTCTCTTTTGAAATTACATTATGACGCATTCACATACATTATTAATACAAATACATTTTCCCGGGCGAGACGATGAGGCAACCACAAGCACTTCCACTGGTTCAAGAGGTCCACGAGGGAAAAATGCACAATATTACTGTGATTACAGATCACGGAAGCGAGTGGAGCAGGAAAAAGAGTCGTTGAATAGAACTAGTGATCCCTCTACGACTGCTGATTCTTCTACAAGTAACGTCGCAGGTTGCGAAGTTTAACCTTTTCCGCGCGGAGGGACTCCACGCACTATTTTTTTTATATATCAAAGCAGAAAACTATACTTTGTTAATAATACGCAACAGAATTGCTGCGAAATACTTTATTTAAATGTGATGTTTAATTCTGACTTTAGAAAGTAAAAATATTATTAAAAAGTAAAAAATAATGAATCCGCGTAACAAACAGAATAACTTTCAATTTAATGATCAAATTTCTTCTGACTAAATCGCAAGCTTTGGTACTTGAAAAATTTTCCCCGTCATCTCAGGTGTAAAAATATTAATTAGATCTAAATATTCATTACTAAGAAAGAATTTACTATCTTTGTAAAAGAATTTTCTTCTCGGATTCAGATTTAAAACGGATGAAAATATATAGTGATTACATTCTGGAAAAATTTCCAAAAAAAAATATAACTATTGTACCAAAAAATATTTAAAAAAATATATAAGTTTATATTAAATTTTCGCAATATTTCAGCAATTAACTGTGGAAATCAAAATCTTTTTGCTCTAATGTTTGAATACGTTTACCCAAAGATCCTCTTATTGAAAAAAAATAACTGAGGTGATCGATATCAAATAATACCAAAAGTTCAATCGTTGTTGAAACTAAGAACAGGGGAGCACGTGCAAATTAAAAAAAAAAAAACTTCATACAGCAATGAAATGGTAAGAAATACATTATTCTATTCGCGATCCTGATTATTATTATTAACCGGAGAGTCATGATTAACTGTTGCAAACTAACAGCAGTTCGCAGAAAAGCAATATTTTATGCTACTACTGAGCCTTCGAAAAACCATCTTAAATGCAAATTTTTTACGAACCGATTTACAACTAGCAATCTCACTACACTAGCAACTAGTTATCAAAAGGTACTTTAGATCAAAGTTGTTTTTATTAAGATCGGTTAGTGCTAGGAATAGGTTAATAATAATGGAAATCATAGCTTACTTTAGACAATGGCTAAGGAAATTGCATATTAACAACTAGCTATTCCAGTGATTTCTGGTTTCTAAACGAACCATCGTTTTACGGTCAAACTGTGATTAAATTTCTATGTGTTTGTTCGCTGAAGTACTCAGTTTTCTAGCATAGTTCCAGCAAGCACAGAAAACTTACAATTACTCAGGAACTTTCGAACACATGAAATTTTTAAAACTTATCGAAAAGCTGACAGAAAGTTGGATGTTAGTAACTATCAAAAATAACTATTTTAAGAATTATCATTTATTTTGGTTTACACAATACCTAATTTTCACCAATCAAACAATTATCTCTTTATATTAAAAAGGGCCACTGACGCTGTTTTGAGTGTTCAACTTAATGCTACATTTTGTTTTGCTGGGGAAAAACTATAATATTTAGAAATTCAAAATTGTGAAGGTGTGTAGGAAATGTGTAAGGGAGAACAAGAGAGTAAAAATAATTAACAGTCGAATATTAGTTCGAGAATTATTAACTATTTAACGAAAATAAACCCCCTACTAGCCGATTTACAGCCCACAGGAATGGAACTTCATAGTTGAAATTTGGTAAGCAGAAGATACACACTTGTTTATGAACTTAGCTGGGAGTTTATTCCGAAATTCTAATTTGTTTGAAAGTTAATGTAATTTAAATGCTTTTTTTGCGAATTTCTTATAATTTTCTTAATTTTTTTAATTATTTTATTTTATTTATTTTGCTTATGTTACATTTTGCTTTGCTGCACACAAATTCTATAAGACTTAAGGACTTGAAATCACGAAGGTGAATAAAAAGAAGTACTGGAAAAAATACCATGCTTTTGTAGCCCATCGATTTGTAGCCCATTAAAGAGCAACTATGGTGTTAAAATTCGACGTGCTGAAAGATCCCTTTTTATTTGTGAACTAAACACAAATTTTGCATTAAAATTACAATTTGTTCGAAATTAATTTAAAATTTAAAAGCTTTTTCATGATTTTTTTCCCCAGCTTTCTTGCTTAAAATATTACGACGTGATTACATGTTGCCATATATAAATCTTAACATTTGTAGTAAAATTTTTAAAAATGAAAAAATTAAATAAAAATAAATAAATAAAATAAAAATAAATAAAATAAAATTAAAATAAATAAAATAAAAATAAATAAAATAAAAATAAATAAAATAAAATAAATAAATAAAATAAGAGTAAATAAATTTTAAAAAAAAATAAAATAAAAATAAATAAATTAAAAATAAATAAAATAAAAATAAATAAATAAAAAATAAAAAAATAAAATAAAAATAAATAAATACAATAAAAAAATTAAATTAAAATAAATAAATAAGATTAAAATAAATAAATAGAATAAAAATAAATAAATCCAGAGTGATAAGAACCGTTCCTTATTTGAATTTCTAAGAGTCTCGCCAATGAGTAAAATTACTTCTTATTTATTTCTTCTTATTGAGTCGCACTCCGTTTTTTTTAAGGTTAAACTTTTTTTTATCAAGTTCAGATGATTATTTTTCAAATTCAGATAATCGTATATTTCGTTACAATTTGTGCATTAAAAAAATGTTCGCACGTAAAGCTGCAATTTAAGAAAACAAATTTTTGTTTTTGTGAAAATATTGACGTTTAAGGAAAAAAAAAAAAAAACAATGATGAATGCGAAACAACAACGGGGATGGAGGGAAGCGATCAGTGATTGAAGCTTCCTGGTAGATTATAATAAGTGTAAAAATTTTACATCATGTTACATTATAAGGAAAGTTATTCGTAAATTTACAATGATTATTTATTAGCCTAAAATACGATAATAATTACTTTAAAATTTTATGCCATATTTTATGATAAATTCTACATAAACCTTACTACGTAGCATGAAACCATTTGTTTGAGAAATTAAATAAAGCATAAAATAACGGAGAATTAAGGTTTGCCATTTGCATAACAGAAATTAAAAAAAAGAATATAATGCTAAAATGTTTATCTAGGTATTAAACATTGGTTCTCTTAATTTAAATTGAGTTGAAAAGTGTAAAGGTCAAGAGAAATAGTTTATCCTGAATGAATAGACAAGTCTATATCTACATATAAAAATTTGAATTAAAATGAATTCTCTTTTAAGACATTAAAATATGCATCATAAAAATATCTTTATCCTAGTTAAATTTTATTTCCACTTTGTGAAAAAAATATTGTTGTAATATCGAAAGTTGTAAGGTGAAGGAAAAGGCAATAAAAGATTCCAACCGTAACGGAATCGGTCATGTGTCAAAAGTCAAATATTTACATAAGCCAAAATAATTTTTAATCCACTTTGTTCCACGTTCTATCGTTATTATTAACTTTAGCGAATGTATTATAATAAAAAAGATTATTATAACACGCAAGTTTTACCACTGATCTCACAGGATAAAGAAATACACAGAGATTGTATTAAGTTCAAATTGTTAATTGTTATAAATAACAGGATTTAGTGAGCTTGTATTACAAAATAACAAGAATAGCAAATAATCATGCAGTTTCAATTGACCGAACAACCTATTATTTGCATCAGAATTACATAGCTGTATTCACAATGCGGAAGCTACGTTATTTATTTGTTGTTCCACACATTTTTTTTTTCATTTAACGAGAATATTGAATTCAAATTAAAGTTTGTATTGATGGGCAAGTCAAATTGTAATTGTTTTTACCCCGCTTGAAAACCCATCATTGAAGTCGAGGAATTGAATAGAATTAATTGAATAGAAATGATTTTACTCATCATTGAAATAGAAATGTTTAACAATGGACAGTTTAACTGTTGAATATTTAACAATTGATACTTATAGAGCAGGGGTTTCCAACTTACATGAGGCCGGGGGCCGCAATTAAAAACACAAATCAAATGGCGGGCCGCAGCTTTATCAAAATTTTATGTAGGACTCTTTTATGTTTGAAGGAACTTTAAATATTACTGTCAGATTTTTACCAAAATGTACAAAACAAAAGTATTGAAATACAAATTAAAATGAGAAGTAGATTTTTAAATTTTTTTAATTGTTATTAATAATATTTTTAAAAATATTAAATAAATGATAAAAATTCGGGCTACAATAACTTTAATGTGCACCTATGCATTAAACAATTAATGTGCAACAGATATCTAATTGTTAAGAGATAAAAGTTGAAAAAGGTTGGTAATTAAAACTTACATAGAAGCACACAAAATATTCAATGAGAAAATTGAGGCTTGTCAGCTGCAACCACCAGAGAATAGATATTTACATTTTAAATTTACAAATGTGTGTGTAAATATTTTTGTCCAAAATGAGTGGTTTAAAAAATTTACATCGGAGAATTTCTTCGATAAAATTTCTGATACACACATTCTAAATTATATTCACAAAATACAAGAAAGTTAAATTAAAAAGAACAACATACACGATTATTTTTGTATTTAAATAAATATTATCTCGGATGTAAAACTTGAGAAATAAATTTCTTTGCACCGTTGGCATGTTAAATTTCAGAAGCGACGAAATTAGTTTTTAATTAACGAGGAAAGTATTTTAAACCCATATAGATTTTTTGCGAAAATTGTGCGCAAAAAAATAACTAATATATTTTAGTTCGCGGACCACAAAAAAAGGCCTCGCGGGCCGCCAGTTGGATACGCCTGTTATAGAGCATGCAAATTGTGAATGTCTGGGGATATCTTAATTTAAGACTGCAAATGTTCAATTATGTATTTTAACTCTAGATATGCAAATGTGAGTACACAACACAACTTTTACTTTTCACTTTTAAGAGTACGCCATACCACGGGTGAAAGTTTTCATCTCAAACTCTTTTTCATGCCCGTAAGTAATTTAAAATTTAAAGTGTAGAAAAAGTGAGTTCATCCAAATCTAGAGTAAGCCACGAAGTTTCAAATACTGAAAAAAAAAATTAAAAATGTCAACATAAAAATAAATTATAAGGATATACATCACAAAAACTATAAGACTACAAATTTGAAGGTGTGTAGAAAATTGAGCTTGGAGTAAATCTTAAACATCTGATAATTAGTTCCAGAATTATTATTTGTTAAATTTGTAATAAAAAAAAATATCGTGTGGGCTATTGTGCAGCCAGCCGAAATGCAACTGCACAGTTGTCATTTGACATGCTGAGAGAGCCATATTTATTTATGAACTTCACATATTTTTTTTTCCTTTCAAAATTTCAATGTGTTGAAAGGTTATTGCAATTTTAAGACACTTTTCCCTTTTTTTGCTTTAAATAATGACTAATTATTTATTATTCTAGGAAAATTTATCTCTCTCGAGATCTTTTTATATAAGCTCGTGTCTGAGTAGATTTTAAAAGTAATAAAAAATAAATAAAATGTTGCTAGATAAAATATCTCGTGGACTGCAATAGCGGCACAACTCAAAAAAATCATGTTTTGAGATGGGTGGGTTTAAAGCTTTCATTCCTAATGAAAATGCATAAGAAATGCTTCAGTTTGCTTAAGTGAAGATTACCTTCAAGTTGAAGCATGAGTTGTGCCACTATTGCTGCTGAAAAGAATGTGTATTTTTATATTTACACATGTTCTTAGTCCAAAACGCGTGTTTTTTGAGTTGTGCCACCATTGCAGCACACGCGCGAAATATATTTAAAAAAATGCAGACATTTATTTTTAAATCGTTCGTATGAGTAATAAAATCCTATAAGTAATCGTTTCCTTCAATACTATCATATATTTGCATTAAATTTCGATAATTATATTTCATTTACAAAATATTCTTTGTTTTTTCCCATTTTTTGTGGAGACTTCTTCTGAGGAATAAAAAAAAATAATGAATGGCAACTAATCACAGAGGTTGAAGAGTAGAGTATAATGTAAAAAATAAAAGAGATTCTGGATCAAATAATGGTAAAAAGTACCAACACTTAGGGCGCAGTACTTTTTACTGTAAAATCTATTTTTACCGTATGGTTTTCCAGAACAAAAATCTAAAATACCGTAATTTTTACAGTAATACTTACTGTAAAATCATTGAATCATTCTACTCTATAAGAAGTTTAGGAAGAAAATGAATTTCACGGATACTGCACTCAGGGTGCCCGTACTTTTTACCGTAATTTGATCCGAAGTTTTTTACAGCACTAGAGGACAAAACTTTCTTGTTTTTAAAAAATAATTATATTGAATGACGACACTAGTAAAATTTCTTTAAAACAATGAAGCTTTTATAAAATTCCCTTTTATTAAAGTTATTATTTTTTTTAATTTCGAAACACATCTAACGATATATTTTTATTCTGTAGTCAAGTAACATTTGTTCTTTTAGAATTTACTTTGCTTAGTTTACTTAGAAGAGAGCTGTTGTAAGTTTTGATGGCGGAATCTCAAATTTAATTAAAACATTGTTTTTGTATTTTTATCCCAAAAAACTTACGCAACAAGATAACAATTCGGCAAATCCCTCTCTTCTCTATATTCTTGTTAAGAATATAGAGAAGAGAGGGATTTGCCGAAATGTCATGGAAAATAATCAGCCTTAAAATGTAAAATAACCGATCACTGGTCTAGTGGTCTGTACTGGCCTACGGGGCCAATGGTTGTGGGTTAGAATCCCACAGTAGGCATGATGTAACTTTCTCTCTCTCTCTCTCTCTCTCTCTCTGTGTTCTAATCATTTTCTAGTCATTTTCTAGTCATTCTAGTCATTTTCTTCTATTGCATCGTAACTGAATCGATTTACAACTTAATAATGCTCTCCTAATAAAAATTTGTATAATTGATATAACTTACTACACATTTTTTTGAAATTATAATCCAGAATCAAAATATTCTAGTTTAAGTTGATTAGTATAAAAGTTAAATTAAGTGTTGGTAATTTTTTTTTAAAGCTTCCGTTCTTCTGTCAGAGTTGTTTAGAAGTGTTTGTTAGAAAATTTTACCTTTACTCGGAAAAAGACACCGGAGTTTCATGCTGTATTTCATTACCATAAATTATTAAAACGTTAAATATAATATTTTTCGCTTAATTTGACCTAAATTTATACAAAAAAAGGAAGAAAAAGTGTTAAAAAAATTGTTTAATAAAAAATTCTGCGTCAAAGGGCGAAGCGTTCAAATTTTGATGAAAATTGCGCAGGTGACAGATGTAATGAATAAAATGGGGGAAAGAAAAAAGAAACGACATTTGATGACCTTTGAATATTATTGAACTTAATTATACAAATAAGAATGTATTAAACAAAGTGTGTTTATATTTCAGTTTTAGAATGTATAGAAGTATTTGGAAGATGTTTAGAAAAAAATTGTTTTTTTAAAATATTTATTAGTTAGAATTTTAATTATCTTTCAATTATTTATAAAATTCAAAGACTTGACCGATTTAGCAAATATATTTTTCATAACATACTATGACAACATAACGTTTAAGGAGGGTATTGTCACGACGTTGCCTCGTGACAATTCTCGTGGTCAAACTTGTTAATTAAACAGTTGATTAAGATCCCGTGCTCTCATCTCGCAATCGAATGGTCAGTTGAACTTTTAACTTTCTAGAAATTTGTCACAAGATGATTGATTTGTCGACCTTCGGATGCATGATAAGAACACGAGACCACGTTTAACCCCTTAAAATAATATATATAAATAAACTCCACAAAAAGAGGAGATGGTCAGAAAGAGAATAGGGGGAATTCAGTCCGATTGCCTCTCAATACGAGCAGCTATGTGTAAGTGTGGTCCTCCTTCTCCTTATTGATATGTATAATGATTAGTAATAAATAAAATGTAACTTTAACTTTCAATTTGGATATTCTTTAATTATATACCCGTCACAGTATCATAACATACCCTTAAACTCTAATATCTGTCCAGTGCTTTTAAAATATTGCGTCCTCATCACTTCAAACAAATCATTAAAATTAATAACTTATCATCATCAAAATTAATTGTCTTAAAAATCCTCAAGAATTGAATAAAAGTATAAGTATTTTGTTATGACTTTGATCGAACAAAAAAAATTTTTTTTCATAAAAAAAGAGAAAAAAGAAACGAATATTCCTTAAACATTTAAAAAGAATTAGGTTGGATTAAGTTTAACATTCTTTATAAGCGTTTATAACAATGAAAGCAAGTGTTTTTTCTTTTACTATTTTTGCAATAAGAAATGGAACAGGGAAAGCTAATTGTAGCTTATCAGATGTTCATACATGTCGTTGTCTGTTTGTTGTCTAGTTTGACAACGCGATATTAATCAGATATATTTGTCTTACAATGAATACTTTTTTCTTGTTAAACAAATCCTGTTTCATGAAGCAAATATGAAAACTTGAACAGTTGTTTTAGCGTAAACGCAGTGACAAATCTAAACATGATTTATTTTGTTTTTCCATGTTAGAAAAATCGTCAGCGATGTTTTGAGTGTCCAAGTGTGCTTTGCTTTGATGTCAAATTTTACTTTTGTGTTAAATTTTGCTTTTATGTAAAATTTTAATTGGAAGAGCAAAAATTATAAGACTTGAAACTTAAAATTACGTTGTGTAGAAAAATGTATAGGAAGTAATAAAAGAAATTAACATTCGATAATCAGTTCAGGAATTACTAACTGTTAAATTTGTAAGAAAAAATAACATGAGGTCTGCTCTATAGACCGGAGAATCGCAACCGAGTTGAATTTGACGTGATGAAAGGCTATATTTGTTTACGAGTTTTAGTTTTTGGTTAAAATTCTAATTCATTTGTAGGTAAATGCAATTTTAAGTAATTTTTTCTTGAAATTTTTTCGAATTTGCTTACTTTTTTAGTTTTTTGTTACATCTCGTTTAGTTATTAAAAACTTCAAATTACGAACGCGTTCAAAAAAGGGACAAGGAGTACGACGGCACAAAAAAAAATTGACATTACACATTAAATTAATTATTTATTAGTTCGAGAATTATCAACTGTTAAACTTGAAGTAAAAAATAACAATGCGAACTGATCTACAGCCTGCCGAATCACAACAATATTGTTGAAATTTGACGTGATGAATAGGTCAGCTTCATTTAGTAACTTAATGAGTTTTTTCGAAATTCCCAATCTATTCTAATAAAGTTATTGCAACTTTAAATGCTCAATTTTTCACAGAATTATTTCCCACCCTTTTTGCTTGATACTTATATAATAATGACTATTTATCTATCGTTGTAGAAAAATTTAAGAATCTCTCTTGATCAAGATTTTCTATATAAGTTCGCGCTTGACTAAGTGTAAATAGTAACAAAGAAAGGAATAAATATAATAAAAAATTAATGAATATAATAAAAATAAATTAGATCGTGAGAGATTAGACGTTTACAGGTATAAATCTTAACATTTCGATAGAAATTTTAAAAAATGTAAAAGACTTAAAAAATAGATAACAGTTTCTAATTTGAACTGTTATATGACGATAGTCTATCGTTCTATAATGTTAATAAGTGAAATAATTTCTCATTTATTACATCTTATTATGT
The DNA here is from genome assembly GCF_982258835.1 of Parasteatoda tepidariorum. NCBI lineage: Eukaryota > Metazoa > Arthropoda > Arachnida > Araneae > Theridiidae > Parasteatoda > Parasteatoda tepidariorum. The sequence goes on along the minus strand of NC_141755.1, from coordinate 7,988,287 downwards.
CACTCTTTCTGAAATCCTAAGTTTAAATATTTTTTTTCAAGTACAGTTGATTAATTTTTAAATCGTTTATGTCGTTAAGCAAAACTTTCTTACATAAAACTGTAATACTTATATATTTTCTAAGCAAAATTAGACTTCTTTTATCGGAATTTCAGAAAGAAAAATAATAATGATGAATGAGAAGCAATAGCAACCTCGACGCGATCGAAACAAACAGGGGTAAAACCTCCTAGAATTGATAAAAAAGTATACAATTGGAATATTATTTCTTTACATTTAAAATTAATTCTAAAAATTGATTCTACCTGTGCGTTGTTCTAGAATAAATATTTAAATTTACTGGAATATGTTACTTTTTGAGACTAAAATTACCTTTAGGGGTACATGATAAAGTTAAATATCTGTTTTATAATCCTATGTCGCTTTTCATTGATCTTAGATTATTATCAGGCTTTGAGAACAATACAAAACGTTTATAAAGAATAGTTAAACGCTTTTAATTTTTGCAATGCAATGGATTTTATTATGGTGCATGATATAGATTCCATAAATTATTTGAAATCATTGACTCTTCATTGTAAATTGCAAATTATAGACTCATATTGTTTAAATTAAAAAAATATTTAACTTTTCTTTTGTTTCTTTGAGAAATCTTTTGTTTTCAAATTTAATTTTTCTACTCTTTAAACCATGGAGTTTCAGTTTGAACAGATCGTTGGTAAAGTTTCTTTTTTTTTTTAAATTGTGTTAATATCCCTTTAATACAGTTACAATGACTGCTGTTTAATTTATACGGGAAATATTAATCATGCTCTTTACAGGAAATTTCTTAAAAATATGTCTACTCTCAATATAACAGAATGAAATACAAGAACATACAATTACTTCAAGACAATGCTACCCACTGAAAATTCTAATCAATATGAAAACGAAATATCAATTGAAGACTATCCATAAGGTGATCGAAGTTTCTCAAAAAAATATCTCTAGGCATCGAAGAAAAAGAATGTAAACACGTTATTAGGATCAATGGAACATTTAACGGATGAGAGGGTAAATCCAAATCACGATTCTCAGAATCACGAACAGATCTGAAGTCATGTGTAACATCCCTTTCACTTCGACCACTTTTGACAGGTCCAGACACAATTCTTTTCTTGATCGATTGATGACCTGACCGGAAATTCATAAGATATTCTGTTAAACACTTTTAAGGATTGATCTTAATTAGTTTTCGAGAAATTAATCATTGTACTTATAATGATAAAAGTGTGAGTTAACCTTTATTTATTACTTCTCGGTGGTCCAAAGATTTATAACGTTTCAACCTTCTCTTTCACGTAAGATAATAAGTTGCATCATGAGTTGCTTATTTCTCCGGCTTATATATATGTATAAAAAACATGTGTTGCTTTCTCCGCTAATCATATTTGGGAGTAATGTGTGTTATCATAATTGATAGGCCGTTGTACAATAAGCTGTAAAATTAGCAAATTAATTGCAATGAAGTTCCTATTTTGATAATCTTTAAAAATTATTGCATTTATGAAATTCCTCAACACTTTCAGCTTCAAAGACTTCCGTATGCATTAATACTAAAATAGATAAATTGTATTTTTGTTAAAAATGCACGGCATTCTTACTGTTCATAATAGAAGTTGATAATAGAATTTCATAATAACTGTATTTAATTGTTTTCAAAAAAGGTTGAAATAAATAAAAACTAATAATTTTTAATATAAATTAATAAAGAAATATAGTTTTAATTCTAAAGTAATTAAAATATTGTATGTTGTTATCATAACTGATAAACTGTTGTACAATAAGCTCCAGAATTAGCAAATTAATTTCGATGAAATTCCTATTTTGATAATCCTTAAAAACTATTGCATTTATAGAATTCCTCAACACTTTCAGCATCAGACTTCCGCGTGCATCAATACTAAAATAGATAAATTGTATTTTTCCTAAAAATGCACGGCATTCTTACGGTTTATTACAGCAGTTTATAAAAACTGTATTTATTTATTTCTTTAAAAAATAAGTTGAAATAAGTAAAAACTAATAATTTTTAATATAAATTAAAGAAATATAATTTTAATTATAAAGTAATTAAAATAATGTGCGTTGTTGTCGTAATTGATATACTTTAAAATTAATCAGCATGATTAAGCTGCAGCACGATTAACTATAAAATGAGAGAGAGATAAATTAATTGCTACGAAGCATATAGTGTGATAATCTTTAAAAAATTATTGAATTTTACAAATTTCTCAACATTTTTAGCATTGAAAACTTCCGCACCCATTAATACTTAAAAGAAGGAAAAAAAACGTACTTTTGATGAAGATGCGCTTGCTTCTTACGGTGTGTTTAATAGCAGGTGTGTTTAATTTTCTTTTTAAAAATCGAAATAATTAAAAGCTAAAATTTTTAATGAAAATAATTACAAAGTTTATTTTTTAAATTAAAGTAGTTAAAATAATGTGTGCTGTTGTGATAAAGGATAAGCTGTAAAATTAATCAGTATCATTAGAGGCTGTAGAACGAAAAGTTGCAAAATGAATCGTATAATTTGATAATCCTTGAAAAATTATTGCATTTTACAAATTCTTCGACAATTTCAGTACTGATGACTTCCGTATGATGACTTCCGTTTATAACAGAAGTATTTAATTTTAAAGAATTAAATTAATTAAAAAATAATAGTTTTTATTATAAAATAATTAAAAAATTGTAATTTCTACAATAAAATATATGAAATAAATAATTTTTCGTTAATTAAAATTTTTAAATTTGAAAATACTTAAAAATAAAAATTTTAAAAAAAAGTTTAATTATTTTCAAGTTTCGAATGAACTCGACGAGTTTTTCTAATTTATTTTATTTTATAACAGTCGTTGAACAGCCGACCCAACTTTGGATTTACGGTAACTGATGTTCAACTCCATAGCCTTGTAATTTTGAAACAAATCTAGAAGACAAGGGAACTCCTGGATCAAGTATTGGGAGAAATTTTCCTTCGCGGATAACTTTTTGGAGGAACTAACCCGCATCTGCGTTACATGGTTACAAGATCTCTCACGGTTAGCTTGTCGCAAGGGGACTTTAACCCATGATCCGTCTATCACTGAGGATATTTTGCGTCAGCACTGTGATCGGTGCAAGCGGGATGCAGAATTCGTATCGACCAGCCATCGTTGGGATTCGAACCCGGTTTACCTCATTGAAAGGTGAATGCTCTTTCCCCTAAACCATCACAGCTGTTCCTAATTTACTATGGAATTTCGTTTTTTCAAAGCAAAAAAAAAGAAAAACCTTTGATTTTATAAAACAGACGCTTTTCTTTATTCCATCGCCAATGCATTTGATATACCTATGGCTACGACAGAAGACTTTGGCAATATTACTCAGAGTACAGTACATTTGAAAGATAAATGTCCGTATTACGCTCATCTTCTGATAAAGGTAAAAGTTTTGTGATAATGCGTTGTTCTATTCTGGACGCATCCATGTTAACGTGACTTTAAATTCAGTTTAAATGAAAAGCCACATTTTAAAAGGATTAATGCTAGCTATTTGACCAGCTACGCGCCATCTGCGGTGCAATAATTTTATTTTAACTTATAATTCCCAATGATGGCGCTAATATCGCTACTCTATTTCTAACGCTGTCATGCGTATACACTTCTTATTTGAACAATTATATTTGTTAACGTGTAACATTGGAACAAAACACTTAACTAATAAGTCAATTTTAGTTTCCAATTATGTTTTTATCTAAGATGAAATTTTATAAAATCTGCTTCCATTTAATATAAATCAAATGGTGTTACATAAAAGAAAGTGCAAAAATTTTATAAAAAACGTTCTCAAATAATAGATGAAATCTAAGAAAATTTTAAAAATTAAAAAAGGATAAAAGTGGAATTCCCCGTAATACCATGAATAGATTAGATCATCAGTTAATACATCATCAGTTATCATCAGTTAAATTGACAGCTTTTTGTTTATCTTAACAAGGAAAGTGAGGTAACTTAAAAAGCGATACATTGTATGCTCGCAACTACATTTAGGTTATAAGAAAAGAATGATGAAGATGATATATCACCAAGCCGAAAGCACTCGACAAAAAACAGCAAAAACTAGTACAATGCTCTCTCAAAACTTAAAGAAAAATTCATTCATTCGATCTAAAGAAAGATAATCAAAAAATAAGATAAAATACGAGTTTATGACGTAATTCACTTCTTTGGATATTAAAGGGGATTTTTAACCTGATCAATTCTTGCATCAAAACTAGACAAGCCGGAGACAGGTGTGTTAAAAATATAACCGATTTAAGTGACATTTAAAGATTATCTATTATCACCAAAATATGTTCTAAAGGAACATTTGATTGAAGTGAAAGAAATGCTTTTAAGTTAAAATTACGATTAAAAATTTCAAAAGACGGGAAAAAAAGTGTCGTTTGGATGATGAATAAAACCGGTTGAATATCAGGATTTATAAACGTGGTTACTTCTTTTAGAGGCAGGCTAGCATTTAAAACATGATTCTTTAAGATAACTAGACGTAATTATTTTTAACAAGCTATTTTAAATTTTACTCGTAGATTTGAATAGTAATAAAATGCGTCAAAAGGTCAACGTCCATAAAATGAAAGAGGTGAAGAAACCACAGAAATTGAAACTAAGAATATTTCGTCTTTAATTAGTTCATGCAACATAATGTGGTCAGTTGAGAAAAAAGTAATTTAACAGCTTTATTTAACCAATAAAAAGAGTATTCGTGTTTCGAAAGTATTAAGCACTTATGTAAATATCTTTCTGCTGAAGTTTATAGAACCATGGTTATAATCTAAGAAAAATCTTTATTTTTATCAAAAATTAATTTTTTTTATAATTTCTCTCCCTCAAGACACGTTTTCCCAAAAATTACAGAATTTAAAATTGTGTACCTCGCAAACTAAGTGCCTGAGTGAGACATTTTCCTTGTGATCTGGCAATACAATTATAAAACTCTAGTAATAAAAAAGCTAAAAATGATAAAGAAATAATAAAAATGATAAAAATCACACAGCCAATAAAAATAATAAACTTTTTATCTATAGTTATTCAGCAACGAAACGAAATGCAACTTAAGGCAAAATAAGTACAAAAAAATTCACGAAAGAAGCTCTTGAAATTTCAATAATTTTCGAACAAATAAGAGTTGAGTTCGTAAACAAAAAAGTCCCTTTCAGCACTTCAGAGAATAAGTAGACACAAAACAGTGAACATGCCGTAATTTCATAACGAAATGAATTAAGTTCATTAAATGGTTTCAAATAGTGAAGCAATTATAGATCTTTTGGTAGTTTACGCCCCCTTTGGAGAAGTATTAGCCCCCTTTCAATACATTTCACGTAATACAATCATTACAAAAAAAAAAATCTTTGATAAACTATTTAATTTCTTTATTTAGTTTTATTATTTAATTATTTTTTTCATTTTATTATAAAATCAATGATTAAATAGTTTTATTATTTTATTAATAGTATTTAATAATTTAAATTTCCTTAATTAATAGACAGTATTTTTAGCTATTCATATTTTATAAAAGTAAGTTATTACAAATCAATGTTTTTTCCTTGCTTTCAATTTTTTTGAATAAAAATTGAGGGGAGACAGTAATTATATTCAATAAAGTCATGCACAATTTTTTTACGTTCTTAAGCTTATTGTCCCGAAAAGAAACGGTATTGCAATTAAACTATATTATTCTGTTGAGAAGAGTGTTCCGTGTAACCTGGAAGTTATATTTAATTAAACTAGAAGCGTTTTATTGACATTTTTCATACTTGTGATAGCAATTACACAGATGTGCAAACACATTCCAAGTGATGTGTTGAACGTAATATTCAAATTATTCAAGGCATATTGATTAAAATATTGAAATATTATATCATAATTTGTAAGCATTTATCGCTGCACAAATTTCATAAAATAGTAAATGAAGTTCTTAAATATGGGTTGCGGACACGGGACAGTGATGACATTTTACCTATATTTCATTTTTTTTAAAAATATATAATTTAATTATAAAATGTGTCTGATACATATTTTCTCAACTCGCTGAGAGCATTTTAGGCATAGCATACCATCAGATAATGAAAATACAAAAATTTTAGGGAGATATATTGCTTCAAGTAGCAAAAGTTAACGAATTGTGAAAATAATCCATATATAGTATATATTTAAAGAAAAATAAAATAAACAAGTTTTTTCTCAATAACACAAAGAGAGGAAGTAACTTTTTTTCTCGAAAGTTTTGATGGGTGTCCTATTTTTGATCAAAAATATAATGGAGCTAAATACTACGTTGGAGTGACTTAAAGAAAAAGAAAGAGGTCATTTTGAAATTAATTTGATTTTAAAAGAGGCTATGTTGTAATATTTTTTACTGATGCGTTATGAACAATATGAGTTGTTTTGCTTCGGGTTTTTGATTTTATCTCGATCACTGATCTGATGATTTACACAATTTTATACTTTAGAAGTTCCAATTTTTTACAAGTTACATTTGTGTCTGAATCGGAAACAGAAAATTGAATGGGATTTCAAATCACATACCGAATTGAGTTCATATTCAAGTATTTAAAAAAATTTTACGCGTAGGTCTTATGGAATTTGCATACAAGTATTTAATCTTCTGTTTCGGAATTGAATTCAAATAACATAGAATTTTTATACGTAGATATAATGAAATTTATAAACAAGTATTTAAGCTTCTATTTCGATACATACTTAGACATAATTCAATCCCCCCCCCCGATACATACAATAATAATATAAATTCAATTCGATACATTCATAGAAATTTCTATACATTTAGAAATTGCGATATAGCAATCGGTGTCTGCATAAATATACTTTGTTATGTCATTAGATAAATGTACAGAAATCCGTGGTATACCAGATATTCCATTTGATATGTGAATAAAAATTTCATTTAATTATTTGATATTTTTTATGTTCTATAAATGCATAGAAATTCCGCTATACTACTTGATTTCAATTCTATTTAAATATATTTAGAAATTTTGATGCTCTTGAATATAAATTCCATTCGATACACAAGATGTTCTCTAATGATCACCTTAAAGGTATGTTTTTCAATTTTTGTCAAAAGCAAAGTCGAAGAAGTATGCATATTAAGGGGATCGTTTTATGAAACTTGAAAATTCTTTTAATAAGAGCTCACTTTTCTCTTCCCCCCTTATGGTTAAATTGTTATATTTCGATACCGTTTTCGTTTTTCTAAGCCTAAATACTAATGTGACCGTAAACATACGTCAATTTCTTTAACTTTATTTTTGACAAAGATTTTGAAAATATTTATTTAGGGTAGGCATTACAGATCCACATGTAGGCATAGAAATTGCGATATAGCAATACATGGCAGGGCTAAAGAGAAGAAAGAAGGGCTAGTTCATTCCTCTCTTAGAACTGAAGCTACGATTTCCCTCCTCATGACGTCACGCCGCACACAGATCTCGTAGATCGCAAGCCAAGATATTAGGAAAACTTTGCACCATTCTCCCTGTAAAAATAAGTTCGACTTTTTCTTGATATTTGCTTTCAAACTTTATACAATTAACACATTATTTCCTTAAAAAAATATAGTTTAAAATTTTTTTCTTCTCCATAATATTAAATTAAATGCTATTTTAAACTAATAAAAATATTTTACTAGTTGTCGTAAATAATGCTATAAATCCTTTATTTTGAAATTTTCAGTTTAAAAATTTAATGCATATATCGTCCTTTTTAAGCTACATATTGTTCGATAATAAAGATGTGAAAAGTTCAGTTAAATTTAAAATCCTGATTTTAAAATATGCTGTTAATGGCAATTTCTTTATACTTATAATCATTAGGAAACAACAACATTAAACGCAAATTACTGAAACAAAACAATAATTTAGTTCAGAATAAGATAAATTATACAATTGTTTGTGGATATTTAAATTTAAAAGTGTATAATTAAAAAAGTATAAATATTTAGAATAACTACATTAAATACTGCGTTATGAAATTAGGAGAATTTTAACTATTAATTATCTACACTTTTCAGTTAAGTTTTTTTTTTACTTTATCCATTTTTTAATTTTTTTTGTCTGCCTTTCTTTTTGAAGTAACTGGGTGTTTTCAATTTAGATGGCGAAATCTTATATAAAAATTCTGAAACGACAAAATAAGCGTATTGCTGTTTTATTCATGGTGGGATATCGTCCCTCTAATTCATTTATAACCTTTTCGATGGCATTTTTTCATTTTCTGTAAGATGTCCCCTGCACACTTCGAAAAATGTTCTCAAATTTATGACACACTTCCATTCATGCTGCTGACGGAACAATCCTCCCTTAGATAAGAGAGCACGTGGTAGGGGTAGGGCAACTTTAAAATCATTCTAATCAACAATCGAAGCAAACGATTTCTTATATCATATTTATAATCTTCTTTCAAGAAATGATTACTACATATTCGTGCATATTTTGCATTAACTGGGTCACTTCGTTTACAACGTTGAAGCCATTCTTTACATAGTTGTTCATTTGCCTTTAGGGCACACGTGTAAAATTCTATTTTTTCCTTTTGTGTTTCTGTCAGAATTTTCGCAAGTTGCAATCGCACAAAATGGTGCTTCGTTAATAATTTAAAATTTTTGTCATTGACTTCAAAAAACTGAGGGAAATCATCATTGAAAACGACGAATGTCTTTGAATATCTCAGAAAAAGGAATGCTCTAATATTAGTAAAAGATAGTTAGACCGAACGTTCCGTTCTTGAAGTAAAAGTCTAAGCTTTGCGCCACCGTGACGTCATGGGCGAAAATCGGAGATTTGGCGCGGCAAGAGTTTCTTCAAAGGAGTGAACTAGCCCTACTATTATCTTTAGCCCTGAATACATGGTATATATTTCATTCGCTACATGTGTAGAAATGTCGATGTACTTGAATTCACAATTCAAATAAAAAAATGAATTTACGAAAATGATGGAAAGGGTATTCATCAAATATTTCGAAAATGAAATTATTTCAAGGATTTCAAAGTAATTCATTGACACATAATGTAACATAGCTCTTTTGCTACAAGTATTTTATCTTTCTGATTAGGAAAATAGTGCAAAATATGAAGAAAAAAAGAGTTTCTTTTTTTGTTGTTGTTCATTTACGTCGCACTAGATCTGCACAGAGGGCTGTTGGCGACGGTCTGGGAAACATCCCTGAGGATGATCCGAAGACATGCCATCACAATTTTGATCCTCTGCAGAGGGGATGGCACCGCCGCTTCGGTAGCCCGACGACCTGCACGCGAAGTCGAGCACTTTACGGTAGAACAGTTTAACGAGGACCAATACCGCACACCCTCGGTCCCTACGCAGGTTGATCCAAGTGGGCACACACCCGCACACTGACAGCAGCCAGTGTTGCTTGACTTCGGTGATCGTTTCTTTTTTGATGAAAGTCGTTTGTGATCTAATATTCTAATATTTGTTACTCCAACAATTCTGCTTTTTTTTCTGCACTTAAAAATATACACAAATTGAGAACTATTCATTAATAGGTGACTTTAGTCAAGGAGATAAAAAATCTTGTCTAACTGAAGAATAAAAAAGCGAAAACCGCCAAAAGTTCTGTCTCGTGCATTTTTTCCAGAGATTGAAATTGGCAAATTTTAATTTTCAAGATATCGGTGAAGCAAGGACATTCATGTCTTCTAAAATATATTAATAACATATATAATTATATTTTAATTTGAAATTATTCATTTACAAAATTTATTAACTTGATTGTCACGTTAAAAATTTCTTAATTTAAGCGCTTATTCCTTTCTTGGTAATGATATGAAAAATCCCTTTTTCATAAAAAGGGTTTTTAAAATCGTTACCAAGCGTTCAGCAACCGCAACTTTAGAGAAGAGTGGGTAAAATTGAGTCCGTTTCCAGATTTAGAGATTTTGAAACTCTCTCCAAGAAGTTGTGACGGTATCGTTCGAAAACAGACAAGAAAAGTTTAATCGGTTTTAATCTTACGAAAAGAGAGGAGATATTCGATCTTTCTTTTTGAGTTCGTATAACTTATTCTGTTTTTATAACAAACGATTTTGTTTTGAGATAAATTGCTTTGAAACAAATCTTTCATTTTTATACCAAACATTTTTAAACGCTGTGCTCATAGTATATTTTATCGAACCTTTTTCATCAACAGAAAAAAAATCATATGAATTATATATTAAGAAATTGAGAATTTGATTCGAGCATTTTAAGCAAAACGGATTTAAAAATAATGTTCTCTAAGTTTCTAAAAACCGAGAATAGTATTTTATCATTCTTCAAGGTTTTAGCTTCTTTTACTGTAGTTTGTTTCCTAATCGAATTATTTAAAATATTGATAAAGCAATTATTATTAAATACAAAATAATGACGTTACTTGAAAACTATTTTTTTTTCTGTCTTTAACTTAAAGATTACTTTTTACTTAAAGGTTATTTCCTAAAAATTAAAGGAATACACGAGACTGAGCTCTGATTGCTCCATATCATGGAACAGTGCTTTTATTTCTTCGCTTAAAAGATCGGGAAATTTATTTCGATTTATTTGAAGAAAATATAATTGTTTACGACAAAGTTCTCAAACTCTGGCTTTTTTATTTATTTATTTTTTGCAGAAAGGTCTTCGAAAAACACCCTTACTTATGTGGATACTTTATCCCAATGATGTTAAAATGTAGAGAATATTTACTCCAAAAACACTTCATAAATTCTCAATACATTTTTAGTAGATTTGTTACTTAGTTTTATAAGGCGAATTTCAATTTGATTTTAATTTAAATCTGAATTTTTAAATTGAAGATTTGAAAATTAAAAACTTTTTGCTATACAATTGATTTAAAGGCAAATAAAAAATCGACGACTGAATTTTTTTTTAAATGAAAGAAGGAAAAATAATGAAGAAAGAGAGTAGGAAAAAAGTTAAAATGTGCATCGTAAGCATGATAAATAAAAAAAACCCGTTTAAAAATCATTTAAGGTACTCTATGAAAAGGCACAGTATACAAAATAAAAAGACAACACTCTTTAAGCCTTGCAATTTTGAACCAAATCCAAAAAACAAGGAAGTTCCTGGATCCAGGGATCAAGATTTTTGACAAACCAATCTTCATGGATGGTGTTTTGATGGAACTAAACAGCAGATGTGCTACATGGTAAGGAAGACTACGGAATCCTACCATGGTTAGTCTGACTGCAAGAAGATTCGAATCCATAATCTGTCTATCACTGGGGATATTATACGTTCTCACTGTGGTCAACGCAAGCTAGAAGCAGACTTAGATCTGACGACTGCTACCTAATTCGAACCTAGTCATCACGACTATTCCAGAGATATAGAAAAATACGCAATACGTGGCTCATATTTTTAACTGCTCTACTGACTAAATTATTGGGTACATAGTTCCCAAATTACAGTTACGCATATTATTTTAAAAGCTAAGAATGAAAAACAGTCGTAAAAAAACTTATATTCAGAGGAAGTACGATTTTATGCTTGTTTTTACAGATTAAAATATATTGTGCGCAGTTTTACCAGTATACTTTATGCCAATATGTCTAAACATTTAGATTGCGTGTTAATTTGGGAATATTTGATCGTTTGATCGAAGGTTATTCAAGTGTTCCGTATTAATTTTGAGCACTGTACATCAAAGTTATCTATTCTAATATCGACAGTGAAAAAACATGCAACATATATTCGACTGGGATAAAACCTTGTTTAGTTTACTGTTTCTGCCTATGCAGACCACAGAACTGACATAAAATGTACCCAATAGATGATGGATCTTTCGTTTTAATCCTATTGCCTTCGGGTTTGCTGTGAGAGGTTTCAGTGGTTTTCTTTTCCGTGTAATGCAAATGATCACCCCAAAAAACCATACTTGAATTAATTTGCACCCAATCAACAAAAGAGTTCCTTATTAGGCTAAATTAGATTAAAAATTATAAGGGCATAAGAAGGTTTACATTTATTGCGTAAGATCTACTGTAAGGAAGATTGTTCCTTGAAGGTGATTAAATTATAAGATGTTGCAACGGAAATATTATGAAACCATTTCACATTTAAGTAACACAAATAAAAACTAAATTCACTTAAAAAATCGTCCACGAAGAAAGTCAGATGCATGATACGGAAATTCTCTATGGTTTTCTGAGTTAAGTTTAAAATTGCATTTAAATTGTTTTAAAAAATTGTTTTTTAAGTTTTTTATTGGTGTGGGCAAATATAACGATCTTGCACCTTAAACTAAACTCAGTGGTGCTACAGCCCATAGAGGGCCAAGGCCTACTGTGCCCATCTAAGTTTTCCCGACTTTGGACTCTAGCGTGCAGGAGCAGATGTTCCGATTAGCCGAACATGGAACCTCCAGTGTTTAATCCCCAAGCATGCTTGGTACTCATTTTATCGACCCACTGACCGGATAGAAGGCTGAGTCAACCTTGCTCGGCTCCAGGGGCGAACCCAGGACCTGTGGCAAAAGCACGCAAAGCGCTCATCCACCGGGCGCCACCTTACATGTAACTTAATCTTTGATAAACAACATTCTTTACTTATGTAGAATTCGATTTTCCTTCCAACTAAAATCACATAAATTTCTTGCATGCAGTATATTTTTTATATTGTCTGAATTCAGATATTTACATTTACAACATAATTTTATTTTTTAAAAAATACTGCTTATTTTTACGATCAGTATGGTATATATTTTTGGCAAATAGTCTCTCTTCTTTTCTAAAGAATTAAAAAAACTTTTATTTACTTTTATTTTGTTTTGTTCAAGGAATTACGAAGTGCTAATCAAATTACAAAAAGATATTTTGCATTTAGATTACGATGCGGATTACAATAAAATTACGAGTTTTTTTCCCATTTTGTAAGGATAATCATAAGAATACCCGCTATATAAGTTCGGTTGTTGTTAACAAACAGATCGATAAATATTTTTGCTAGTAAATATTTGGTCTCAAATTTTTGTTTAAGACAAAAAAAATTAGAATAAAATAAAATTTCCAGTTTCAGGTTTAAATGAGTTTATAAAATATCACACTGAAAATACATATTTTGTAAATTAAGATTCTATTGTAGTGAGGTAAATAATAAATGTTACTCAAGTGATTAAAAAAATCCAAAAATCCGATAAGTATTACGAATGAGATTCTTTTTCTTTCTTAACTAGATTTAGAACTTAAAATGAATTTCAAATTATCAGTCAACTCTTGCGGATTTACCGAAATATTTTATTATGTTTAAAATGCTATCGAAACTTTTGTTATTTCATTTTATTCTTGGAATAATTGTATACGATTCTGTATACCATTAGTGACCAATAAACAAAACTAATATAAATGCATAACAGTGAGCCGTGATGGCTATGGGGATAGAGCGTTCGCGTTCCAATGAGGTCAACCAGGTTCGAATCCCAGCGATGGCTGATCGATGCAAATTTCCCATCTGGCTTGCACCGACTACAGTGCTGACATAAAATATCCTCAGTGGTAGACGGATCATGGGTTAGAGTCCCCTTGCCGTGAGGCTAGCCGTGGGAGGTTTTCGCGATTTTCCTCCCCATGTAACGCAATTGCTGTTTAGTTCAATTAAAAAGTCTTCCACGAAGGGTGAATTTCACCCAATACTTGATCCAGGATTTCCCTTGTCTTCTGGATTGGGTTCAAAATTACAAGACTACGGCGTTGAACTTTAGTAATCGTAAGCCCGTAAAATTGGGTCGACTTTACAACGACAGTTATAAAATATAAAAAATACGATAATAGTTTTAATGAGTGTCAACCTTGTCGAAAAATAAAAATATTTTTGAGAATTATTGTTTTTCGGTAATTGTTTTGTTATCACTTGAAAAATTCCTTCTCGGAAAGAAAGAAAATTGACAGGTATGTGGTCATCCAGTTCGTCATACTAAAGTAATAACAATACTTAAAAAAATATATATAAATAAAACAACACTCTGAACAATCTGTAATGCTAATTTAACTTATTATTCTTTGTGTACAGATTTAGATATGATCTTTAGCCGGGGCGTCAATTGCCCGAAACCAAAATCACCATTTTAGGATCTTTACTTTATCAAAAAAGTGAATTAATTACTAAACTGCAAAAAACAAAAGAAATCTTTTCCCCAATAATAACTCCAATCTCGTGACGTTCGAAATCAAATTTCAATCTAATTACAGAGAACGATAGAACAAAATGGAGGAAATGGCGCGAAATCCAAGAGGAGCTGTATATAACAGCCGTGACATTGCAAATTCGGTTCACCCCTAAATTGAGCCGAAGACATTTACTTCCTTGCCAGAGGTCATACTCTTTGTTATATACCTGATTTCAGATCTAGGTCGGCTACCTTTTTCATACTTTCTTTCAAAGCGGCGTTTCTTTTCTTGACTCTCCAAGTTGGTGAAGATAAATGGTCGGGCGGATAATCACTTCATTGCAACTTTCTCTTTCAATGACTCATCAATACTCTACTAATAATTCCTAAGTTTTGACAGACACATTTTATCTTATAGTTCAGGGGTTTCCAACTGGCGGCCCGGGGGCCGCATCCGGCCCGTGGAGCCCTTTTTTGTGGCCCGCGAACTATATATATTAATTGTCATTTTTTGCGGACAATTTTCGTAAAAAAATCTGTATGGGTTTAAAATACTTTTCTCGTTAATAAAAACTTAATTTCTTCGTTTCTGTGAAATTTAACATACCAACGGTGCAAAAAAATTTTTTTCTCAGGTTTTGCATCTAAGAAAATATTTATTCAAATACAAATATAATTGTGTATGTTGCTCTTTTTTATTTAATTTTTTTTGCATTTTGTGAATATAATTTAGCATGTGTGTATCAGAAATTTTCTCGAAGAAATTATCCGATTTAACTTTTTGAAACCACTCATTTAAAACGAAAATATTTACATACACATTTGTAAATTTTAAATGTAAATATCTATTCTCTGGTGGTTGCAGCAGACAAACCTCAATTTTCTCATTGAACATTTTGTGTGCTACTATGTACGTTTTAATACTAACCTTTTTAAAGTTTTATATCTTGACAATTAGATATCTGTTGCACATAAATTGTTCAATACATGGATGCACGCACTTAAAGTTATTGTAGCCCGAATTTTTTAATATGCAATTAAATATTTTTAAAGATCTACTTCTTATTTTAATTTGTAAATCTTTTGTTGTGTACAATTTGGTAAAAATCTGACAGTAATATTCAATGTTCCTACAAACATAAGAGAGTCCTACATAAATTTTTGATAAAGTTGCGGATTGTGTTTGATTTGTGTTTTTAATTATGGCCCCCGGCCTCATGTAAATTGGAAACCCCTGTTATAGTTGAAATTAAAAATCACTTTAGTTTAGAGCACAGAACTTTTGCCCGAAATGGGAAGATATTTTATAATGAGTTTAAAAATGCTTATTCCTTATTTGGAATTCAGTTGCAATTAACTCTTATATATATATTTTTTCTGATGCTCTAATTGTAAGCAAAAATATCTTTTGGTAATTTTGAATTATAAAAAAAAAGAGTTTAACAGTTAGGAAAGTTAGTAAAAAAATCAGTTAAGATTATCGGAATTATATTTGCACTAAAATATAAAATATAAAAAAAGTTCGAAATTTTTTTTCCATTCATATTCAAAATTTTGTCAATAACAGATTTTGTAAATTAAAGAAATTTCAATGACAAATAGCTGTTCTTTTAGATCTAAATAACTGCAAATAAAGGCAAATTTGAAAAAAGTATTGTTTGGAAATGAGCTAGATTTTACCTTTAATTCATAAACAGACACCTTTAATTCAAACAGGTGTTTCATGTTATATTTCATAACCATAAATTATTATATACATACTATTTTTGACTTAAATGACAGAATGATGAAAAAGTATGAAAAATGTGTTTAGTAAAATTCTGCGTCAAAGGGTTAGTTTTAAAAATTGGAAACTTTAAAATGGAACCTAAAGGGACTGTGGATAGAATTTTCAAAATGTTTGACCATTTTTTTTTTCGTTCTATCAAAAGAAATGGATAGCTTTTGGGGTATACTTCACTGTAATTGCAAATAGAAAGAAAAACTTGTAGCTGTAAAAATACCTTAATAAAAATATCGTACAAATTTACTGCCAACTTAATGAGTTGTTAAATTTAATATATTTTTCGTAGTATTTTGTAATTTCATTTGCATAACATGATTCACACCGTATTAAGGTTCTGGAAATCTTAAATAATGCTATAATCAACGTGCTCTAAAATTTTTCACAGCTTATTAGTAAGTGGAATTTGAATTTCTTTTTTAATTTAAGAGAAAATTATTTTTTAAAAATAAAATTGGTAGTTTTAGATAATAATAAGTTTGCTCGTAGAAAATTATCGTTGTTTTTCTCTTTAAATGTTTAAATTTACGCAATGGAATGTGATCAATTTTAAATATAAAAAAAAAAAAACTTTACTTCAGTTGGTGGCAATTCTCAATAACTACTGTGGGTGATCAGACAAGTTCAAGACATGAAAGCCTTATTATTTTTTTAAAAAAAAATATTTGATTACTTAGTTTTGATTCTCAAATATTTCAATGCATTCAATTTTAGTTGGACAACCGATCGAAAAAATAATCAAATATTAATTAAATATTTTAAATTCATTATTTTGAAAAATAAAATCATCTAGATAATTCTTTTTTTTCGGCATCTATTTCTACTGATAGCAACTTAGGATGTTTTGAAGTAAATTGTTTGTTTGATTGCTTTCATTGAACCCTTTTTTCAGGAAACATTTTCAAGTTAGGGATATTTTACTTCAAATCACATTAATTAAGCAAAAGCAAAACAATACAAAAGCAAATCTATAAAGATATGTACTTACCCTTCGGTTAATTCATTAAATACTGCTGTTTAAACTTCATTAAGACACTTCATCATGTTTAACAACACAAACATAAGCATCGAGAACCAAAACACACTGTATATGTTCTCGAGCAGATTACGATCGTCTTTGTCGTCTACGTTCAGTTGACTAATGAAAATTGCGCAATAGGCCAAAATGAATTTGATTAGTCCACAAAGCTGATGTTTTAAAAGCCTGCAATAGAAACTGGAATTATACTGTTTAATAAAAATTTAAACTATTTTACGAAAAATATGTAATTGATATTGTTTAGGTCTAGGTCTTATAAAATAAAATTATTAACGTCACGCTACTATATTTCAATTTTGTCAAACTATAAATTTACAATGGTTTTACAGATTACACCTGGACGAACATTTTTTATACAATAATTTTTTAAATAAATAAAAAATTAAGGTACTTTTCGCTACCTTAAGAATTGAATTTCAATTAAATTTTCTAAAAGGCGATTATAATATTTGTGAATGAGATTAAAATATTTTCTTTGAAAGTATTTTAATTGCATTTCGACATTATTTTTTCGATTTCAATTGGTTTAAATTTTCTTTGTACTTATAATTCTAATTTCTAAAGCAGACTGTAAAAATCAACTTTAGTTTAAAAGTTTACTGGTCAAATAGATTTTGGCTAACTGCGCAATTTTCATTATTCAACAGATGTTGACGACAAAACTGAAGTGCGAATAAAAATATTTGAGTTTCAATTCGCGATAACGTTTTGTTGCTGCAATAACTATATGTGCAGAGTAATAGGCATTGAAAAACAATACTCTGCGCACGGAACAAGCAAGTTTTTACTTCAAACGCATTTTCAGACGTTTTTAGTTACAGTTGACACCATTACCACAGTCTCACAGTAGAGTCTTGAATTTGTAATTTTTTTTCGGAAGAAATAATTTCAGAGCATAATAGTGAAAGAAATTTCCCGCGAACTTTATTTTATTATTTTTTGGAGCATAAATTATTGCCTAATTAAAACGGTATTTTTTACTATGTTTTTCTTCACAATTGAAAATAAAATATTTACTGATCAAAATAACTGCAAATTACCAAAAAAAAAAATAATAATAGGCTTTCTATAAATTAGAATTTTATTTAAGGTATCCTACTAGTTTCAAAAATTTTTTTAAAAAAAATATTAATATAAAATCTTTAAAAACTAGTTGATTTGTTTTATTGTGAGTAAAAACTTAAAAAACTTGCAAAAAATATATTATTATCACTTTTTTTGTAAGTGACCATTTTTTGGCATATATGCTAAGCACTGTAGAAAAATTTCTATCTCATAAAACAAAAAGAATCCTTCAAGGATTTTATTTAGAAAGCTATCAACTATGTTTTGAACTATTATCTTAAAAGCAAGTGCATACACTACTAAGTTAGGGATCAATGTAGTTTAAAAAGCAAATTTGTAGTTTAAAAGCAAAAAAGAAATTTAAAATTTCCGCTTTTGTTTTTGGGAAAAAATATGCAAAAAAAAAAAAATGAAAATTCCGCATTTATCTCTAAGTCTGTAACTCAAAAAATGCGTACTATAATCATAAATACTCATAAAAAATTACAATTCTATTAAAAACAGCATGAGATATCGTGTTTAAAGTGGTGTTAAATGTGGAAAAAAGATCTGATTTTGAGATAAACGCATTCAAAGACTTAAAATTATTAGTCTATCCACTGTTATCACCTTACACAAAAGTTGATGTAACTAAGTAAATAATTGGAGTCCAAAAAAAAGTAAAGTACTTTTAGAAAGCTATGATTACAGGAATTATAAATTTATAATAAACTCAATTTCGAAAACTTTGCCCAAAATCATGTGTTTGCACTGGTCTTTAACAATGCTCATATAAAAATGCAATTAATATTTATTTAATCTACGCATAATCTATTTTTCTGCCATAAGTTGACAGTGATTTATCTTCAAAATAGAACTCAAAATTTATTTGCCAAAAATCAGATTTTGAATATAATCTAACAAAGCCAACCAACATTGAATTTTTAATTTATACACTATTTTCAAACTTGATGTTTGAAACTTGCTTACCGTTTTGCAATTCAGCTAATTTTTATAAGAAAAATAAAGAAATAAGAGTACTAAATATATAACGAGTTTTAAAACTATTACTGGTTATAAATACACTATTTTATGAACACGAATAATTGACAGAACTGTTTCCACAATCTAAAAAATAACCCAGTTATTTCAATTATATGCGAATCTTAAACTCTCGAACAATGACTGACCTTTTATCTACTGCCGACAGGCATTTCATTCGAAACTTCGTCTTTTTAAGTTTTCATGTTACTTCAGATAATTTAGAGCCGCATTTTCTGGTTTCGTTTTTTCATTAAATTTTGTATTTATCTGTCTCATCTGCCCATTATTTTCACTGACACGATGAGATAGAAATATCTATTATAAGAGTTACGCTTGTTTATAAAGGAGGAAAAAGCTTGACAGTTTTTTTTCTCTTCATTATTTGAACATTTTGATTACATCGCATTGTATTCTTACTGATTTATTTTTAAATGATAAAGGTGTTGGTGAGTAATTGCCAGAAGATGTGAAGTTAACTTTCAAAAATCCTGGAATTTAAGTTTTTAGATTTAAAAAATATTACAATAAATATTTTTTAATTCTAATATAGCAGTGGTTCGATAGAATTTTTATCAATTGGTTCGGTAGATTCTACTTTCTGTAAATTCTTTTAGAGTTAAACATTGCATGTTGCATTCGCACTTAAAATTATGACCAGTTACAAGCCTTCTTATAAATTATTCACATTGATTGTTCTTGCATTAAATCATAGATGTATCACCACCATCATCTTCCTCTCTACAATCAGTTCATGGCAACATTTAATCAGTTTGTTAAGTTGTGTGTAATGCCATTTATGTTGGCACAGTGTAGCCGATTCAGGATCTTCCACCATTAAACCCTACATTTAATTAAATTCTTTTTACAATTTTTTATAGTTTTAAAGTATGGTGAAAGAAACGAGAATTATTATTACTATTTATACAAGAAATTTTAAAACACCCTTCTTGCTCAGATAATGAATTTTAGCAGATTAATTGATGATTGGGGTGAAGTAAAAAATGAATACTCAACAATACTTTTTTTGTTACGTTAGACTCTGTAACTAGTATTAGCTTCTGTACTCCCTACTGAATGATTACATGTCCCAGAGTATTGGGAATAGCTGGTTCCGTTCCAAATCATGTAAGTACTTAATAAACTACAGTTTATTAAGTACTTACTTAACTTTTAAATATTTAATTAAGGCTGAAAAATAATCAATAACTCGTTAAATTATTATTGGTTATTGAATAGTTATGATTATCTAGCCCTAACTGGAGTTGATTTGCATAATTTGGTTAAAAAAACATCCGAAAATCTTCCTATTAAACTAAGATTTTTTGCTTTAATTCAAAGCAAGTCATTTGTAGTCATGATGAGAAAATATCGAAAATAAAATTCGTTTCACACCAAGTATTCGGCTCACAGTATCATAAATAAAATTAACCTTTCTGACATCTCTAGATCACATTGACGTTTTCCCGAAACGGTACTCTTGTATTACATCTTGTATTAGTACGCATACGTGCTCTTTAATGCGTATAACGTGCGGTCTTGAAAAAGTTTAATTAATCGAATATAAAAGAAAGAGAAATTTTTTTATTAGGTTAAAGTAGAAAAATGGAAAACGAAAAATGTAACGAGTACCCTTTAATTTAAAATAAATTAGTTTATAATTTGTAGGTATTGTCAAAGCTACAACAGCCAGTTTACATAATGTTTTGACGGTTTTGCTAAATAACACTTTTTTCCGCAAAATTGGGAGGCTTTTTAAAATTAAAAATAATTGAATATATTAAATTGAAGTAAACTAAACTAATTGTAACAATTAACAAAGAAATACTCTACTAATAGTAATATTTTACAAAGTAATAGTCAAATATAGATTAATATTCACTACTTACAAGCTTAAATTTCGATTGAGTTAATCGAATAGAAAAGAATAAGAAAAATGGCTATCAGGTTAAAATAGAAAAAGAAAAATATAACGAGTAACCTTTAATTTAAAATAAATTAGCTTATAATTTTTAGGTAGTTCACAGATAAACTCTGTGATAAAGAAATAAGTATAACGTTTAAATTTTATTTCAAGGAACTATTGAAAAAATAATTTTCCGTCAGCTATTGAAAGAAGCTGTCGATTATAAATAGCATATTTTCAGATTGATTCAAAAATGGATTGTTTAAATATAATGCTTTTCTTATCAACAATCTATTTTATTGAAAAGATGAGTCTTCACGCGATGAAAAATGACTTTGCGAACTGGTTTTTATTCACCTTATGGGTGGGGAACAACCAATCATTTCCTTAACGCAAACAATGTATTCTGTAAAAAGAAATATTATAAAAATGACAACAAAAAACACTTATTGTTTATTTTTACCTTCATAAAATAAATAACAATAACGACCATAGCCCATGGGAAAGGCTATAATTTTTGTCCGAAGTATATTTTTAACCTATTTATAATAATATGATCACATAAATTAAAAATTTAAATTTTATTTAAATTTATCTTCCCCGCTCTCTTCCTGAATGCTTTATTCTTTCTTTTGTCTGGAGAAAAACTATCTTCGATCAAATAGTTAATCTTGTTTAAAACTAAACTCTTTTTATAGCTATAGATATTTTCAATGCATCTTTAAATTCCGTAATTTTAGAGAAAAAATATTTTATGCATTATTTCCATGATGTAAATACCGTGACATAAGTAAATTAAATAATTTAAAATAAAGTTTTGCGGCGAATAAACAAAGCTTAATATTTTAAAGCAACACATTTATAAAACAATAAATATAATACTATGAGGTTTAAATAGCAAACAAGCAGACATTTTTTCTTTTGTTCCTGTTGATGTAATTATGGACATGTATTTAAAACTCGTAATCTCTTTTCCCATGATTGCAAATGAATGATCGATAAATAAGTACTTATAAAAAGTTCAAAACATTTTAAAATGAGATTGACATTTTATATGGTTATTTTATTTGTTTGTACAAAATTTATTAGCTTAATATATAAGCTATAAAAAAGTAATATTCCATAAAAAAGATATGCTAACTAAATATTAATCTATAAAAAAGATTATTAACAATATTTGAGAACATCATTATCAAATGTGCAAAATGAATTTTTGTCCTATTTAGAATTAATTTTCATTATTTTTCAGTTATTCTTAGCTACTCATCTGTTCATCAAATACAACGCATTAATTTTATTGTATTTTTATTAATTGCTGTATTATTCTTAATTGCTTTTAAATATGAGCTAAATATCATATTGAAGTAATGAAAATCCACATTGCCCATAGCTAAAAGCTATAAATTTTAAAAAAATAATAAATATGTTCATAAAACTTTTTTTTTTAAATTTCTCAGACAAAATGGAAAAAAAACTTTGAAGTAAAATTTACTTTCCTCTCTTGTATTAACCTTGTGTCTGGTTCACCATCCATCTGTTCCGACAGCTAATAAAACACGGTGGCTCAGGGGATAGAGTGTTCACCTCCCAATGAGGTGACCCAGGTCTGAATCCCAGCGGTGGCTGGTTGATACGAGTAGCACCAGTGCTGGTCCTATCCTGAGTGGCAGATTGATCATGGGTTAGAATCCAATGGCGTCGGAATAACCATGGGAGGTTTTAGTGGGTTTCCTCTGTATGTAACTCAAATGCTGGTTATTTCCATCAAAAGTTTCCCACGAAGTTTAGTTTGTCTCATTGCTTGATCCAAGAGTTTTATTGTTTTCTGAGTTGGGTTCAAAATTACAAGGCTATGGAGTTAAACATTGATCGACGTAAAATCAGTATCGGGTCGACTGTTCCATTCCGGTCATAAAATTAGAAATGCTTATTAAAACAATAAGTCTCTTTTAAAAAAAGTCCCATATTATCATACTGTGTATGACAGCCTAGGGTTGGCCAAAACCTTCTGACAAAGATTCTCCCTGAACAATAATTATTATTTTTTTCTTAACCTACTGGACTGCCAATCTTTCGTCCCAGTCACTCTGAAATATAATTCCATTAAATCCAGTCATCGATATTTTGGTCTTTTTCTTTTTCGACTAGTATGGACTTACACACAGAATTTCCTTTACTAGATTTTTTAATCTATTCTAGTAACATGAGTAGCTTAGTTTATTCTTTTAATTTTAATATTTTGATGATATCGGGCTGTTTAAAAATTCTAAAAATTTCGGAGTTAAAACGTCTTCGCCAAAGGCCCTTTTCTACGACACCGCCATGGAGGCTTTTAAGAAACTTTTTCTTCTCCTAAAAACTACTGTTTTGTGTTCGACATTTTTTGTTAGAAGCCAGGTTTTTGAAACATCCATTAAAGTATCTATATAGATTAGAAACTTTGTTTTTCTGAAGAGAAAATGTAACATCTCAATAAAGTAAGAAGTCAAGAAAATGTACACCAAATTAATGTATCCATACGCTGAATCAAATAAATTTTAATCTGTGTCGAATTAATGAACAAAAAAATTAATACTATCTCAGAATCATCAAATTTAAGCAAATAAAATAAATGCGCATGCTTCAATCGGTTGGTGAAAACTTCTTTTCTTGTAGTCATGCAGTCCCCTATCTGTTCACCCATCTGCGCAGTTCCCCATCTGTTTTTTTTTTTTCCAAAGAAAATTCAATTGTTGGTTTCAAAAAAGCTGAAGTAGAAAGCTTGGTCCTAAATTTAAAAAGAAAATTCCAAAATTACAATAACCTTCCAACCAGATGAAATTTAAAGCATATTTTAATTTCATAAATATAAATTTTTTTTTCAGGAAAAAAATTAGGTTTTTTAAACAATGTAACTTTTACGCTCTGGTACAATGTGCTACAAAAGTGCACAAAAAAAAATTCTGTAAATTATGAAATAACGCACGTTTTTTTTTCTACAATTTTATTGAGGATGTTATAAATTATTAAAAAAAGAAGAATCCACAAAAAAGGAAGCAGTTACTAAGAAAATTAAGGCAATAAAAAACAACATAATGTTTATCTTTTTTAACTGCCACGAAAGTTTCGGCACAAATGTCAATATTTATTTTTTAAAAAAATACAAATGTACGCTTTATTTTATTTATCTGTACCACATGGTTTTTAATTAAAAGGAGAATTTTTTGAGTAATTTCTAAATTGGTGTTGAAACCATGCTCCTTTGATGTTTTTGAAGTTTCAGTACTAATATGAGTTCTGCTTTTCCTTCCCCTCTAAGACCTGTTGAACAACTAAGTGGGGAAAAAGGAGTCAGTCTACACACAATTATTGTGAAGACGCAGATTTATGCATGCTAGCTTTTTAATTTTGGAAAACCCACTTAGGTCCTCCAAATATATCTCTGAATGGCTCTCGATAATCAATTGAGGCTTGAAAATCCAAATGAAAAGCCTACATCATAAGCGAAGCTTTAACTATGATGTCTTCTAACTATGTCTCTTTGGCTCTTTCTTAGGTCTTGCCAAAAATAGCAATTGCTATCCGACTCATCTAAATTTCACTTTTTTGGTCGCTGAACAGCGCATTAATCCATTCATACTTGTACGACACATACTTATGGGCTTGATTTAGCCACACTTATTAAATAATTGAATAGAGAAAAGGTACTAAAGACCATCCTGAGCCTCTTGGATGGATAAGGTTTCATATATTCATTTAAGATGGTTTCTCCTGAAACAATATTTCATTTATTGTTATTTGTTGAACAATTTCGAATTCGTAGACAAATTTTTGAATTCTTCTGTCTTTTCTCAAAGTTGTCTTTGCTGTATTGTGGTTTGCAATTCTTACCAAGGACTAAAACTCTGTACATTTTGACGACTTAATAAAATTGATAGTTCTGAATCGGACTTATTTTCAAATTTTAACTTCTTAATTTTAACATTTCTTCATGCGTGAATTGCTTTGATTCCGGCATTCTAATTGAAATTTCTACATAAATTTTTTTCTGTTTTACTCTTTTAGCTATTGTTATATTTTTTAATCTCGAATCCTTCATATCTGCTTATTACTCTTAATTGGGAAAAAATATGTACTAATTTGAACTTTTTCGAAGAAATCTTTGTTTGCCTAAAATTTTGCTTCACAATGTGTTAACACACATTACCTCGTTATATGTAAAGATTTTGTGTATACATATTCGTGTAGAAAACGTGATTAATTCGGGTACGAACCACACTATGTAAAAGTTTTACGAGTTTTTTTTTCTGTTCAGTTGTCTTTTAGCTTTGAAGAAATGAATATACTGAAGCGAACCCAAATTCTCTATCATATTCAACCTATTTAAGTAATTGTCTGAAATCACAACAAAAGGAAATATTTGTATCCATTTATGATTCGAAAATTGTGTAGCATTATTGGAGCTTGTGTAGAAAAGTGATTAATTCTTATTCTGTTTTAAAGTTTTACGATTTTGTTTTACTCTTTTGAGTTATTTTTCAGCTAAGTAAAAATGAACAATCTGAAGCAAACGCCCGAATTTTCTATCATTATTTAACCTATTTAAATCATACTCAGAAATCACAACAAAGGAAAATATTTTATCCACTTATAATTCAATTACGAAAATTATTAAATAATCTTGGAGCTTAACCTGCATTAGCATGTTCGGAAGCTGTCTGCCCTATATTATTTTTTTAAAGTATCTTTAATTTAAGTGTCAATAACTTTCAACATACAAATTGTAAAATACTTGATAATCAGAGGGCATTTTAACCAATGTCCTTAAAAAGTGCGTTAGTGATAACCTTAAAGTGCATTTTTTGCGAAATATTGAGTGTTTCGTTCTTTTTAGTTTATGATTAGCTGACATTTATTTGACCTTTTGTTAAATGCTTTCAAAAGGCCAATAGTTTTCAGAAAAAAGTGGGCAAATAGAAATTACAGAAAATGCTTTCAACACAGCGGCAAATGCGAGTCAATCGAAGATAGGAAAATTACAAATGAGACAGAAACAGATGAGAAAATTGCATGCCGTGGTTCACTCTTGGATTAACGAAAATTTATTTTTTCCCAAAATTACCTGATGACATTTAGTTTTGAAGAATCCCAAAACTAGAAGAAAAAATAAAAGAAATATCATTCTAGTAGTGTTAAACAAAAAAAAACTTTAAATTAAAAACTGAAACAAGTAACTTGATAAAAAAACTGAAACTTTCAACTGTAATAATAATAAATTAATTAACAAAAATGTCAATTTTCTAAGCCTGCAAATCTGCATACTTTTTTAACTAGCTCTTAAGAACTGTAGATTTTAAGAAGTATTTCTACAAAATAACTAGAAAATAAGCTAAACAAAACTCGCATAAGGAATCTTACCCTTATTAAAATCTTGTATGAAAGTTTCTCAAAAATCCTAAATATATTGCAAAATTATTGTGTAAATATATCTGAAAAATATATTTTTCATCTCTTATTGTCTGTTTGTAAATGAGAAAATTAATCCATTAGGAAACAAAAACTAATAACATTTATTCAAAAAATTAGAGCTTTTAAATCATCAAGTTTGTTTCATATTTTACAGGATACTTAAGTTACTTCAATTTTAAAATGAGATATTTTAAACCAGAACATAAACTTGTGGGAATCATTATTTTTAATTCTTATTCATATTGTTTACAAGTCCAAAACATTACATTTGCATTCGAAATAAAATATTTTTAAAAAAAACCTTGAGATATTTTATACCCTTAAACTGCGATATTTCCCCAAGTGAATTAAATATTTTTAAGAGTAAATAAAAATTGCATACTCATAAGGTGATAAAAAAAAGTAATCTTTAAACATAAATAAGATTTTTTTTTGAAAAGAAAGTCGAATTTTTTACAACGGTTTCCAAGACAAAAAGAAAACAAAAACACGAAAATAAAAACAAACTCCATTGAAACACTTTACCAAACATGTAATAAACAGTTATACTTATAAAAAATGTAATTTTACGGTTCTTGCTATAATTTCCGTCATTTCAGAGACATTGGTTTCTTGGAAGTTACTTTTTAATAGTTCAAGAAGTTGCTAAAGGGAAGAAAAAAAATCCACTGTAACAAAAATTTCAAATAATTTCCAATGACAGGTTAAGGGACATTAATTGGCCTTCCGTAACATCCGACGAAATCCTTCTTTGTAGTAAAACGTTTATTTTCTTAAAGGTTGTAAAAAATTTCGTCTGCACGCATGACGGATCAAGACCATCCCTCGCAGTTTTCTCAAACATGTATAAAAAATAAATCACGTGAATCCATTGTCGCAGGCAGTAATTTTGTCTATCTTGTAGAACCTTTTATATCGTGCGTTCCAGTGACTTCATAAAAGTTTCACATAACATTTAAACAAATTGCTCGAAACTGACTTGTGTTCCTCTAAAGTGTAGTTCCGCTTCAGAAATTTTAGGACTGATTATTTTGTATCCCTATTTCACAAGAAACATCAAAAAAGCTAATGTTCATAAAAGATTTCAATTTAGTGTAGGAATTTTCCTCCTATGCTTTTTATGTATTTTTTTATCGCTCAAAAGAAGAAGAAAAATACGACACTTATGATTTCGAAACATATTTGATTCACAACCAGGGCGAGATTTCTGTACTTTATTCAGATCAATTGTACTTTATTAGATCAATTGCACTTAATAAATATAATTGATCATTGAATTATGCAGGGTTATACATATGTATGATCAAAAGAGATGAATTTCCTTTCGAATGAATGAATGAATTACATATCAATGAATTACGTTGCAAATGAATGAATTGCATTTCGAATGAATGAATGAATTACGTATCACTGAATTACGTTGCAAATTAATGAATTGCATTTCGAATGAATGAATAACATTACAAATAAATGAATCGCATTACGAATGAAAGAGTTACATTACAATTGAATGAATTACATTTTCGAAATCAATACACATATATCCAATATCCATACATTAATAATGTAAGAATTTAAAGGAAAATAGAATTTCTTTTCCTATTAAAAGTATAAGAAGTGTGAAAGTTTAATTACGCGATAAACATTGAATTTGCAGTTAAGTTAGCTCCTCTCTTTTATAGTTTCACGTCACAGTCAATGGCTTCTTGCTGTACAAATGCGTTTTTAACGTATTACAATGTTTTCTGCATCAATGGCTCATAAATAGTATTATTTTTACTAACACTATTAATAACAATCCTACGGGGTAAAGTTCGGGAATCCTTATGGTTATATGTTTAAGGGTAAGATACTCGCCACCCGCATGCCCAAGACACTGCTAATAAAACAACGATGCATAAAACACTGCAAAAACTTAAAGAACTCTTTTGTGCAGTACTAGAACCCTCTGATTCTGCGAAACTGTTAAACAGGTGGAATGAACTTAGTTACAAATTAAATGTTTGTCATGGTTAAAAAAGGTCATGCATCGAAATCAATTACTAAGGAAAAATATTTTTTTTCTTTAATCATTTGCGTAATATGCGTATTGGTTTCGAAAATATAAATGTCAGAAATACGTTCATTCATTTGTAATAACCCTGTATAATATGTGTCTATTCCACTCATTAGATGACTTACGTTTAAATACAAAATTATATTCTTAAATTAAAATTGTAAAATTAATTCTCTAAAACCGGTATTCATTTAAAATCTGGCGTTAACAAAATCTTGAACAAAATCTACCAGGGCCTAAATATCTCCCAGATAAAGTATCGGGAACCGAGGGGACTCGTGCTTGAAGGGCCTCATGTATTACAAGGATTAGCTAGAAGTATATTAATTAGTAGTTATATTGTAAATTCGATTACTTAGATACTTAGAACTTACGATATTTTGAATAATAAACATCGAAAGCAGCTTTTTGGCAGTCATAATAAACGATTTTATTTCTCCTCATTTTTTACCCTTTAAAGTTATTCTTGCTTAATCTAATTGTATCGGCCACAAAATAAATAAAATTTCTCAATATATCTTATTCGTTTATGGATGTCATCTTTAATCAACAATAAAAATCTATATCTAAAATATATTTTTTTAAATTTTATTTATTGATTTGTTAGTCCTCGATATTTATATTATATTCACTCTCCTTATATTATTTTTCTGCTTGTCAAAAAAACACTCAGAAAAAATCGGTTTAATATTGAACTCGTAATAATGTTATCGTGAACAAAAAATGCAGTTGAAATATACTACTATCTTGATAAGTTGTTAAACTGTATCATATTTCTGTCCAAAGTAAGCCATAGTATCATGCAATCAAGTTTAAAGCTAAGTTCATTTTTCTTAAACTGATTTTTATTAAATTTATATATTGAAAACTTTTTTTAATTTGGAAGACTTTAAATATGCAGTTTCGTTTCGTCGCTTATGTTTTCCTAACATTTCGTTTCATCTAACTTTAAACAATCCAAATATTCTCAGAGAAGTTAACTTTAAGTAATGCTTTATTATCGATTTAAGACTGTTACTTTTCACAGACTCGTGGTAAAAATCTCATAGGATAAGACCTCATTGTACAGAATACCGCGTGGATAAAATCTTTAGCTAATTTCGCATAGACAAGTAATTAGCAATAGTTGCATATGGAATATGCGAGATAAGATTTTTATTGATGCTTCAAGTTTTATGTTCGAAGGTTATGTATCTCAAGAGCAAAAATTGAAAGATTTAATTGATATTATTTATATTGAATTAAAGATATGCAATATTTAATTTTAGTCGAATTTATTTTAATTAAAAGCTTGTTTTTTGAGAGAGAGAGGGAAAGAAATTAGCAGGGGTTAAATATCTCAAGATAGAAAGATAAACAATATTTGTATACAAGATTTAATTTCAACCAAAAATACTTCAAACTTTCATTCAAGATAGTTTCGATTCGAGATATATTTTCTTGCTCTAGTTTCGAGATATATTTTCTTAACGTAAGATTTTGTTAAAGCAATCGTACATTCATGTGCATCTTTTTGCATAATATTTTGCTTAAGAGATATTTTAAACTAGAGCAATGTAAATCTCAATGCCACACTGGCATATTCTTTGTTCTACTTCAATAAAACAACATCATTTTCCTCTGATCTTGCAATATCTTTAATATACTTCGCAACAATGCGTGAATCCTGCATATTAAAATGTCCTTAAATTTAACTCTATTAAAATGGTTTAAATTACCTTATTTTGAAGGAAGTTCATTCAAATACTTAAAGCAACTCTCCTAAAGCTGTGAATGAAATATATTTAACTCTTTAGGACAAATGAAAAAGTTAATGAATGGCAAAAGTAACATCGGTAACGTGAACAATGTAAATAAAAATCACATAATAGAAAAAAAGTATCTTCCAATAAAAATTTATGATACCTTTGGCCCTATTTTTTCTTACAATCACCTCTGAACTTGCTTCTCAGAGGGTTAATAGTATACTTTGAGGAAGATAACTATTTCCTTTGAAGAAGCTAAATGAAATTGAATTAAGGCAGCTTGGTATATGGACCATTCTTTCTCGCTCACCTGATGGAAAAAAAAACTTGTTTTATTTTTCACTTAAACTGTTTTTAATGATCCTCATCGGCCCGAGGGGAAAGTGGAAATAAAGCGCCCATTTATGACTTTCGGTTGGGAAATTGTTTTTTCTAATAAAAAAAAATATTTGCAAAACGTTTTTTTCCTCGAAAAATAAACCATCGTGAGATCTTTTCAAGATAAAGAGAAATCTCTCGTCATGGGGTGGCATGGAATTGGACAAGCGTGATAGGTTCCCCGGTGAGATTCTGATAGTATTATAGAATTGAGAAAGATTTATGATTTTTGTATGATTTTCATGAAACAAATTTATAAATTGTGTAATGATAAGTCTTTCATTGATTTCGATTGCTATTTGTCTTTTAAATTATTAATTAGGGGAAAGTCGGGTAAGACCGGGTTGCTAAGATTCGAAAACCTGTTAGAACTAAACTGTTTTACCTAGAAACTGTAAGATTCAATCAAGATATTCTTTGTTTAGTTGTGTAGGATACCAGAAAAGTCATACACGTGCTAATTCTCTTAATTTTCTTTCCTGGAAAAAGACAAATTACTTTATTTTTCCCCAGTAATGGGGTAAAATCGGGATCACACTTGGTCTCTCCCCTCTACCCGATTTTATTCCACCCTCCCGTATGTATTGTGATAGACAAATTTTTCGCTTAATTTTATTAATGATTCGATAAGCAATTTTACTATACACAGTAGTTTTATTTTTTATGAAGAAAATTTGATACTTTTTCTTGTTAGAAAAAAAACTTTTTGCTCCCCTGTGAAACGATTGCTGTTTGATAAACTCCATCGAAAATGTTGAGACGTATTTAGTTTTTTGTGATGAGCAAAGTTATGGTGTCCAAAAATAAAAATTGCATCAAAAAAAAAAAAGAAATACTTCTAAAAACTCTTCTGGCTGAAAGAAGCAGCAACCTTGTGGAAAAAAATACTAAACTTGCCAAGAGAAGAGAAAGAAAGGCGCAAAAAACAGAGCTTTATTTTACTAAAATAGCTATAATTTGTTAATCTGCAAATATTGGCTGATTTTTTTTTCTAGAAGTTTACTCTTTAAGATGTTTAACCAATTGACAATTGGAGTTTAACCATTATAAGAAATCAATCCCGATATGTAGCTAGTTTTATATCTCTCTTGATACATGCAGCCACGTCCAATTAACCTCTCTCTCTTTTAATCCTTAAATGATAACCATCTTTATAATTTTTTGAAATTTTTTTTTTTACTTAAAGTGATTATATAAGAGCAAATAAAAATATTAAGTAAAAACTGCACTAAAACTATTCAATTAGGTTGCATGCATAAATTTCTATATAAAGTTCCACTTCAGATAACACTCTATTCTAAAATCAAACAATAGGGGAGAGTGGGGTCAATTGTAACATTTTTTACTTAACTATTTTTAACTAACAAAAAATCCAATATATTATTAGTATTAATTGACAGAAGAGTAAAGTAGACTATCCTCTACTAGAAAAAAAATAAATACCTGATTTTAAATATTATTATATTAGTTATTAACAATTTTTGACAGTCGTGCAGTTGTTACAATTGTCCCCACTTACGGGGTCAATTGTAACAGTTCATAAATTCAACTAAAACATAGTTAATTATACATATTATTATAGTTGTGATATATTTTTTTATTGATCAAAATAGTAGTGATATTTTAGGAGTAAAAATAATAATGAGCAGAAACCTAAAGGGTTAAACTTGTAACTTTAAGGGTTTAAAAATTTTAATTTATGCTGTGAAAGGTGACAAATAAAATAATGCACATGCAACATAATATAAATGATATAGGAAACTATTGGTGGTTCTTAAGGAGTTAAGTAATGGTTTGTAAACATAAGATTATTTATTTTCAGCTGTTACAATCGTCCCTTTACTTATTGTTACAATTGTCCCCAAGACGCCATTTCAGCTTCATTTGTTAAAAACAATGCTAGTTAATTAGCAAAACTAATCTTTTTTTTTTATTGAAATGTTAATTAAAGTGTCCACTTACTTATTCGGTTACTAATTTTTATTTGTTTAAACAAAATTACTTTGTTACAATATAATATTCTAATACCAAAAAAAGTACTTGCGTGGCGTGAAAATATCTTTTGTGATGTAACTCTTTCAAAAGTACATAAAAATGGTTGCTATCAGGGGTGTACATGTAGATTTATTAAATACACCTTGTGCGCCACCTAGGAACCAAATCTAGAACCCGACACTCGAAATTTTTGCTCTGTTACAATCGTACCCTGTTACAATTGACCCCACTCTCCCCTACTCTGCACCAAACTCTATTCTACACTAAAATCTCTACTACTTGTTAAACATGAATTTGGTTAATATTTATGGAATTTATTTAGGGCATAATTATATAGAATTATTTCCTCCCTCCGTCTTTGCCCTGTTCTCGAACGTATATGCACTAATTTTGGAACGAATGGGTTTGTTATAAAGAACGTTAAACAAACACTCTCTTTACTTTACCAAGATAGCATGTATATCAATGAAGTCTAAGCTTTTCAAGTTTTATTTTAACAATTCGATTTTTTCTTCAAAATAATTTATTGCTTTATTCAAAACTGTAGCGAAAGAGGCATATTAAACAATTATATCTAAAACTATTCACGTCTAAAAACGTTTTAATTTCGATTCGCACTAATGCACCTTTATCACTTTATATTTCAAAAGCTTTTCCCAAAACAGAGTGTATTCACCTTACTTTAAATTGATATGTATTGAAAATCCTAGGCGATTGTATGTATTCCTTACAAAAAGTTTAAAATAAGAAGAAACTGAAATAAGAAATTAGAAATAAGAGTATTTTTTGTTTACCATAACTACAATCAATTCAACTTTTATAATAAAAGTTTTTTAAAAAAATGAGGTTGAATAGCAAAAATAAATGAAAGTAATATTGCAATAAAACTTGAAAGCTATTTCTCTACTAGATTTTAAAATAGTCAAGTCAGTTTTCTTGCAATTTCGAATTAATTTAAACTGACATTGAACTGTAAAAGAATTATATAAGCTATTTTTATTTCTCATCATTTTTCTTATTAGATTTTTTTTAGTGAAGACTAACAGGTTTCGGGACCAGCTGAACTGATACCTAACACGCTTTTTACAGTTGCATCGATACTATTCCTTGGGACTGTAACAAAATTGCAAAACTATTATTAATCTACATTTCATTAATTTCGGTAATTGGTATTAATGGTATTTTGGTAATAAGTATTTTAGTGCCGGCGAGAAAATGAATAGCACTAACGCATTTGGAGATCTGTTTTCCGCAATCATACGCTTCAATTTGCCTATAGAACGTAGATATCTGTTGGAGAGATGATCACATCGGCCTTCTAGTGCTGCTTATTCATATGCAGCAGTGCCACAATGGTCTGATTGCAAAGACACAGTTCCCAGTCGAAGCATCACTAACTGCGGTCAGTAAGCGGGTGGGTGCCTACTTTGATCAGCCTACGTAGGGACCAAGGGTGCGCTGTATCGATCCTCTTTAAACTGTTCTACCGTGCTCGACTTCGCACACAGTAAATGTCCGACTTCGCACGCAGGTCGTCGGACTACCAAAGCAGGGGAACCATCCCTTCTACAGAGGATCAAAATTGCGATCGCAGGTCTTCGGATCCTCCTCAGGGATGTTTCCCAGACAGTCACCTATAGCCCATTGTGCAGCTCCAGTGCGACGTTAATAAAATACCTACCTATCTATCATATGCAGCAAAAGGTATTTCAAATGAACTTACTGGTGTGCTGGTAAAACATGATGATCACATGACTAATCAGTCAAAAGTACCCAATCTGTATCGTTCCTCAATCGATCAGTGCAATAACAAAGCAATTCTAGATTTACCAATTGTTAGTGGGAGCAAAATGATATTTAAAAAGTCAATAGGTTTAGAGTTTCCTCACAAAGGGAAGGGCGAATTTTACATTTGTGCCCGGTTCTCTTGTACGGGTATATTGTCTAATACAGCAGGGCCAAGAAATTTCAGTTTTAAAAGTACTATCCAAACTAAAATTTTTGCTTACCACTATTTTCACCAAAAAAAATGAAATTTTTTTAGAAATATTAACAAATGCAGTAGGAAGAATTTTTTGATAATCAAATTTCATAAAAGAATATGTAGAAAAATCGAAACATATTCATTACAAAATAATGGCAATTACTATTTAAAATAAAGTGGCCGTGAGGTTTTAACCTTTCCAATATCATCCACGCATCATTAAAATAAGAAAAATATCAGAAATTTAAACATTCATGTTTGTATGCATGGTGTATACTATCATGTTTGTATACTTTCAACGCCAAAATACTATTTATCAGGGTTAAAATAAGTTAGGGGATCCATTTACAGAAGTTCTTGGTAAATCATTCTAGCAATCATTTTTCGAAGGTTTGCCGAAGTTGCACCAAGATATTTCTCCCAGTTTCTGCAATTAAACACTAACTCTGGAATAAACATCGATGGAAGTTAGATTTGAAATATGAAATTTTACAAAACAGAACTTACTCGCCAGCCATAAATATTCGATCACCAACGACAAGCTAATGAGTGGAATTTTGTACTCTGGT
Organism: Parasteatoda tepidariorum; assembly: GCF_982258835.1. Lineage (NCBI taxonomy): Eukaryota > Metazoa > Arthropoda > Arachnida > Araneae > Theridiidae > Parasteatoda > Parasteatoda tepidariorum. Next base: position 7,953,094 of record NC_141755.1, on the reverse strand, counting down.
CTACAGTTAGAAAGGCAATGAAATAAAAAATTTGCTGACTAACCTTGTTCTTGTTCAGAGTCCCTCATTTTGATTTGATTATTGAAGAGAGTTACTTTTTTTTTCATCTTTAACAAGTTGTTGTGTAGGTTTCATTCCGAACAAAAAGAAAATCTTCAGAAAGAATGATCCTCGAAAACATAATTGCCGCATGAACCAAAAGAAACAGCGTGTAATTAAACATATGAAAAAGTTTTAAAAAAAAAGATCCTCTTTTTGTCATCTCTGTTTTTTTTAATCGCTTTCATACACTCATATTCTCAAAGAAAATTAAATATAAAACTATAAAACTCTGCAAATATATAGACCCAATATTATAGTACGACTATAGTTGTAGAGTTAAAAAAAAATTTTTTTTTTCTTTTTTATTAATTGTTATTTATTTTGTAGAAAACTAGGAGAACATGTTAGGGCAACAAAACATTTTCATTATTAAACTATTAATAATACACAAGTGTTTGTTTCCCCTTCAAGAAATGGACCATTCACGAAGTAAGAGACGCCGTAGAAAAGTTTTTAAATGCCTTTTGAAATCTTCCAGACATTTTTTTAATAGTCGATTCTACTTCAACTTCGATGCTATTAATTTTACTATTTCCATTAGTAGCGTGCATAAAAAAGTTAGATAAATGTGCTGTTGTGTACAATCATGTAATTTTAGGTCATGTAAGAAGCACAGACATGAACAAAGATTTTGTGGTACTTGAAATGTGTGCGGGGGTATAGCATTGAAAAAAAAATCGCTCCATTTGAAAAAATATATCCTCTAACTCTAGATTTCCAGGGTAGTCTATGGCAATAAGTTTTTTAAAAGGATGATATAATAGACTTCCAAACCGGTCCTTGTTTATAAAAATGCAATTGGTAAATGTTTTGTTTTGAGACGAAATCACATTAGGGAAGGATCATAAACACTGCAACTGCTTCATAAGAGAAGGCATATGTTTCTTTCTTCTTTTTTTTTTTCCTCAAAAATTTTACTGCTTGGATGATCATTATACATACATAATTTGGAAGGGGAGGTAAAAGCTTATTTATCCACATTTCGCAAACAGAAAATCTAGAAAAATGGCATATCCTTTTTCCACGAGCGGAATAATCCGTATTTTATGTATAATTTCTTTAATCTTTTTTTTTTCCAGTTTGATAATAGTTTATTCAGCAATGAGTTTGTCTTTTTAAAAATTAGAAATATTGTTTTCTAACTTGTTTAAAAATTAATCACGCATTATGCCTAATGTACTGGAGAAGGTCTGTAAATTGCCCAAGTATATTTGCTTAATATGATAAATTAAATTGAAAGAAATTCTAAATCCTCAAAAATTGAACTTGGCTATCATACTCGTATTTTTCGGCGAATTTTCATTAAGAAAATGCATAAATATAAAAAATGATTCTTTTGTTGGAAAACAAGCACATGAATATAAAAAAAATTATATTTTTATTAAAGCTGCTAAAACTATTCATTTTTATCTCTGTTTTAAAAATCTGAATACAGCCTTCTTGTTAGACCTGAATAGTTTTTTTCAGCGCTTAACAGCTTCTTGAAATTGATTTTTTTTAGTTTAGTTTTAGTCTTAGTTTTAATTTTAGTTTTAGTTTAGTTTTAGTTTAGTTTTAGTTTAGTTTTAGTTTAGTTTTAGTTTAGTTTTAGTTTAGTTTTAGTTTAGTTTTAGTTTAGTTTTAGTTTAGTTTTAGTTTAGTTTTAGTTTAGTTTTAGTTTAGTTTTAGTTTAGTTTTAGTTTAGTTTTAGTTTAGTTTTAGTTTAGTTTTAGTTTAGTTTTAGTTTAGTTTTAGTTTAGTTTTAGTTTAGTTTTAGTTTAGTTTTAGTTTAGTTTTAGTTTAGTTTTAGTTTAGTTTTAGTTTAGTTTTAGTTTAGTTTTAGTTTAGTTTTAGTTTAGTTTTAGTTTAGTTTTAGTTTAGTTTGTTGGTTGTCGTGTGTCAAGTTGTTTTCATGTTTTATATATATCCAGCAATTAGGTAACTTTCCTTCCTGTAAAAACTATGCAGCGTATATAGATTTTCTTTCAAACGCCTGAATTTCACACTTTATCGGTAACATGTATTTTCAACACCAAAAATTTGTCTATCGCAATGAATATTTATTTAAATTTATTTCCATTCGTATTAAAGCAAGATCATAGTGAAGATCAGATTTATTTGTCAGGAAGAAGATTCAACATTTCACACATAAAATATTCCAAATAAGCTATCAGGAGAAAAGTTAAGAAATGACTTAATCACGCGATCTTGTCGCATTTTTTGTCCTCTTTATTAAAATCTCTTTTCACTTTTCTTGCAGACACCTCAAGAATTTTTCCGTCACTGGTTCCGATTAACGTTTACGCATGACTGATAAAGATAAATCACACGAGGTATTTGTTTTTTCATCAACAAAACATCCAGAAGCATTTAAAAAAGAAAAAGGATAGGTTTTTCAGATCAGCGTAATACAGGAAGATAGCAAGCTAATCGCTGAAAAATGTTCTCCATGTTGGCGAAAACAACTGTAAGGCAGCAGTTCATGGAACTGAGGGAAATCGCCAAAAGCAAGTATAAAAGAAAAAGAACTGAATTATATCGAAATAACGAATTCTATTTTGGAGAGATACGGAAAAGGAAGTTCTGATGAGCAGATGCTTCTGACCACAATGAAGATTTGAAAACAAATTGTTTCTGAAAAGAATAAAATGAAAGCAGAGCAGATGAGTTGAAGAAGATAGGTCAGTTGTCATCTCGGTAAAAAGAATTAATTACCTTCGGTTCACAATTACTGTCAATGATGAATGGACTTAAATGGCATGAAATTGGAAAATGTCTACTTTCCCTTTTATGGGATTAAAATAGATAGGGGATATGAAACAATTTTGTATTGTTGAAATTGATGTATTTATTTTATGTAAAAAACACATGTAAAATAAATATTGTGATGTATTTTAAAAGTATATTTACTTAATAATCAATGTCCATACATTATGGATAAAATGTTTGTTAGATTTTCTTGCAATACAAAGAACTATTTTATATTCAAAACCATTCATTGTATGTTTTTAGGGAAGCATTTTAACGGGTTTGTTCTAAATGAGTGCTTCAGTTTGTTTTTATTTCATCTGCTTTTATTAAAAAAATAAATGAATAAAAATCTTTGGCAGCAATCAATCATTGAAACAGTAAACACTATGAACAATCTTTGAAATAGTAAAATTTTCAACTGAAAACATGGGAACAATTAATACAATAAATCTGAGTCAAAGTTTCTGTTAAGCATGGAATGCATGGTTTAATTTTTTTACACATATCTGATGCACAGTTACCCTTACTAATTACATTTAGTCATCATAGATAATTAATGTCACTGTTACTTAGACGATGCTGGCGGGGGGGGGGCAGTGAACGGTTGATATAAGCCCCCCTCATTAATTAGAAATCTCTAAAACTTTAATGTATTATTATCAGAGGAAAGAACGCTCGTCTTCCATTGAGGTGAACCAGGTTCAAATCCCAACGATGTCACGTCGATACGAATTCCTCTCGCACCGACCACAGTCCATGTAAAGTAAATAAAGGTTAGTTCCACCAAAAAGTCTTCTACGAAGGCAAATTTCTTTCGATACTTGACCCAGGAGTTCCCTTGTCTTCTGTATTGGGTTCAAAATTACAAGGCTACGGAGTTGAACATTAGTAGTCGTAAACCACAAAATGGGTCGGCCGTTCAACGACGGTTATAAAATAAAATAAAATAGTCCTTAAAATTAAATATAAGAAATAGATAAAAAATAATCTCTATTTTTGCCGGTGTCTATCACATTTTCGCTTTTTAGATGTAAAATTTAGAGAACTGTTACTTATTAATTTCGCTCCCTATGAAAATTGGACCCCTGTGAAGCCCAAGTCAACTGTAGAATATTGAATCTGCAGTAATTTTCCTGTTTAGCATCTGTATGGCCAAAAGTTTTTGGTGTAACATTTTAGTTACCCTAACAAATTACAGTTAGTTATCGCAGATAATCAACGTCATTGTAACTCATGAATCTGAGCTTAATTTATGTTAAGCATTTGCATGGCTAACATCTTGAATCGAAACAGACTAGTTCCCTTTATTTTTTACGATTCAAAATTTAGATTAGATTCAAAGTTGAGCAATATCTTATCCCACAAGTTTGATGCAATCTTAATAAGGGGTAGAATTAAATTCTCTTTCCGCTCAAACTGAACGATATTATCGTGTACGATAATATGCTTCAAGTTTCCACCCTATTTTCTTTCACACGATTATGGTTCAATGCCCTCCAAATTTACAAAGAGGGCATGTAGGCTTGCTAAGCTATGTCTTAGGCATATCCAATCCTTATCCTCCTCCGAAAAAAATATTTTTTTTTCAGTTGTAATATACGAAATAATATTTTTCTTTCGCCATTGCCCACATATCATGTTTAAAAATGTTTGCTAAAAATTTATTGCATCCGTATACTATTTCTAAACTCCAAAGAATTCAGATGAAAGTGAAATGTCCTTTCTTAAATGTCTTATCAGACAAAGCATAAACTTTTATCCTTTTATCATGATATAACCATTACAATGGAAATCACAAAATCTAAGTGATTTCGACAATTGTTAGAAGCTGATCTCGTATTCTTTTTTTTCATTTTAAAAGTATTTTTTCATGAATGATGACAGTCACTTTCCTCCGCTCAAGTTCATGAGCAAAAGAACGGGGTCAGGAATGTCAACTGTCAATGTTTTCAGAGAGATGGTCGTGATCTAAAGTGAAGGGATTCCATTTTCACTTAAATGGATAAACGGCACTTTCTGGGAATTTAATCTTTTTGACCTTTCTCTTTTCAACAATAAAAGCTAACTTTTTTTCCTTGAAGTCCAAGAACTAGATTCGTACTAAGAGATTTAATTTTTCATTAGACTCAAAGTTCGTATTAATAGATCACTCAGAAATGCCATAGGCAATTTGGAAATCGAGATAGTGAAGCAAAAATTCTATTGATAGATATTTTTCTTTGATGTAATAAGATCTTTAAGGCTAGAGAGACTGAATCTTAGTATATACCTATATTGCTCAAAAGCAGTGAAAATGGCAGGATTGTGAAAGAATAACTAATGTGTAAAAAAAATTTGTTTAAAATTAGTTTTTAATATTTTTTATATTATTTACAGTTATATAACAAGTTATTAGTAAATATTAACGATAAAAAAAATTATATGTTGTACAAAAAGTCACAAAATTCTAAGAAATTGTGTCATTGTTATCATTGTTATTCTAATTGAAATTAAAAAGCAGTTAAAATGACTTCCTTGGGCAATCTAGCGTTAATATAATGAGTTTTTTGAAAATAAGATTGACAATTTTTTGGATAAGACATTGATCGTGGACAGCGATCGCAAATCTTTTGATCCTAATGGACCACAAAGCAAAAAATATTTAATATCGTGGTATAGTAGTCTGAGGCAAAAGTTCCCACACTAATTAGAGTGGGTTTTTAGATGTCTCCATCCGAAACAAAATTAACAATAATCTAAGAGTAATTTTTTAAAAATTATACTAATTAAAAAGGTATTCAAGATGACGAGTTTCCAGATGAACACACGATATTTACAGTGAAATTTTCGTTTAACAGGACGACTAAAATTGAGAAAGAAAAGACGAATGATGATAACTATTAATTGAAGTTTATTTAATATTTACGATAGAAGAAATAATATTCATTCAGCGTTCCTTCATATCAGTGGGAATGGGGGGAATTTGAATGACGTTTGTTAACAATTCTATCGTAGACCAAAATTCTTCCTTTTCTATGCTTCTTCTTCATCTCATATTGAACACCTAATCAAATCCAATTGATTTGGAACTCTTAAACAGAAACATTAATTACAGTCATAAATTTAAATATAAAATTGTAAAAATTTTAATGCAAAAATTTTTAAGATATTAAGTCATTTAATTTAGTTTTATCTCATAGAAAACTAAAACGCGCTACAGGGGTATTAAAGCTTATTACTATTATGTTGTAAAAACTCACTATTGTATTGTAAAAATTATTTCATTTTTAGTTTTTCTAAAAATTCTTGTTATTTCAATAAGAATCTTATTTAATAAATTAATTATCTTACTTTTTGCTTGTATTACCAAAGATTTCTTGTACCAATTGAAATGTAGTACTTCCATTCAAATTTAAATTTTTTTTCTTAGAAAACTAAAAGGCATTTATTAATACTACAGAGGTATTTAAGTTTAGATTTCGCCCCACTGTTATATTGTAAAATTTTTTATTTCATTTTAGGTTTTTCTAAACTTTTCGTTATTTCAATAAGAACCTTTTTTTAAAAAAAATTGTCTTACTTTTTGCTTACACTATAGAAGATTGCTTGTAAAAATTTATTACTTATTCGTTGTTATAAATATATATAATTAAAAATAGTTGAAATTAAGAGTTGCTGATAACTATAGCTTTCTTATTCTCTCTCCAACTCATTACGTCTTGGTGTAGGAACTAAATTTTATATCATAATTTTATTTTTTTGGATATTTTGTACATATTTATTCTTAAATAAAATGCTTAATTTCCTATAGTAACGACAAATCTTCTGAAGTATCACGAAAAAAGTATCAATTTTTAAAAATTAAAACCATGAAATCAATAGATTGACTCTGATTTTAGTTTAATATAATGAGCAACAAACGAAGTAGAATTGTGTCAATTGATTTTCAAGGAATGAATTTTAAACTATTTTAAATGCTTTGAATATTTCTCAATTTCAGCGATTATACAATATGAAATTTTATTCATTAAGTTGAATTGCTCAAATATTTATTTTAATTCGAAAGAACAAGCTATTATTAAACTTTGATTTCGTCGATTGAAACAAATGAAATTTACAATATTAGTTTTATTTTTTTCTAAAATATCCTTGTTTTGTGTACTATTAAAATTTTCTCCCAAAAAACTGGAATAGTAGAGAGAACCAGATATCAAACCCCACATTTGCTTGATATTTATATCAGTATTGACCAGCCAAGAGTGTTAATACAATGTGTTTCTATTAACTTAAATAATTTTAAACTGGCAAAATCCTACGTATACTAAAACCAGTGAGCTAAACATCATTCAGTTAATTTTTTAACGTTTTGATTATGTTATAATTGATAATAATTGCTATATGCTAAAATAATTGCTATATACTAAATTAATTTCTAGTTTGAAATTAAATGAGGAATCCTAAAAAACAGAGCTACTTTTGGATTTAGAGAAATCAATTTACCAGCCAACCTCGCCAGCCATTGGTCTTGCGAATTAAATCCAAATGAGAGCCTTTCATTTGATAAGAGAGCACCACTACGGTTAAAGTGCAATTCATGAAGTATTCAAGTTACTAATAAATGTCAATTACAATAAGAGAGCTTGTACGAATGATACACAATTATGAGACAAAATCGTGGGAAAACGATTTAGTTTATTTTTTTCTCATCGATACTCCATAGAAAAAACTTGAAGCAATAAACTTATTTATCTATATCTTCGTAAATTTTAACACAGATCAAACAAGAAAAGAAATTTTGAAATTAAACAGTGCAAACTCAACTTCCAGGAATATGATGATATTTTGGAGAAACTATTTAAACTGGTTAACTAGAGAGCAAGGCTTTGAAAAACTCCTACTTTTAGCATGACGAGCCTAACCTGATTTTCTCTTGGCATATTCACCGGTGGTCATTACGAGTGAAAAAAACTCACCAACTACTAACACTCATATGAATTTTATGAATTGTATCAAAATATTTACTTTGAAAACACGTGCCACCTAGAAAGCCTCCCTGGGCCATTTTTAACACTCGTGAATGAAGAGGCCACTCCCTGCTTACATTAGGAAGAAAGATACTATTTAACATATTACATGTCAGGCAATGCAAAAACATCCATGTATGTAAAAAAATAATTGCTGCAGTTTTAAAATGCTTCCTTTTAATGCTTAATTGGAGGTCTTGTGTTGCATTGTAATGATAACGTTCTCTTTCATCTACTACTTAACTGTAACCACCTAATAGTGATTGATGGATAAAAGTCCTAATTGTCTTGCGTGAGTTTGAAATTAAATAGAGTATCAAGTCAGTTTCAACAGAAAGGTAAAAGGAAATAAATATGTGTAAATTTGGTGCTTCAGATTTCAAATTTCTTGAAGAAGAAAAAAACTTTTTTCGCATCAATGTGTCTTTGATTACATGGTGCATTAAGTTTTTTTTTTTTTAAAAAAAGATAGATTATTTTTACTGTATCAACACAGTAGCACACAGAATCCAAAAATATTATTTGTCAATAGATGAGTATAAGGGCGATAAAAAAACGATAAAAACCTTTAAGTCCGATAAAAAACCATCTTGGCAGAAAATAAAATGGTAAGCAGGCGAGTCAACAAATTACGATACAATAAGGAAAATAAACAAGAACAAGCCATTATTTACTACATTGTAAAAAATACCGTATCAAATTACGATATATAGTACCGGAACTTTGGGTGCATCATCAAAATGCATTTGTACCGTAAAATATTATACCGAAATTTTTACTGTAATATTTAGTTAATTGCAGTGATTTAGTGATTATACGGTAATTATTACTGTAAAAATTACGGTACATCAGATTTCCGTAACATATTCCGGTAAAAGTAAATTTCATGGTAGAAAGTACCGGCAACTTAAATGCGGTACTTTTTATCGCAATTTTTTACAGTGTACTTTCCTCTTTAAACTATTTTTATATCTAATAAAAGATTGATTTAAATAAATTTTTCTGGCATAATGGCATAAATAAATATTAAAATATTCTTGAATATAATATAAATATTCTTGACCCTCAAAATGTGGGATGAGGGATAGCCACAATTTAAATAATATGGTCCAAATAGTTTGTTCAGGAGAGCAGTCGAAAGTTTGAACCCCTTAATGTTAAGCATATTATTTTGAGGATCTCGCCATATTTCGAGAATTATGTGGATTAAAAGATTTTTGCATTCAATTATGAAATTCGTTTATCCAAAGATAATTCCATACAAAAAGTAAATTTTAATAATTATTATTTTATTTATTGGTAAAAAAAAATTTGATTTATAAAGTATAAAAATTTTCACATCATTTTAAAGAATGTAGTTTTATAAAGCAAAAGAAAAAAAGTTTGAACGAAATCAGTCGAATAGATCCTAAAATATCAAATTTTTTTAAAAATTTGATTTCTTAGGAGCTATTTTACAGATTTCGTTCGAATTTTGTACTTTGCTGTATAGAATTACATTCTTTACACTAATACAAAAATTTGTATACTTTTCAATTAAAAAGTTTTACGAATATTTTTGAATAAAATAACAATAAACAATATATAATTATTAAAAATTATTTTTTCATTTAATTATTATTGAATAAACGAATTTTATAATTGCGTGGAAAATATTTTTAATTCGCTTGAAAATTTCTCAAGTTACATAGAAATATCTAAAAATTAAAATTATCAATGAGGAGTCCAAAATTTCGACCTCTCTTTCGAGCAAACTATTGGGACCATATTTCCAATATTGAGACTAACCTCTATTATTTGAGGGTCAGAAATCGAAATCCATCGATAAAAAGATATATTTATTCAGAGAAAGCACATATTATTTCCTGATTTCATAACTTAGAATATGGCGTTAATTAGCATATTTGAGGTCACCCCCTCGATTCATTAAGACTGTGTCTTAGTAGGTGAAAATCTGATCATTAGATCAAAAGTTATTTAGGGTGTCACGTTGTTTTTTTTTAACTCCGTACATCAAAACTGATACCTTGCAGAAGTTTAAAGCAAAATAAATTAAAAACTAATGTTCGCATGATTAATCTTTTTATTTTAAAATGTTCTCTAAATATTTCTCTAAAATTGCGTGAAATTTCATGTTTGTTTATTCAATACTACTTGCATGAGAGAGAGGTGCGTGTGCAATGAAACACGATATGACGCTAACTCTTTTCTTTTTTTAAATATAGAGTGATATTACAGAATATTTTTTAAATTCATTTTGCAAATTTTTCATATACATATCGTTGCAATTCTTGTGTAGCATACCTACTTAATGATTCTAGCCATACACGCCAAAAATAAATTTGTTTAATATCATTGTAATAAAGCGGGGAAAAAAAAGAAAAATTCAAATAATTTCACTCTCAATTTCTTCTCATTTTCCCAATGTTCTTACTAACACCTGCAGTGTAGTTGGAAAAATAACTTCCTGTATGTTTTCGATTTTCCCAAGTTTGTGATGAACCGAAAGGTCAGTTTTCTAGGAATTACAGACTTTAAATCACTCACCAGGAGATTTAAATTCAACATACACCAACTTTAGAAGTGCATTGGATAATGAGGAAAAAAATTACATCTTCACGGTTTAATCATTCCTTGATATCAACAAAACGTGCTGTAACTTTATACGATGTAAAAATTTCTCTTTCTGCTGCAAAAGGTCTCATCACCTCTGTGGTCTCATCACCTCAAATTGCTATGAGGAATGAATTAACTACTGGAACGATAATCACATGCCTGTCATTATTTTTTTGATTGAGTTTTATTTCTTCAATTCAAATTATATTAGTTTATCTTATTTGTTTAATGACGTCTCTCTTTTTATGGTATTCCCCTTCAAGCAGAAATAATTCTGCATCCTCCATGTTGATATACGGCGTAACAACTATCTTACTTAATAAGTATAACTATTTAATGCATTTTTGGTTTCCTTTTATTAATTGAAATGTGTTCTATTAAATCTTGTTATAGAATCTTACCACCAAACTTTGAATAATATAACTATTCTTAAAACTTAAAATGAAATAGACTTTGAACTATGAAAACGATTTAATAATATTTATAATATAGAAATATAAAATTTGGTTGAAATTAAGTTCAATAGAAGACACTTCAATGTATAAAAAGAAACTCAAAATATTAAATGGTTACTTAAATAGTAAGGAAATGACACCTGTAAAGTATTGTACCAGAAAACTATCGTTTGCATATTTTTAAGCATATTTATTATTCATGATTTTTTATATCGATTATCATATCGTTTGCCTTATTTTTAATCTTTTATGGAATTCTAATTCAAATTTGATTTAGTTCAGGCTTTGTTCTTTTCTAATGCTCTCAAGGTGAGCTTCTGTTTCTTTTCTACTGCTTACGAGGTGAGTTTTTCTTTAGAAACATAATAAATTTTTTCCTTTTTATAATAGTAATAAATTTATTACGATTTATTATTATATAAATTATTATATATTTCCTTTTTATAATAAAATAATAAATTCCACTTAATTTTTTATTTAAAGCATTAGCGTTTAACATCATCCATGCCATTCCGTTGACATAGAAGAAGCGGAAGTTAAAATATTCAATTCTTCCAAAGAAAAAATTAGAATTTTCCCCGGAAAAATTTTATAATCTAAAGATAACTAACACAAAATGAACTTTGCGTAAATAATTCCGCATTCAACATTTTGAAGAAATATTTTAATAAATTGCGTTAAGTTCACAATTTCACTATTTTCTACCAATCTCTATGTTAAATGAGCAGTTTTCAATTTTATCCATGGTGATGAACTGTTAATTTACATCAAGAGTTTGAGATTACAATCACAGTAAGATAGTGATCAGATCAATGTTGAACAATCTGTATTGAAAATGAAAGGGAGAATGAAATGCTTATGTTTTTTTCTTCTTAATTCTTTTTTTAATTTAAAAATTATATGATAAAGCACTCACATTTGTCAATATTGCACTTCAGGAAAAAAATTTTTTTTGGAAATATGGTCCCAATAGTTTGCTCGAAAGAGAGGTCGAAATTTTTGACCCCTCATTGTTAATTTTAATTTTTAGATATTTCGACATAACTTGAGAAATTTTCCAGCAAATTGAAAATATCTTCTGCGCAATTATAAAATTCGTTTATCCAATAATAATTAAATGAAAAATAAATTTTAATAATTATTTATTGTTTTTTATTATTTTATTCAATAATATTCAAAAAACTTTTTAATTGGAAAGCTTTTTATATTATTGTAAAGAATGTAATTCTATATAGCAAAGTGCAAAATTTGAACGAAATCTCTAAAATAGTTCCTAAGAAATCAAATTTCTAAAAAAAAATTGAAACTTGATATTTTAGAATCCGTTTGATTTATTTCGTGCACCTTTTTTTCTTTTGCTTATAAAGCTACATTCTTTAAAGTAATGTAAAAACTTTTATACTTTATAAATCAAATTTTTTTCGACCATTAAATAAAGTAGTAATTATTAAAATTTACTTTTGGTATGGAATTATTTTTGGATAAACGAATTTCATAATTGAAGGCAAAAAATTTTCAATCCACTTAATTCTCGAAATATGGCGAGATCCTTAAAAAATTTACTTAACATTAAGTGGTCCAAACTTTCGACCGCTCTCCTGAACAGACTATTTGGATCATATCATTTAAATTGCGGCTATCCCTCATTCCATATTTTGAGGGTCAAGAATCCAAATCCGTCGAAAAAAAGAATGTTAATTTAAAGAAAGTGCATTTTTGTGTCTGATTTTGTAGTTCGAAATATCGTCTGCCTTACTTAATTAGCATATTAGAGGTCTCTCCTCTTGAACCATTAAAATTAAGTCCTAATAAAAGAAAATCCTATATTTAGATCAAAAGTTATTCAGGGTGTTTTCACTTTTTCTGCAAACGTTACGCATAGAGAAGTTTCTTACTTTCCAACCTAAGGTTCTTCGATTCGAAGTTTCCGTTCGAAACTTATTGTTAATCTCATATCTGCTAGAGAGAAAGTAGAATTTCTGCAGGTTTTTCCGGTCTTTTCTGACTCCTGGAATAAATTTTAATTTTTTGCCGTTTTTTTTTAGCTTATTTCGTGTCTTGTAATCCAAATTATATTCCATTTCTATTGTGTAATATAAAAATGATTAGAATATGGAAATTAAATAACACATGCGAATATTAGAATAAAGTTTTTGAAGAATTAGAAGTTTTATAATTGCGTACAAGGTACAAATGTTAATTGAGTTCGGTATTTTGTCCTTTTGTTGCTCTTTTGGTATCACTAAACAACAATGAATTGTCTATTTTTTGAATGTATCCAAGCTTACATGAATATAATGTGCTGAACGCGAGTATCACATATAAAGAAAGTTGATTTATGCTTCTTGCAAAAAACATTAGCATTTTTAGAGATAAAAATACACTATAATATCCTGAAATATTTGCATTATATTGTGTATTTTATTAGATTTATTGTATTATTAAATACATAATTTACACATATGATATCCTAGTTATACCCCTTCAAAGATATATCTTACCTAGATATACCTTTTAAAAATGCTTCTTAAATCTGGGTAGCAAAATTTTTAAAAAAAAGCGTTTCAGTAAAAATTCAGAAAGTTTGAGAGAATTTGTCAGAGTAACGAAAAACAGGTCCATGATGCTATTGGCAAGTCTGTAGCAAATTGAGGAACTCTTAACATTTATTATAGTAATGTGTAAATGCATATATACATTTTTCTAAACAGTTCGTACGTAGTACAGAAGAAAAACGAAACGTAACAATTTTTATCATATCCGTGTTCATCATATTGAGCTCGAGAGGAATTGAAAGTATTCATCTGGTAGACAGTGAGTAGGAGGAGGAGCCCCAATATATATTTAAAATAAAGTATAAAGAAAATTAAATTATAGTAGTTACGAGTTGTTAAATAGGACTAATAATATAGTAATGTGTAAATACATGTATACATTTTTCTAAACAGTCCGAACGTATTACCAAGAAAAACAAAATCTAACCATTTTTTGTCATATTGAAAGTATTTATTCATGTCGAAAGAAATTGAAAGTATTTCTCAGGAAAGCTAGTTTTTTTTTTTGAAAATTTGTTGCCCAGTGAATTTTTTCAAACTGTGAGTTAAACATTTAAAATGAGCGAGCGATCTGAAAAAGAAAGAAAACAAAAGAAAAGAAGGAAGAAAAAAAACAGATTATTGTTTGACGCGCGACATAGAAAGAGCCCCAATATATATTTAAAATAAATTATAAGGGAAATTAAACTATATAAATTACGAGTTGTTAAATAAGACTAAAAAATTAAAAAATAATTACGTAAGCTACTCCGTGGATTGGCGATAGATAGAGGCAGACTCTTATAATAATAAATTCTTATCTCCTTTTTCAATTAAACCGTGAATAATTTAAAACAAAAAATAAAGAGTTATACGGTTAAAGACAAGTTAGTTTGTTAGAAAATGACCGAAATAAAAGAATTTGACTTCACTAAAAAGATTAAAAATAATAAATTTTATCACTAAACGGTGAAATGTTTTTAAGCAGCAATTTAAATGCTCACAATTAAGTCATAAAAATATAAAGTGTCATATTTTTCATTATGTTGTTAGAATTATATCACGTGAGTCATAAAACTTGGTGGCTTACCCATTTTCTTCAGTTTCTTATCTCTTCCAGTTTGCATAAATTATTCTGCGAAGGTTCCGTAATATATGTGGAACATCACTCAAAAAAATCAGAAATTTTTAATAAATTTAAAAGATGTGCAAAGAATTACATTATGGACTTTTTTGAAATTACATGTCATTATCTTAGGAAATAGACTGCTCTAAATATTTCATTTCCGGAAATCTTTGATATTATTTATTTTAATTTATTTATTTGTAGATTTCTTCGAAATATACGCCTGTAAATATTTTATTATATTTATATATTATTTAAGACATGTTACAATTTAATTTGATGGAGGTTTACGATAATACGCACGCACGATAAAACGCATTTGGCATTAAGTGGCTGGAAACAAAATTCTTGAGCGGCAATAAAAAGCTAAAATTCAAGAAGTAAAAATCCTTATTTCGCTATATTGAACGATAATTATTAACTACCTTTCAATGTAATATTTTCATCGGTTTATTTATTTTTTTTAAATTTATTTATTTATTTATTTTTAAAAATAAATAAAATTTATTTATTTATTTATTTTTTAATTAATTTATTTATTTTTAAATTATTTATTTATTATTTTCTAAAGGTTTATTTATTTTTTTTAAATGGAAGTGTAATTTTTTTATTCATTTAATTTTTATCTCAAACGTCATTAATGTCTCTAAATTGAAAAGTAGATTGCATATTATAAATAATTAAAATAAACTATATCGACTACTCAGCAATGAAAATAATTTTTCAGTAAAATCTATTTTATTGGTCAACTTTCCTTGGGTAAATATGGGTTCCATGAACCCAGGTTACCGTCTAGGTAATTCCTCTATTTCTTTTGTTTCCTCCCCCTTTTCTTAATTATATTAGACATAGTTGCGTATAGCACAGTTTGACTCAGTAACCTGAAGTACGTATTATCGTAATTTTTTAATTTGAATATCACGCAACATAGCTGGACTCAGTTTTTTGAAGACTTAAACTGTCTTAAACTGCTTTTTATATATCATAATTATTTAAGTATTTCGCCATTCAATATCTTTGAGAATTTTCCATGTTTTTTATGAATTTGCACTTAAAATAATTTTCAATTTTTAATTAATGTAACTTTAAATTCAGAGATTGCAAATATTTGATGGGGATGACTTTAAGTCAATTACTATTTAAAGCAAATTACTATTTAAACCAGTAGGAAAAAAATTCTATCGAAATCTATTGAATCAGAACGCGAAATGTAAAGCATCGAAACCATTTTGATTGCGAGCAATTTCTTTTGAAATCTGCTCAGTTTTTGGCAATTAAAATGGTTTTGATGTTCTTTGTCCCGCCTAGTAGTGATTCAAAACCGAATGATAACTATTGTTTTATCATATTTTCTGTTTCTTCAGGTAATTAAAAAGATTCTGGTGCTCTTTGTCCCACCTAGTAGTGATTCAAAACCGAATGATAACTACTGTTTTATTATCTTTTGTGTTTCTTCAGGTAATTAAAAAGATTCTAATGCTCTTTGTCCCACCTAGTAGTAATTCAAAACCGAATGATAACTATTGTTTTATTATCTTTTCTGTTTCTTCAGATAATTAAAAAGGTCTGATGCTCTTTGTCCCACTCAGAGATGCAGAACCATTTTGATTGCTAACAATTAATTTTGAAATCTGCCATTTTCTTCGGCAATTTAAAAAAGGTTCTGATGTTCATTCTTCCACATAGGAATACAAACTTATTTTGATTGCTAACAATTGCTTTTGAAATCTGATGTTTTCTTCGGCAATTAAAAAAGGTTCTGATGTTCATTCTTCCACATAGGAATACAAACCTATTTTGTTTGTTAACAATTGCTTTTGAAATCTGATCTTTTCTTCGGCAATTAAAAAAGGTTCTGATGTTCATTCTTCCACATAGGAATGAAAAACCTATTTTGATTGCTAACAATTGCTTTTGAAATCTGATGTTTTCTTCGGCAATTAAAAAAGGTTCTGATGTTCATTCTTTCACATAGGAATGCAAACCTATTTTGATTGCAAACAATTGCTTTTGAAATCTGATGTTTTCTTCGGCAATTAAAAAAGGTTCTGATGTTCATTCTTCCACATAGGAATACAAACCTATTTTGATTACAAACAATTGCTTTTGAAATCTGATGTTTTCTTCGGCAATTAAAAAAGGTATTGATGTTCATTCTTCCACATAGCAATGCAAACCTATTTTGATTACAAACAATTGCTTTTGAAATCTGATGTTTTCTTCGGCAATTAAAAAAGGTTCTGATGTTCATTCTTCCACATAGGAATGAAAAACCTATTTTGATTGCTAACAATTGCTTTTGAAATTTGATGTTTTCTTCGGCAATTAAAAAAGGTTCTGATGTTCATTCTTCCACATAGGAATGCAAACCTATTTTGATTGCAAACAATTGCTTTTGAAATCTGATGTTTTCTTCGGCAATTAAAAAAGGTATTGATGTTCATTCTTCCACATAGCAATGCAAACCTATTTTGATTACAAACAATTGCTTTTGAAATCTGATGTTTTCTTCGGCAATTAAAAAAGGTTCTGATGTTCATTCTTCCACATAGGAATGAAAAACCTATTTTGATTGCTAACAATTGCTTTTGAAATTTGATGTTTTCTTCGGCAATTAAAAAAGGTTCTGATGTTCATTCTTCCACATAGGAATGAAAAACCTATTTTGATTGCTGACAATTGCTTTTGAAATCTGATGTTTTCTTCGGCAATTAAAAAAGGTTCTGATGTTCATTCTTCCACATAGGAATGCAAACCTATTTTGATTGCAAACAATTGCTTTTGAAATCTGATGTTTTCTTCGGCAATTAAAAAAGGTTCTGATGTTCATTCTTCCACATAGGAATACAAACCTATTTTGATTACAAACAATTGCTTTTGAAATCTGATGTTTTCTTCGGCAATTAAAAAAGGTATTGATGTTCATTCTTCCACATAGGAATGCAAACCTATTTTGATTACAAACAATTGCTTTTGAAATCTGATGTTTTCTTCGGCAATTAAAAAAGGTATTGATGTTCATTCTTCCACATAGGAATGCAAACCTATTTTGATTGCACACAATTGCTTTTGAAATCTGCACTGTTTTCTCGAGAAATTAAAAAGATTCTGATGCTCTTTGTCCAACTTAGTGATGCAAACCCATCTTGATTACTAACAATTGTTTTCGAAGTCTGCTCCTCTGTTTTCTCGGGCTATTAAAAAGGTTTTGATATTCTTTGTCCTCTCTGATGATTTGTCAGATTTTGATGATATTTTGTTTCTTTCTTCCTCATTTAAATATTGATTTGTGCCCCCTAATGTGTTGGCTTAATTTTACAAGGACTCTGAAGATATATATGAATCTTCATTATTGTATAAACTGCGCACAGTTTTTCTGTTTCTTAAAAGAAACTTCAATATGACAATTAAAATTTCAATATTCTCGAATAACAATTTAAGCATGTAAAATTTCCAAAATACATCAAGGCCTGTAACGAAAAAGAATAACAAATACAAATTGAATGCACATACACTATACACATACAAATACAATATTGAATTTCACCGGGAAATGGAGTATCGAAATCCATAAAGAGGGCGAATTATAATAACATTTTAAGAAAGGAACTACTGACTTATTATTTTAAGATATTATTAACATTATTTTATGAATAAAATAAGTAGCAAAATCCATGTAAAGCGTCAATTTCAACATTTTAATAAAAGGACCAGTAAATCGCTTAATAAGACTGATAATGATTTTCTTAAATTAAACTCTCTAACTCAAATAGCATGGCAAATATTCTTGTTTAAATTGTAGGAGGGATTCTTAATTATCAGATTAGCAATGCATCCCTTTTGTGAGTCGAAAGTAAGAAACCGCATTAAAAACTTAATTGAATTTCATCAGAAAATGAGTATCGAAATCCATAAAAATTGCAAATCGTAAAATTGTTACAAGAAAAAAACTATTGATTTATTGTTTATTTTAAGAATAAAGTGAGTAACAATAGAATTCTTATAAAGTGCAAGTTTTAAATTTATTTTAAAAGAAAGAATAAGCGACTAATTACTTTTGGACACTTTTATCGTTATTTTAAGAAAAGAACGAGAAACTTATTATTTTAAAGCATTCTTAACATTATAAATGAAATAAGTATCAAAATCAATTTAAAGTGTAAGTTTTAACATTATTTTCAGAAAAGAACAAGTAACTCAATTAATTAGACTGACAATGATTTCCTAAAATCAAAAAAATCAATCTCTCAAACTTAAATAGTTGGACGAATCTTCAAACTTAATTTGTAGGAGGGGTTTTTAATTATCAGGTAAACGATGCATAACTTTTAAGGAGTCTAAAAAAACAAAAAGTTCAAACTAAATTGAATTTCCTGAGGAAATGAGTATCGAAATCTATAAAAAAGTGCAAATTGTAACATCATTTTAGGCAAAGAACGAACGACTTGTTTGAAAGGACCTATAATTACTTTTCCAAATTAATCTGTCAAATTTATATTTGAGGTGAAAGAGTTTACTCATTCACTGTAGTTGTAATCGTGCAGGTGATGGACAGCTGCTTCCTGAAGTTGAAAAAATGAACTGAAGATTGATTTAAATTTAGTTTACTGCTTTCCATTTACCATCTTAATACAGCTTATGTCTCTAATTGATGTATCTATATTTAAGAAAATAACTGTTTTAGCTCATGAAACTATAATAATGAAATAATAATACCTGTTTTGTTTAAATCAAAACCAATTAAAAATCATTTTTGTCCCGATTTTGAGCTGTAACAACGAAAATGCAAGGAAATCAATGATACCGTTTAAGAGAAATTTAAAAAAATTCTGAAATTTCTAAGTACAATATTCAAAGTTGTTTGAACAATTAAAGTCTATTAATAAGTAATGCAGACTTACGTCTAAGGTTGTCCAAACAATTTTCATCACAACGAACTTACTGACCAACCTGCTTCAAACAAAACTATTTCCTCAAAAAATTAGAAATACGAAGAAAAATTTTTTAAGCTTAAACTGAAAATTAAAATTCATATTTTTTTGCAAAATATGTTACTATAAATATCTGTCTTAATACTATTTTAGAATTTTTTTTCTCCAAAACATGTATAATCGCACATTTTAAACATACATAGCTTGATACTCAATTGTTTTATATTTTCTTAAATTTCTCAAGAATTTCTTAGAGGATTATTTTATAACTTTAGTAGTGTTTAGGTCCTACAATTTCGCATTCTTATCATTAAGTTTATAGCTTTCAGATATTTGAGAGACCAGTAATGAGTATGAACGAAAACAAGTATTTTTGAGCACCTTATGGCAGAAAATAATATCATCAATTACTTTGATCGTACTTGCAATAACTACATAAAATTTTGTATACCTAGCTTCAATATTCATGGAGATATGGATATTTTTATAAAAAAAAACTAATCTTTTTACCTTATGTGTTTTTGCAATAACTTTAAAGATATTCAATAAAATTGAACAAAATGTTTGGAGCAGTTTTTAATTAATTAAAAAATTGCCATTTTAAAATTTGAAAACATTTCGTTAAAAATTCCGCTAGATATATGAGTACTTAAAGTAGTTCTTGCATACTTTGCGTGCGTGAAAAAAAAAAAACTTTTTTTTCATGCTTTTGCGGGGAATCGTATTTGATAAAGAATGAAAAAAGTTCGATTCGAATATATTGAAGATTTAAAAAGTTTCTAGCGATTTCCCAAGTTGTTTTGTATTTTTTAAAGGGAAATTAAATGATAAGGGGCTTTCCACAAATTTCATTTTGTATCGTAAGAAAAAATTTAATAACAAATGATAATACCTTACACTAATCATCCGTACACTTAAATGTAATGATATAAGGAAAGAAAACATAATTTTATGAGATATTATCTCCTACATTGCAGATCTCATTTTTTTTATGAAACTAGTTTAGTAGTACAAAAAAAAAATTATGGAAAAACCCTTATCATTAAGAACTATCTTTTAGAAAAGTACAAAAAATATTTAGAAAATTGCAAGATACTTTAAATTTTTAAGATATTCAAATCGGACTTTTTTCATTAGTTATTAAATACAATTCACTACAAAAGTATGATAAAAAAAATTTTTTAACTTTTTCCGACCCATGCAAAGTATGAAAAAATTGCTTTAATTGCTCATATCTGACGTTATTTTTAAAGAATTTCTTTCAAATTTTAAAATAATTTTTTTAATTTAAATATTTTAATAAATTTATTTAAAGTAATAGCAAGAAAACGTATGACCAAAAAATTAGTTTTTATAAAAATGTACATATCTCTATAAATATTTAAGTTAAGTTTAGGAAATTTTATTCAATTATTCAAATAACTATCAAAGTAATTTGTATTGCTGGATTTTCTGCCTCAGGATGTTCGAAATTTATTGTCGGTTCATCAAACCTCTGAAAGTTTCAAAATTTATTGATAACTATTAGAAATCGCATGATCTAAACACCTCTAAAGTTAAATAGTCCTCTAAATATTTCTTGAGAAATTTTAAAAAATGTCCTAATCTGAAAGCGTTTCTTTCATTATTGTATGTATATTTGTTACTTATTAAACAGAAGCTATTACCTGAATACTAGTAAAACTAATTGTCAAAATTAATGAGGCGAAACTGGTGTAAAAAATATTTTAATGATTTCTTATTGCTTCCCAAAACGAATCATCATTTTTTCCCATCAATTTTACTTTTTAGTAATTTTTTTTTGTTTCAATTATCATTGTTTTTAAATTACGGAGATTTCGCTGTTTTACGAACCATTCTGTGCGTTATCCCGTGCGTAAGGTTTGAAGTAACAGCGCATGCGCACCTGTCAATGATATACACAAGCGCCATTGCTAACCTAAGTGAACTAAATAGATTTTCGAAAAACACATAAGGTTAAAAACGCACGCAAACGTAATGGGCGGGGAAAAAATCACTAAATGAACTGTCATTTATTACGATTTCACTATACGAATGGAAACATTACAAACTAATTATTTTTAAAGCTGTGCGATTTAGTGAAAGATTCGTTTTGTGATAAAGCTTGTTCAATTACTTGGAGAAATTATGCAGTATTGTTCGAATGTTATTTTTAATAATATGCGTAAACAAAAAGAAACATTTATAAATTTAAAAATAAAACGGTCTTTTTAGGGTCGAATGACTGCTACATGGACGAAAATGCGACATTAGCTTCTGAAAGTAGTAGTGATTTAAACAAAAAAAATTTTAATATCTCATATTCGTTCATATGATTATGACTATATTGCGTTATTATCATTGACATTTTATTAAAAGTGAGTTTTTTTTAATATTTTTATGGGCGAGATATTTTTTACTCATAAAAAAATCAATAAAAGTATTATGCAATTTTTGTTTTAAAAAAATATTTTCAATATACTTCTAAAGAATTGGGTACTTGCACTTCGAGGAGAAGATCACGGTTACCCATACATGTGACCTATGACGTCAGCTGATCGTTTATGAGCAAAATGGCGTGTTAAAGTAGTGCTAAGATTCTTCACATTAGATAGAATGTTAATTAACTTGAAATAAATTCAATACAGCTTCATTTCATACATCAAATTTTTTGAAATAAATTTTTTTCTCGTTTACGTCTTTTACTTAATTTAGATTTGTTATTTGTTTATGTATTTTATTGTAACCGTGATATATTTTTGTTTTGTGTATCTGTAAACTTCGATGCATAATTAGTTTGTTTATGTTCTACTTGGCTTCATGCCTGTCTTTGTGTTAAGTAAGAAATATATAGTGAAAGAATTGAAATATTTGTAAAAGAATCATCGTGAAAGAATATAGGGTGTGTCACTTAAGATAATTGATAGTTGACGGGCTTGTCTTTCTTGAAAAAGAACGGAAAGAACAGTTACTAACATCAACAAATGGCACATTTTAACAACCAATCAGTATAATAAGCGATTTAATTGATTTATGCACTGTAATAGAACGACACCAAACCTTAAAGAAACGTCTATAAATAGTTACAAAAATAAATGCATATTTTGATATATATAATTAATAACTATGTATATTAATCTTCTTAGAAATTCTTAGTATTAATTCTTATCTGTGTTTAAATAAGTGTCTTAAACTAACATAATTAATACGAGTTTACTAAATCTCAAGATAATTTCACAACATTGTCATTTTTTATTAGCAATTGCTTTGACAGTGTAAAAAGTTCATTCCTGTATTTTACTGATTTCTTTCAATACTTATAAACAGCAGCGTGTTGAGCGTCTACAATGCGTGGTTGTATCTTTATGACTCTAATCGCGCCTTTAAATGTTCAGATAAGATCGGGGGGAAAAACGCGTCCATGCGCAGTTGCTCCAAAACTTATGTACGGAAGCGATGCGTAAAACTGCGTAATCTCTCTAATGTATTGTTTTATAAAAATACTTTTAAAAAACGTAACTCTAAACAAACTAAACACCTGATTTCAGATAACTTTAGGAATACTAATTCGGTGATATCAAATGCAATAATTTAGTCATTGATATTACCTGAAATAACGACTGAAAATAATGAAAAATGTGCTATTTTATTTTCTGATTAAATAGTGTTCTAAGCATCTTTATTATTTTTTAAATGTTCAAAAAAAATTGAGATCGCTTACAGTCTAATTTTTACCTCTGACTTGTGTTTCACCAAAAGAGAAAATTCCATTCCTTAAACTTCACTTCCAAACGATCTAGTTGAAATTTTTATAACAAATTTTAGGATCGTGGGCTAAGAATTGTGAATCCCTGGCAGAAAATTTCAGAACGCCAGCAGAAACGGTTCTGGAATAAGAAACAAGCACAAACTCTTTCTTTTATCATTATAAGTGAATTTTTTTTATAGAAAATTACTTTTTATACCATTTTTTACTTAATTACACGATATTGTATTAATGTAAAGCTCTACTTCAAAATAAAATCCCGCATGTTAAAACATTCTTTAAAAATAAGACTTGACCTGCATTTCAAAAATGATTTAAAAATTACACGATAAGTGCAAATTTACAAAATTAAGTGGTACTAAAACACTTACACCTCCCGATTTGTTTGACGTTAGTTATTTTATATTTTTTTTAGTATTAGTTACATTACTAATTACGTGATATTGTATGATTGTATTAGTGTAAAGCTGTACTTCAAAATGAAATCGCGCATGTTAAAATATTCTTTAAGAATAAGGCTTGGCCTATATTTCAAAAATAACTTAAAAATTACACGATAAATGCAAATTTACAAAATTAAGTGGTACTAAACCACTTACACCTCTAATTTGTTTGACCTTAGTTATTTTTTTAATTTTTTTTATTATTAGTTACATTACCAATTACGCGACATTGTATGATTGTAGTAGTGTAAAGTCATACTTCAAAATAAAATAGTGCAAGTTAATATATTCTTTAAGAATAAGGCTTGGCCTACGTTTCAAAAATGATTTTTAAAAATTACATGATGAATACAAATTTACAAAATTTAGTGGTACCAATCCACTTGCAATTTCTATTTGTTTAACGTTAGTTATTTTATTATTAGTTACAACGTTACCGTTTGCTTAGTATTGTGAGTTTTCATAATTTTCTAGACCTTAAATTTTATTTCAATATCTTTATGTACACAATTGTAAGTTGCATTTAAATTATAAAAAGTAGCTTTTTGTTGCGTCACTCTAGTGTTCTGCATTCGAGCTCTGGTGCTGCTGCATTTCTCGGCGATTTTGCTTGTCTCTTCTTAAAAAAAGTTTTATCACGAAAATTGATGAAAATTGATTTCTTGCGAAAAAAGTTGTTAAAATTTAAATACTTGCTTAAATCAATGTTTCACTCAATTAAAATTGTTGTTGGTCGCTTTGAAATGTTCCAGAAGTCTTTGACATACATATTTCAAGTAAGCTTTATAAGTAATGCAAACAACAGATATTTCCTAAAGAAAAATATAGCCACGCGTGGAAAAAAAATAAAGCAACTTTTTTTAAAAGAATTCGTTGTTTTTGAATACTTAATCAACTGTATCAGACAGCCAGACGACAGTTATTTGATGAACGAAACGTTAAATGTTGAGTAGTCAAGAAATTTTTTCATTTTGTTAACTTCAAAGTAAAGAAGTTTGTTCGAATATGGTAAAAAACAAAAGAAATCTTCAGTTTCCTACTGATTGAATTTCCTTCTCGATTTCCTAATTTATATGAGGGAGGAAATAGTCCGTGTAACATATCGTCCACTTCTCAAATTAAGGCACATCCCAATTTAAAGCATTTACATCATAGAGCAATTAATTGTCGTAAGAACTTTGAGCATCATTTACACTTTATGTATACTTATATAAAAGTTGTCTAAGAAATGTATGTTTAATACAAAAAATAAATAAGTGAATGAAAAAAACACGGTGAATAAATTTACACTGCAATGCTGGATTATTTACGAATTCAATGTTTGACTTCGGTAAATTAAGTTGTGCTTCTCAAAACACTTGAAAAAAATTAAAAACGCAAAAATATTAATTAATGTAGTTATATTAAATTTTTATTTCAGGAAGTTTGGATAATGAGTAAAAACCAGATCCGCGATGTCTCAGAAGATTGAGCATTCGCCTTCCAATGAGGTGAACCGGTTTCGAATCCCAGCGATGGCTGGTCGATACGAATTCCACATCCGGCTTGCACTGTCCACAATGCTGACGAGAAATAGCTTTAGTGGTAGACGGATCATGGGTTAAAATCCCCTTGTCGTTAGGCTAACCATGGGAAGTTCTCGTGGTCTTCCTCTCTATGTATCGTAAATGCGGGTTAGTTCCAACAAAAAGTCCTCCACTAAGGCATATTTCTCCCAATACTTGATCCAGCAGTTCGCTTGTCTTTTGGATTGGGTTCAAAATTACAAGACTTCGTTGTTGATCATTGGTAGTCGTAAGCCCAATATTGGATCGGCTGTTCAACGACGGTTATGAAATAAAAATATAAAATGAGTAATAACCAAATATATGTTATGATAATGTGATTATAATAATTTAAGTGATGATTAATATTGTTCCGTCCGTTAATGAGTTGAAATAAAATCTGGACCAATTTCAGAAAATCGACTTTTTACAAACTTAAACATCTTGAGTACTTACCAAATTCATTGCAACAGGCCTAGCAAAGGATGTCAGCAGTTATTTGGAAAGATGCAGATTTTTTAATTGCGACAAACGTTTCAACGATTTGATTTAATTTCTTTAAATTCTTAAATTCTTTATTAAATTTATTCTTAAAATGAATTTTTTTTTAAATTTTCAATTGCTGATATTTATTTACTTTTAAAACAAATACTTCGATTAAAAAAAAATCATCATTTTAACTTTAAAAGTCAACATTTTCTATGATGCTAACATTAATAATAATGGAAGATTAAAATGTCTTAATCTAGCTTTTGTAAACGAGAATCCAAAGTCTTCAAACATTAGTAAAAACTGGGTATAAAAACGTTGCAAACTAGTAATTCGGAACTAGGTGCAGCACTTATTGAAAATCCCGATTGCAATTAACGAAACAAGGTACTTTATAATTGAAAAACTCATACGCCATCTGGCAAGAGGGTCTAACAATGATGGCGAACCTGTAGTGCCAAGGTTATGATGATGCCGTAGGTTCGGCCGAGCGGTAATAAAAGCCTTAATGTGTTTTATAACAAAGAATCTACTTAGGATCAATTATTAGTATTGATAGCAGAATGTCTCCTGAAATAAAAATCCGACTCTATCTGGAAAATAGGACTGTATATGGGCTGAGAAGATTTATTAAATCTAGGTCTCTTTCTAGAAAAACAAAGTTGTTAATTTACAAGACTCTTGTCAGGCTAGTCTTGACATACGCTTCTGAAGCTTGGAAATTGACAAAAATAGAGGAAAGTTGTATCACAATATTTGAGAGAAAGATTTTGCGGAGTATACTTGGTGGGGAAAATGAAAACAATAACTGGAGAAGGAGATTTTACTTTAAACTGTACAAGATTTAAAAACAACCCAAAATAATTAAACACATAAAAATAAATAGAATGTAATGGATAGCCCACGTCATTCAAATGAGTGATGACAATACCATAAAAAAAAGAAGCTGCTTTTTAGACCCACTGGAACAAGAAAGCTGGGAAGGATGCGGTTAAGATGGGCTGACTCGGTGAAGTCTGATTTTCTTGCATTTAATGAAAAGAATTGGAGATCAAAGATAAATCGGAAGTCGTTATGGAGAAATCTTCAGAGGAAGGCATTGGCCCTCATTGAACTGTCGGGCTAACTATGATGATGATGCGTTTTATAACAGGGATGCCCATTGCCCTCAAGTGGAAAGGAGACATCATTCAAAATTGAAAAAAAAATCCCCAGATTTCAGCAAACAATAAAAATACCTATCAAATTTTTAATCAAGCAACTTTTTAGCTGTATCTAAATACAGTGAGAATTTCACTATTACATTCACCGTTAGAAAAGTTTTATGAAATATTATTTTCGAAAAGTAAAATTAACATTATAAAAAAGTATCATAGGAAAGGGGTAGTGTATTGTTTTTCAAAAATCAATATGAATTTAACAACCCATTCAACTTAATGAACTGAAACATTTATTAAAAAGTTACTGGATATTTTTTTAAAAACAATTAATATGCAAAGAATTATTTGAAGTGTATGTAAAGGTATTTTTAAAATTTTATATACATTTTTTAATTATATCTGCAATGATAGTACTAAGTACTAATCATGCATTTTGTATCAATTAGCAATACTCTCTCAGATGGTTAATCTTTTGATAAGCTAAAAATATCAACAAAATTGATGAAATGTTCCATTGTGTTTTCAACTGGCGACAAAAATTGCGTAATATGTAATTTTTTAAAAGTAAAAATCACTTCCTGAAAAGTTTTATTTTCATATCTATCATATAACGATACGATAAGAGTAATTATCAGAGTTAAAAAAATTTTAAAGCTCATACAAGTATCCTAATTTGTTAGTTAAACATTTTCCGTTTTTCTAATTTCAAATTAGTTCTTGCATATTAATTAATTTAAAAACAATATATTTAATTGTATTCGAATTAGTTACTCGTACTTTCAATTCAGGCTCAGTTTTGCACTACAATGTTTATTTTTCTGTGGGTTTTTTTCCCGATTGGCTATTTTATGATTCCTTATTTTTGGTGCTTTTTTCTGGGCTGTTTTTCCTGTTTTTTTCCCCCACTTACTTGTGAGAATACAATACTCAAGCTATAAGCTGCGGGGGGTACTGATTAATATATGTTTAACTGTGCTTTATGTCCTTTCAGCAAAACAACTTATAACAGCTAAGTTTACAAACACCCGATGAACACCCGAAGATCTAGGGAAACAATAGAACTGGTTGATAGAATAAAATGGTGCGATAAAACTTTTAAAACCACGGGTTTCTTTTGATTCCAATTCTCCCTCGTCATTAAATTCAGAAAAAAAATTATTTTGTCTTTGCGCCACATTACATTCAATTCTTTGTAAACTGCTATCAAAGAATTTAATTTTTAATCCAAAATTGAAGTTTTCATAATGTAATGCCTCACTTAAATCTTCTTTAAAGGGAGATTTTTCAATAATGTAGTAAGAAATAAGGGAATGTTGCGTAAATGTTTCTTTAATGTTTTCTTTAAGATCTCCAGCATCTTTTTCGGACATGAATAAAAATGACTAAAATGACACTACCGAAAAAAGATTTTGAAAAAATATCCACCCTCAAACACAAAGAAAAAAATGAAAGAATGAACGTATCAGTTCAATAAAACGAATGATTATAAATGTCTTTCCTTTATTATGTAATTTTGAGTTGAAGATATTTTATTTTGTAATTGTCGTTGAACAGCCGACCCAATTTTGGGTTTTCGACTACTATTGTTCAACTTTGTAGCCTTGTAATTTTGCACCCAAACTAGAAGACAAGGAGACTCCTGGATCAAGTATTGGAAGAAATTTGCTGTCGTGGAGGGCTTTTTGATAGAGCTAATCAGCATTTGCGCTACATGAAGAGCAAGACTACGAGAACCTCCCACGGTTAGTCTGACGGCAAAGGGGTTCTATGACCCATGATTTATCGGCCACTCAAGTTATTTTGCGCCAACATTGAGGTCGGTGCGAGCCGGATGCGGAATTCGTATCGACCAGCCAAAGCTGAGATTCAAACTCGGTTCACCTTATTGGAACGCTATATCCCCTGAGCCACCACCGCTCTAAGTTGAAGATATGAAGAACTTGAGAAGAAAAGTCCCTCCACCCCCCCCCCCCCCCAAAGAAGTTAAAGTATTCCTACCAAACATGATTTTAAGAAAATAACCGTCCATGAAAAAAAATTTAACTTCAGTTATAAGTACGCTTCTCTTATTTGTTGTTTAATTTAGTTTTGCATTGAGTTTACAGTAAATTTTTACCGAGGAAATTATACCCAAATACTCCGTTTAAAAAAGTCCATACTTT
Source organism: Parasteatoda tepidariorum (assembly GCF_982258835.1). Taxonomy (NCBI): domain Eukaryota; kingdom Metazoa; phylum Arthropoda; class Arachnida; order Araneae; family Theridiidae; genus Parasteatoda; species Parasteatoda tepidariorum. Next base: position 7,924,033 of record NC_141755.1, on the reverse strand, counting down.
CAACATTTTTCTAGACTTTCAAAAATATTCCGAAATTGCAGTTTACAGTTTTAAGATTGCAAAATTGTCCAAAATATTTTTTTTTTTTTAAATTATTCACCCTCAAAATTAACTATTGTAATTTTCTCCCTTGGTATCCGCTGTGGACACCCTTTTTTTCATAAAAAAAAACTAAAGGTTCCAAAAAATTTATTTGATTTAGTACTTTTTTAAGATAGGACATTTTAAAGTTGAGCATCCGGATCCCCTTAAAGCGATTTCCCGATTTGTCACCCACGTGATTTCTGAAATTACGCAATATATTTGACAAGAAATATTTTGTAAATATGCATGCATCCATGCCACGAATACTTAGTACGAAACGTGAATGCATAAAAATAATTTTTTTCATATTCATAAAAATGCGAAATTATAATTTCTAGTTGTCCTTCCAACGGAGAATTATCTTTCAAGACATTCTAAGTTACAAACAATCTAATAGTCCTATATATATATATATATATATATATAACTAATTCTGTACCTGAAATATGAATGCAGATTTTTTCTATACTTTAACATAAAAAGACAACTGCGTTAGGGAAGGTACCTTAACGCGTTTAGATTATTTAGTATGAAATAACGGCATACTAATTTTAGAAAACTGATTTGGATTGAAGTTAATGGAAAGCGTTTTTTTTCTTCTCTAAATAGAAGTAATTTAAAACCGTGCATTCTTTTTCACAATTTCTCTAACAAAAAAGTGGAGCTATCAAAATATTTGATCTACTTTATGCTAATTATATTCATTAAATGAAAAATAGGTAAACCATAAATCAATAGGATGCCACCAGTCTCGTTAAATCTTCAAAATCGTGACTTAATTTTAACAAACTAACAGAATAAACAGCTGCAACTTTGATGAAAATTTGAAAAAAAGGGAGTGTAAAGTTCAAATCTAACGTACTAATATTAGATGTTACAATTTACTCGATACGGTTTTTTACCACCTCCACCAAAATCGTGACTAAATTTCCAACATCTTCATCTAAAGCGAAAAATACCTGGTATAAAAAAAGAAAAAGTCTGCTATTGACCTCGGGTGTAATATACTGTTTCTTCTAATAAACACCGCACTAACAAATACATACAAATCTAATGAAATCATTTCCTTTCACTTCACGAAAAAAAACATCGTCTGCGAGAATGAAAATAAAAGTTCTTTTTTACGTATATCCGCAGGCATCGTTTTCATCTTTTTTTCAGATCTCCCAAAAGCATCATTCGCGCAATTAACCCGGTTATAAGAAAAGAGAAAGGTAAGAAAATAACGGGATGTAAGAAAAAAAAGAAAAAAAAGATCAACTGGTCTGTATTCCACCTGTCCTTTCCCCGATGAAACGAAACAAAGCATTAAAAAAAAAATCACTCTCATCTTCATTGGAGGATGGCCGAAATCGGGACAGAGTGATGTCCAGCGATTGTCCTATATATATAAGGAGAAAATCAGAATGAGTTACAATCAGATCAGTTAGCTTCACCAAACCTTAAGGAGCTCTCACTGAACTTCATAGAACTTTTTTACCATGGCTTCACTAAAGGTAAGTCAATAAGAAAATTTAACATCAGTTTGTGCTCAATGAAATCACTGGATAAAAATTTATTGAAAATGTAACATTATGAATACAATTATTGCTTTAAAATTTTAAATAGTTAATTAATTATTATTTTTTCGTATAATATGTTTTAATGAATAAAGTGTTTATGTATGTTTTAATCCGTAATTTTAAATCACAAGGAGCTTAAAAAATTAAATTTTTAAGAAAATTTAGCATTAGTTTGTGCTCACTGGATAAAAAATTTATTGAAAATTTAACATTATGAATACAATTATTACTTTGAAATTTTAAATAGTTGATAAATTATTATTTTTTTCAGATAATATGTTTTGATGAATAAGGAGCTTAATTCATAATTTTAAATCACAAGGAGATTTAAAAATTCTATTGTTAAGAAAATTTAGCATGAGTTTGTGCTCAATGAAATCATTGAATAAAAATTGATTAAAAATGTAACAATTATTACTTTGAAATTTTAAATAGTTAATAATGATTATTTTTTCATGTAATATGTTTTTATGAATAAGGAGCTTAATTCATAATTTTAAATCATAAGGAGCTTTCACGGTATTTTCTATATTTTTTACCGTGGCAACACTTAAGATCAGCACAATAGGAAAATTTACAACATCAGCTAGTAAACACTGGATAAAAACTGACTAAAATTTAAATTAGTAATACTTTTATTTTTTATTAAATTTTAAATAGTTATTAAATAATTAATTTCTTATGTTGTACTAATTATTGTTGAAAGAAAATATCTTTAAAATGTTTCAGTAAACTTTATGAAAGGTATTTTTTAGTTATTGATATCAACTATAAGGAAATCACGATATTATATATCAAATATGATGAGGCAATACGAATGTTTTTAAGTAGATTGTTGTCAATTTTATTTATTAAAAGAGTTATTTGCTTTAATTAATGCCTTAATAATTATTAAATAAATATTGATTGAATTCATATTACTTTAAAACTTTTTAAATACTAAAAATATTTAATAGATGCTTTCCACAATATAATAATTTAGTATTAAGTAATGAAACAAATTTTTTTAACACTCGTTATTTAACATGATAAAAAAAATTATATTTCTTTCTTAAATTTTATCATTAAAGAATATAAATGTTATTAAATTAAAATATCCAAGAAAAAAAAATAAATAATTTTGCATTATTAAATTTTGCATAATAAAAATATTGCAAAAATCTTTATTTTTTGGAGAAAAAAATTAATTTAAGGAAAAATTTAGAATTAAATTTAATTTTATTATTAATTGTATTTATGAAGTCAAATTTTTAAAAATCTTTAATTTTTTAGTAATTATTATCAATTTGCTAAGAAAAATATATATTTAAATTTATTAAATTTAAGTTTTTAAAACTTTTGATTTCAGAATATTTTTAACTATATTTTTCGATACTCTTACGAACTGTGAGTTAGTTTTAATTTTTAAATTTAGATATGTTTATGGGAATAAAATAAGTGAACAGAATGATTGTATGTTTGAATAAAATCAGTGTGTTAGAATAAAACGAACAGTTTAAAATGTATAATAAGTTAATCATTAAACAATTAAAATTTGTGGGATTTTTGACAATTTGCTAAAATGCTTAGTTTTCATGAAAATAAATGAGTTTTCTATGCATTTTTATAAAAGATTTTATAAAGTTAAGTACTTTTTTAAAATTTAAATAATTGGGAAATAAACTTTAGAAATTTAATAATTACCACACAACCGTTAAGCATTACAAATATCGTAACTCAAATGGTAAAATTTATAAAACTATTGTACGTAGTATAAATTATTTCAAAACGTTTTCAGTGCAAGTAAAAATATTTGTACAGCTAAATTTTTAAACAAAATTGAATAACATCCGCTCATTTATTGACATTTTTATGACGTGTTTAAGTATTTTTAATAAAAAAAAGTTAAGTTCTAAAAGTATTTTCAACATAGTAGATAAAATGAAAGAATTACTAAAAATTTGACAAATCTCTTTGGAAATGATTTTTAAATAAATCAAACTCCTTTCCACATTCCGTATACATAGTTGCGTGTCATAATAAATTTCAATGCAAAAGAGAAAAGTTAAAAAGTCTTGCTAAGTAGTTTCTTAAAAATTTAAACGCTTTTAATAAATACGTGAAACATTTCAAATCAATACCCGATAAGCAAAAAATGATAAGAAATTAGATAAATCTCTCTCTCGGTTATGTTTTTAAATTAACCAAGCCTTCTCCATATTCATTGTTGTGCGACGGCCGCTATTAAGAAATAAACATATCTCAAAAAGACATTTTATAGCAAACAAAGTTAAAGTGTTAAGTACATTTTTTAAAACTTAAAGTGCTTTTAATAAGTTTTCAAATTTCTTAACATAATAGATAGTGGCGACTTGAAGCCCATCCACCTTCATACCGATAACATGTACGAGAAGTAAAATTGACTTGTGCGCAATATTCACCACATTGCCATAATCATACCGACGGTAATAAAATTGTAGAATTTTTATCTCCATAACCACAATGATCTGTATAAGAAATGCTTTTTAAGTAGTTAGCTACAAATTAAGAGAATAAATAAAGTCTATAAGAATGTTTTTATAATCAATTAAACCCTTTTCCATATTGTCTATTCATCGCTGTGTGACCGCTGCCATAACCACTGAAAAGTAATTGGTCTAATCGTCAGTCCCGCAGTGGACTAATCGTAAGCACATGGTTCCCAGTAGAACAACGATGTTAAACCTCACTGGCTGCTGTCAGTAAGTGGGTGGGTGACCACTTTGATCGGCCTGAGTAGGGACTGAGGGTGGGCGGTATCGGTTTTTGTTAAACTGTTCTACCGTAAATTGCTCAACCTCACGCTCAAATCGTCTGGCTACCAAAGCAGGGGATCAAAATTGCGATGGCATGTCTTCGGATCATCCTCAGGGATGTTTCTTAGACCGTCGCCATTGTGTAGCTTTAGTGCGATGTTAATAAAGTGCCAACCTACCTTAGGTTATTATTTTGACTTTTTTTTAAATAATATTTAGTAGAAATAAGAAGTCAGGTATGTAATTTAATAAACTTTCAGGTAAAATTTTTATTTTGGTACCTGACTTCTTTACCTAGAAAAACCACGGACAAATTTGTCTTTTATTATTATTTTTTACAAAGCTATTCACTGTGAATAGCTCATTGCTAATTTACGAAAAAAAAAATTTCTCTTCCGTTTTCATACATGATGTTAAGAATTATTTAAACCGTATAACCTTATTTATACTATTATACCCAGTTTATAGCCGTATAACCTTATTTATACTATTGTACCTACTTTATAACCGTATAACCTTATTTATACTAAGTTTTATTTTAAGAAATTCCGTGTCACAATTCTAAGCCTTTAGAGCATGAAAATATTTTTATTCCGTTGTATCATTATATGCATAACCTTTAGTAGTGATTATTTTCAACAATTTTGCCGGTTTTTTTATTCATGAGGTAATGCAGTTTGTTTCAATAATGAAGAATAATTTCAAATAACTTTCACAAAAATTTTAGTTCAATTTTTTTTTTATCAAATGGCCATTAATAGAATAAATTAAAAAGCATGATGTAAAGTAAGAAAAGGCTAGTATTTTTCAATAAAAAAAAGCCATATTTTTTTCAGGCCAGTAAATGGTAGCTCATATTGAGAGAGAAATCTAATTCTAACTTAAAGTTGCAAAAATTAGGGCTGAAACGACTTATATTTCGATTGAATTTATAATTTATCATTTTGTTTGCCTAGATGTAATTCTCATGAGAGCAATTTTTTTTATAACAGAACAATGTTTTCAAGATCTTAACTTAGTCTAATCTAATTTGTTGTTGTTGTTGTGTTCTTGTTTTGATTGAGATGATTTGTCTCGCAGTATTTAAAAGCTTTAAGCTTATCTTGTACGATTATTTCTTTATTCATTATAATTAAGTCTCGGTATATTCTATTTTGCATATAATTAAATATATAGAATGCAAGCAGATAAAAAATTTTGTTCCATACTTTTTTTTTAAACTGATTACTGAAGATTGGTTAGCATTTTTAAAATAAGAAGTCATGATTTTTTTTCTTCTTTTTAATTTTCAGCTATGGGTTTTGAGCTGTCTCATTTTAAGCGCCACATGTGCCAAAATAGAAAAAAAGAAAACTATATCTACCACAAAAGATTTAATAGCTGCAGCAACTGGTTATGGTGGAGCTGTTAGCTTTGCAGGAGCAAGTGGTGGAGGCGGAGGATATGGAGGAAGCGGAGGAGGTGGTGGTGGATATGGTGGTAGCAGCGGTGGTGGCGGAGGATATGGAGGAAGCAGTGGTGGCGGTGGAGGATATGGTGGAGGTGCTGGAGGAAAAGGCACAACTATCCTTCTTGCTATACCAGTATCTCTAAATGGAGGTGGCAAAAGTGGAGGTGATGGTGGTTACGGAGGTGGTAAAAGTGGAGGTGATGGAGGTTACGGAGGTGGATCTACAGGAGGTGGATATGGTGGTGGTTCTTCAGATGGTGGATATGGTGGAGCTTCAATTGGAGGAGGATATGGTGGTGGTGAATCTGGTGAGTATGGTGGAGCTGCTATAAGTGCAGGTGGTTATGGCGGATCTTCAGATGGAGGTTATGGAGGAGCATCACTTGGAGGCGGTTATGGTGAAGAAGCCCTAGGTGGCTTAGGAGGCTCATATGGAGGAGAAAAAAGTTCAGGAGGCGGTGATTCAGGATATGGTGGAGCATCAGCTGGAGGTTATGGTGGTGCATCTGCTGGAGAATATGGTGGTGCATCTGCTGGAGGATATGGTGGTGCATCTGCTGGAGGATATGGTGGTGCATCTGCTGCTGAATATGGTGGTGCTTCTGCTGGAGGTTATGGAGGTGGAGCTGCTGGTGGTTACGAGGGAGGATCTGCCGGTGGATATGGTGGAGGAAAAGGCGGAAGCGGAGGAATTCAAATTATTTCCCTCGGTGGTGGAGGATATGGCGGTAGCAGTGGTGGTAGTGGAGGATATGGCGGTAGCAGTGGTGGCAGTGGAGGATATGGCGGTAGCAGTGGTGGCAGTGGAGGATATGGCGGTAGCAGTGGTGGCAGTGGAGGATATGGCGGTAGCAGTGGTGGTAGTGGAGGATATGGCGGTAGCAGTGGTGGTGCAGGATATGGTAAAAGCGGTGGTAGCTCTGGTGGTTATGGGGGAAGCAGTGGTGGTGCAGGAGGATACGGTGGCAGTGGAGGAAATGGTGGTATCACTCTTTTAGGATTAAGTATCAGTAGCTTAGGAGGCGGCAAATCTGAAGGTGGTTACGGTGGAAGCTCAGGAGGATCAGGTGGTTATGGCGGAAGTTCAGGAGGAGCAGGAGGATATGGCGGAAGCTCAGGAGGAGCAGGTGGTTATGGCGGAAGTTCAGGAGGGGCAGGAGGATATGGCGGAAGTTCAGGTGGAGCAGGTGGTTATGGTGGTAGCGGTGGAGACGAATACGCTGCTGCTTTAAGTGGAGCTTTAGGAGGAGGTTACGGGGGAAGTAGCGGCGGCGGAGGTTATGGAGCAGGTAATGGAAAAGGAGGATTAGGTGGCTATGGAGGAGGTGCGTCTCTTGGAGGTGGTTATGGAGCCAGTCTCGGAGGAGGATTAGGTGGTGGTTACGGAGGCAGTAGTGGTGGAAAAGGAGGGTTAGGTGGTGGTTATGGAGGTAGTAGTGGTGGAAAAGGAGGTTTAGGTGGTGGTTACGGAGGTAGTAGTGGTGGAAAAGGAGGATTAGGTGGGGGTTATGGTGGTAGTAGTGGTGGAAAAGGAGGTTTAGGTGGTGGTTATGGAGGTGGTAATGGAGGTAAAGGATTAGGTGGAGGTTATGGAGGTGGTAATGGAGGAAAAGGCTCAAGTGGCGGAAAAGGTGGATTTGGAGGTCTTGGTGGTGGATATGGAGGAAGCAGTGGTGGTGGAGGAGGTTATGGAAGCGGAAACAGCAAAGGTGGATTTGGTGGCATCTCAAGTTATGGAGGAAGTCAATGGTCTTGGTAACCTGGTACGTTTTTTTAACATTTTATGAAATATAATGAAACAAACCTTTTCGAAGTATATAAAATTCAATTACTATTTACGAAATATTTAAAATTTAGTTTATATTTATTAAATCTTTAAAATATTGTTAATATTCATAAAATATTTCAAAATTTTTCATTAATTTCTGCTATCATTTATTGTAAGTAAGTTCAGTTACAATACTTAGAATTCCTTGAAACATCTTTTCATAATTGTTTTATACCAAATGTAAAGTGAAAAATTAGCAACAAAATTATATTATTAGTTTTTAGTATAAACTAGGATTGAATAATTAGAACACATTTATTATTTTTTTTTAAACATTTAAAAAATAATTTTAAAAAAACTTCATTTTTATACTTATTAATCGTAAATTTTGAAGAGAAAAATTGAAAAACGGGAACTAAAACTTATTTTAGATAAATTGTTTTTACAAAAATTCAGTTTAAGACTTGAAATTCATTTTAATTTTTTAATTCAATTCATGAGTTATCAATTTAATTTTAAAAAAAAACTCATTTTGTTGATATCCTCATAAGAAGTTTTGCATCTCATGCAAGCATTTTTGAAACGAAATACCCGTTCAAAAATTAATTATCTATCCCTTGAAAAATTAACAAAAGCAATAATTTATATTTTATTTTGATATTTATTGTTAAGATATAAATTTGAATATCCAGAACCTAAAATGTTTTGAATCTAACGCTTAAGCAACTTTTATTGAAGAAAATCAATGAAAGAGTTTAAAAAACTTGTTCTAATATCCGTATTTATTTCTTTTAGGAACATTTCACATGAACGGATAGCTTATTTGGAAGCACTTGAATCTTTATGAAAAACGATACATCAGAAATACGAATTCATTGGATAAAATGGTGCTGATATTTATATAATTTTATAAAATGAACTTTTGTAAAAACTGAGGCATTGCTTTTAACTGTGTTATCAGCAGTTCGCAACCAGCATCTGCACACAACATTCAGATCATGTGATTAAGATCACTAGATTCCATTCGTGTAACGAGTGTCTGAATTTCTGGTGAAAACTGAAGCGCTTACTCATTCAGTATGACGTTTTCAACTTAATAATTCCTTAAGTGGAATTCTTGGTTCTGTTGATCATCAAGCATTTTGAGGAATCAATCGGAATCATTACTTTTTGTACAGAAATGCACGATAACTTAATCGTGTCGTTGTATGTTTCATCAACATATCGTGATATACATAGTTGATAATTTTGTAAATCTGCGCGCTTGTATATGTAAACTGCGAATTGTGACATAATTGCGAAAAAAATGACTAAATAAATTGTTTTTATTTTATGTATCTGTTTTAATTTGTCTTATACTTACATGAAGCAAAACTTTAATTTATACATAAAGCAAATTTTAATTAGTACATAATTTCTTACAGTTTGTTTTATGCCAGTTTTATTTTTTGTTTTACAAAATATTTTTTAATCAAATTTGAATTGTAGGTTATAATAAGACTTGAAAACATTTACTTATTAATTTGAATCATTCAGAGGGACAACAGTGAGCATTTATAAGTTAATTTAATTACACTAATTTGAAAATAATTAGAAAAATTTGTGTAGTTACTCTAATGTGAAAATCTTTCAAATAAGAGTTGAATTATTTGATGAGAATTCCTTATTTTATTATTTGAAAAAAATCATGACTATTAAAATTATTTGTAAAATTCGTTTAATTCGTAAAGTGATTTTTAGGAATATCTTTTCTTTTTCAAAAAATTTGCCTTGTGAAATTTATAATGCAAAAAAATTAGCATGAAGTTATGTTGTTAATGAAGTTGTGGGAGTACAGAAATTATTTGAATCTGCTAATATCATGAATCCTTTTTAAATTGACATTTCATTTGAAAATCGAAAATAAATTGGTGTAGATAAAAAATAATTCAGTTGGGGGAGAAATAATTTTTAAAATACAATAAGACCGTTTAACTTAACATTATGTTTCATAAATAAATTATATAGACAACCAGCATGATTAACACGATTAAAATTTGCACTGATAAAAAGTTATATATATATGATTTTTAGTTCAATATAAATTAATCAATAATTCAATATTATAATTTTTAGAATATTATTTTTAAAGTTAGAAAAAACTACACTTTGAATATCTACCCGTATGATTCCATTGCATTTCAGTATCTTAATGAAAAACTATTTATTCTTGTATTTTTTATAAGGCAAAGGTTTGAACATTGGACCAATTTAAATTTTTTATTTTTTTTATTTTAATGCAGATTGTAATACATTATGTGAAAAATGAGCTATATTATACTTTTGTCTATTAATTTTTATTTATTTACTTTCAACGGAATAATATTGTGCGAAAGTAAATAGATTTTCTTTTTAAATTGCGGAAAATTGGTCCACGGGGCAATATGGTATTGTACTTTAGACCACCATATATGGCAATTTTAGAGTATTGACTGTCATTACTTAATTGAAAACTCTATTTTGTTCAAAAATATATAAATTGTAAATAACAGTCGGCATGTTTCAAGCTCTCAAAAATAGGTACCCATTTTAAAGACTTTCAGGCTTGTTAAGAGATGTTGGATATTCCTGCTATGGAAACTTATTGATGATGTTTTCAAGTAGATTGTGTATTAGCGAAACTAAATCTAATAATCATGCACCTAATGAAATAATATTTTATTGGGATTCTTCAAATTTGAGAAACTTAAAAAACTTTGGTGGTAAGTGACTGTAGAGTTTCATGGGCAAGATCAGGGCCCGGTTTACAGATCACAGGGCCCTGGCCACAAAGCTACTTGTGGGCCCTCTTGCCGTGTTGACTAGTTTCAGCTAGCATGCATGATTTTTAATCACACTATCAAAAAATCATTTTTTGACAACAGCAAATTGGGAAAAACCTGAGGCTCTATTTAGACCATATAAAATTACAAAATTTAACTTAGCTAAACTATGATAAAAATACTAAAATTTAATTGATAGAGTAAGAGTTGTCGCTGAGAATGAGGAAAATTGTATAGACAACAAGTAATTTGCACTAATTACCTAGCAAAGTAACTGTGATAGCATTCTAAAAAGTTATTTACGAGAATCAAAATTAACTTCAAAAAGCACTATTTATCAAATTAATTTGAAGTAATAATCTAATATATATAATTCTCTTACGTGGCTCCCAAATTTTGGCTGTATTTTTTTTCCGCCGGTGGCAACGTTTGCTTTGTTTTGTTTACGTTTTGAAAACACCAAAGCATTCTGCCTTTTAATGATGTGTTTCTGATCTAATATATATAATTCTCTTACGTGGCTCCCGAATTTTGGCTGAAGTACTTTGTACTACTAAATAAGATTCTTTTCACAACACTTAAATATTTACTTTATTTTCTTCATTTATAGAGAAAACAGTTGGCAAAGAATTCTGTTAGGTTAAAAAACATTTCGCTAAAAAAAATAACGAATTCTAAAAGAATTAAAAATAAACAACTTAAAAAATAAAAATGCTGTTGCCAGCCATAGAATTTTTTGAAAGTTAACTTGGCAACATAAATCAAAATGACATAGAAGCGCAGCTAGATCAAAATTATGATACCTGAGCGCTTGACGTAACAAATCCTTCAATTCTATAAGTGTTGTATCGCCAAATGCCCAAATTAACAATTGTGTTTTTAAAGAATTTCGATAAAAAGTTTTAAATAAACAACCTACTTCTTGAAGAACTTGGTTCATTGATTAAAAATATTGTTTTAATTTTACAGTACTAACTTTACTTCTACTTTCATTATTGCTATGACCCTCTTTCATTACATTTTACAACTTCATGCTAAATTTGAGGACTTTAAGTTGTTTTGTGGTTGAATACTGACATTTAGAAATGTGTACATAAAAAAAATAATATTTAGAGGTTAAGAGTTGCCTCAGAAAAATTTGAATTGTTGACATTGAATTTAACAATGGAAACAATCGTTTTTGTGAAAAATTGAATTGTATTGTTGACATCAAAACTAAAAATATTGTGTTTCAACTTAACAATACTACCTTAATTTATACTTTAGAATTGCCTCGGAGAAATTTTAATTGTTAGCAATGACTTAAACAAAAAGTTTTATTTTAACTGACAAATACTATATTATAATTTTAACTTTTTCTATGACTATACTCATTTTCTTACTCTTTTCTTTGTTTTTAATACATTTTATATTTTTGTGATAAAATAAAAAACTTATAGTTGTTCTGCTTTTGAACACTGATGAAAACACAAAATGATGGGCTTCATCAACAATCAAAACTATATACATTTATTTTACAAATTCCATATTATTAGGGTGTCGCCCTTCAGAGAATTCAAAATACAAAATTATCTTAATCAAAGCCGATGCTTTACATCCGGCGTTCAGTGGCAGACTACTATTTCATATTATTTTACAACACATGGCTTTAGCCTTCTGGTGGGAAAGACTTTAAAACAAAACTTACAACAATTACTTTTCTCAGCAACTGAAATTTAGAATAGTGCTATTAAGAAAAATATGTGAACTGTTTGCAGATTCAAATTAATATTGAAATGTACAGGCTTAGAATTTTCTACAGTGAAAAGTTTTCGGAACTTCAGTATTCAAAAAAGTATACAAAAGCTAGAAGCTAAGAACGTATCCAATGAGCGAGCAAAGCGAGCATTGGATTGCGAAACAATCCGAAATGAATTGCGAGAGCAGTTTCGGGGGTTGGCGAGCGCCAGCGAGCAGGGGGAGAAGCCTCCTAATAATTTTATAAAATGATAACAACTCATATTAAATGTATTTCCCATTTTAAAATGCTTGCGTGGACGTTGAGATTATAATATAAATAGCTTGAAAGTTAACTTTACGTATAACAACATAATTATAAATCGGTTAAACTTGTAGAACATTAGGGTAGAACAATTTTAAAAAAACTATTGAAAAAATTCATTTGTAATTTGTGGTAGGCCTCTTCACAATTGAGGCCCTGCAGTAAAACAGTGGCTACATAACAGTTTAAAATAACTATCCTCAGACAAATACTAGTAGTATTAAGAACTTAATGCAATAAACAAAATGATGCCGTAAATTAATTCTGGCTGAAAAAGAAAATGAAATAAACCAAAAAACAATAGAAAATTTTTATTCGAGTGTCTTTGCATCTTGAATCTCATGTTTAGATGGAGAAAAGAATAAACAAGTTCAATGACGGAAATAATACCTTCAATTTTATTCTATAACTTCAAAATTTTCATAGGCCTTATTGTAAAACAATGATAAGCCACATTTTCGAATACGCATTACGAAGGAGTAATGACTCGCGTTCTCTGACTCGTTGTGTTAGTTTAACTCACAAAAAAGCAAATATCCATAAAATTTCATATGATACACAGTGCAATAAGTTTCATTACAAAATATACAAAGAACAAATTGTAAATGTGAATTTTACTCCAAAATTATAATTTAAATTTGACACATTTGACTAAACGTGAAGGAGCGATGCAAACAACTCACGTTCGCTGACTTTTTGTGGTAGTTTAACTCACAACAAAGTAATAAATATCTATGGTTAAGATTCATTTAGCGCATAAAAAGTTCTGAAAGTTCATTTGGTGCTCAATGTTATAAGTTTTGGTACAAATATTATCCGATTACAAATTCTAATTTAAATCCTCCTCCAAAATTATCACTCGAGTTTTGTCTCAGATTCGACAAGCACACAAAGGGGCACACAGCTATCGTTCGTTGTCTGTGTTAGTTTTATTCTTAACGAATAGTAGATATCTATAAAAGTTTGTTTTCTTCTTGTTCGTTGAATGTTCTATCATTATCTAAAATAATGCTCGTTAGAGAATAATTTTCTAGTTTTTATAGTTAAATGTTTGTAACAGTTCTTCGTGACTCTTAATCTCAGTTTTGTCACAAAATGTCAAGTTGAAGAAAAAGTCACAGTTTTGTGAAAATGAAAAGGGCTTGTATTTTTTTAATACTTGTAAAGTTATTCCTACACTATTCCTTTGTTTGGGCACATAGAAACATGCAAAATTTGAAAATTATAATTTTCATCTAGACATCTCACCAACTATGCAATTTAAAAATAAAAAAATATGCAGCACAATTAATTTTAACATTAAAAATTATACCGATTTGAATTAAAATCATGGTTCCTTAATAGTAAAAAATGGGAAGAATATTTCATCATAAAGTCGAAATCTGACCATGTTTCCCCAACTAAACGTAAAGTAACTCTGACATTAACATTTTGACACTTCATGTCGTAATGTAGGACGATTAAATGTACCTTTTACAGTTTTTCCCAATTCATTTTATATTTTCTCAGACATTATCTGAGATAACAAATAATGAAAACCCTTCATTTCATACAGGTTAATTCAGTACAGCATTTACAAATTTTAAGGAATGTAGGGCACACCATAAGGACTGCGAATTGCATAACAAACCAAGTCTGGAATTATCATAGTAGGCCGTAGGGGCTGCTTGTGCGTATTTAAACAGTTTTTTTAACTAATTAATTTAACTAACTTTCAATTTAACATTTTCTATTCCAAAAATCGACATCAACTAGACAAATCTAGTTGTTTCATCGTAATTTAATGATTAGGGAACCATCTTGATAAGTTAGGAATCCTTAAGTTAGGAAAAATTTATTCCTGATTTTATTTGAATACAGTTTTTGGCAATAATTACTAAAAAACATAAAACTAAAATTAAATTAAGATAATTTAGTTAAACAAAAGTACCATTTCAAATGTACGCGAATAGCCAGTCCATAATAAATAGGTGCCCTTATTGACATACCATGACATTTACGAACAGGAGTTGCTAAGCAATTCTCAATTCTTATTAAGTGCCCTTCTACTTCTCTTCCACGTAACCATAACCGTTGCACTGAATCACTCTGTATAAAATGAAGAAGCTTGTCCGACATCAAACCTCTCATGCTAAAAACACATTTATTTTAAAATCAAAACTAGGTATCTCGATCCCGATTGGTTGTTGAAACGTGGCATATGTTTACATTAGCGACTGTTCTTTGCATTCTTTTTCGAGTAAGCCATGCCCGTCAAGTGTCAATTCTCTTAGGTGACACGTTCTGTAATTCTTACACAAAGATTTCAATTCTTACACTATATATTTCTTACTTAACACAAAGACAGGCATGAAGTCATGTAGAACATAACTAAATTAATTATGCATCGAAGTTGTCAGGTACCACAAAGCAAAAATGTATCACAGTTATTATGAATACATAAACAAATAATAAATCTTAGTTAAGTAAAAGACGTAGAAGAGAAAGAATTATATTTCAATAAATTCGATGTATGATACGGTGCTGTATTTAATTAACTTCACGTCATTTAACATTCCAACTTATGCGGGGAAACCTAGCTCAACTTTAACACGCCATTTTGCTTATAAGCGATCAACTGACGCTGACGTCATAGATCACATGCTTGAATGTCCATGCTCTCCTTCCTCTTGAAGTAATCCAATTAAAAACTCAAACAAGATACACAATCTTCTAAATTATTATTATTATAAATTACTCTTGATAAATAACTTTTGTTTTAATGATCGATGTTTTCTCCCGACAGATTTAGATATTTAAACCTCGTTATATGGGAGGGATTCCAATGCATGATCCCAATAGCTTGGTCAAGAAAGTGTTGAAGCCTCGTAATGCTAAATATTCTCTATGAGTATTTCGACATACCTCTGATGCTGATGAAAAGAAACAAAATTATTTGCATGCAATTGTAAGACTCGTTTAATCAAAGATAATTCGATTTTATTTATTCATTAATTTATACTATTTTGCTTAATCAAAAATCGTTTTGAATCGGAAGATGTAGAAAGTTATCCATGACATTAACCTCAGTAATTTTAAATTACAAAATCTAAAATCGACCAATTTCGTAAAAATTTTGGATTTTGTCATTAAAAATTTACTTATCTTAAAATAATGTAAGAATTTGTATACCTAACAATTGATGGTTTTAGTTAATTAATAAAAAATCAAATAAATTTTTTTTGATAAAAAAAATTTAAATATGTATCTAAAAATATGTAATTAGCTTAAATAGCTGCAAAGACAGAGCAAAATATGCATGAAGTAAAACTAATATTTAGGGCTTAAACGCTCTAAGTAGTGAAGACCCTTATTTTTTGCACTGCATCTATCAATATTTCGATAGTCGAAAGTCCAAATCCATGCGATGGCTCAGGGAATAGAGCGTACGCCATTCCAAAGAGATGAACAGGATTCGAATCCCACCGATGGCTGGTCGATACGAATCCGCATCCGGCTTGCACCGACCACAGTGCTGACGCAAAATATCCTCAGTGGTAGACGGATCATGGATTCGAGTCCCTTTGCCGTCAGGATAAGCGTGGGAGGTTCTCGTTATCTTCCTCTCCATGTAACGCAAATTCGGGTTAGTTCCATCAAAAAGTCCTCCACGAAGGCATATTTTCCCCAATACTTAATCCAGGAGTTCTCTTGTCTTCTGGATTGGGTTCCAACTTATAAGGCTACGGAGTTGAACATTAGTAGTCGTAAGCCCGATAATTGGGTCAGCTGTTCAACGACGATTATATATATATATATATATATATATATATATATATATATATATATATATATATATATATATATATATATATATATATATATATAAAAGAATGCTTATTAGTAAACTTTTGTATCTCATTTCTAAACCAAAAGCATCTGTACTAATTTCTTAGCATACTTCAAGTCTACCTCTTATCAATTAATAAGATTGCAATTTAGTTAGTGAAAATCCGATCATTAGATCAAAAATCATTGAGGGTGATCCAGCTTTTACTTTACGCACATATTATAGTTGAGTATTAATAACTATAATGAATATTATAATCATCAACTATTCATTATAATATTAATAATTATTAATTATAATATTAATAATTATTGAATATTAATTATAATTAATTATAATGTTATTATATTATTTACATTAATATGATAATAATAGTGAGTAGTGGATGAGTATTAATAATTATAATATTGTACATAAAATCATTGAAATCTGTTTAAAAATTATTAAATAAGGTGAGTTATATCTCCTCAACCGTCAATTATTATTTTTTTTCAAAACTTGTTTATTTTTTGCTGAATGAACGTTTTGAGGGAAGCAAACGGATGCTTTTGATATTTCTTGGGAATTTTTTTTAAGCAAGTTTACGATTGTTATCTCGAAATTTATTTAAGCGCATAATACGATTAGAGCGTGTAGAAAAAATGAATCAAAATATTCGAACAGGAGGCGGCATGTTTCAGCAATTCGTGGGACCGGTTCTTAATTTCGTAGCATTAAAGTGCTATTTTCAGTATTCCCGCAACATAGAAACAATGAAAGTTTTTTTAGAAGCATTAAAAAAATAGCTTACATCTCTAACGCCCTCATTTCATCAAAAAAAAATCAATGATTTAATTTACTGATAATGATTATTGTATATAAGTTAAGTTCAAATGAGGAGTTGAAAGATAATCACAAAATGATAAGTGTATACTGAATAATTATAGAGCATTAATAAATCAAGTTATAACTTAATAATATTCCTCATAAAAAGCTGTTATAAACATAAAGGAATTTTTTTGTAATGAAATAAAACGAGATTAAGATTTATAGAAAAAAAAATTCTTCGCAAAAAGAGAGGAAAAATTACATCCTATTGTTTTATTCATGAAATTAATCATAACCTATTTAGTTTATTAAATCCGACAAAAATAATTTCAAATTTTGTATTTTTGATTTTATTTGAGCGATTTTGAGATTTATGTAAGGGATTTTAATTCAACAAATTCCAATTGTCAAATGATGTCCAACTTAAACGACTAGCCAAAAATATCTTTCTCCAATTTGAGACATTCTATTTTAATTCATAACACACGTTGAACAGCCGACCCAATTCTGAATTTACGACTCTCAACGCTGAACTCCGTTGCCTTGTAATTTTGAACCCAACCCAGAAGACAAGCGAACTCCTGAATCAAGCGTTGGGACAAACTATTCTTGCTGGAGGGTTTTTCGATGAAACTAACCTGCATTTGTGTTAAATGCGGAGAAAAAAATCACGAAACCCGCCGTTAGTCCGACCATAGAGTTGATATAGTAGGTAGAGGACCAAGTCCGCTTTATTCCTTCCGAAAAGACACGCCACAGATAGCAAGCAAAGAGTTACAATCACGTGATGGAAAGAGTGCAATACTTGGCGCAGTATCACAAATGTTGGCGCACTAAGTTTTTAAACAGCTTTATTTCGATATTACCGATGCGCAAATAATCGGAGCATTTGAAAGACAAGTTTTTAAACAGCTTTATTTCGATATTACCGATGCGCAAATAATCGGAGCATTTGAAAGAGAGAAAAAAAATATTTTCGTTAATCATATTTCTTTATTATTAAATGGGTTTTTAAAACATGAGGAGTTTTTTTTTCTCTTAACAAATAATTTTTAATTAAAGTACTGCCTTTATTTAAAAAAATTCAGTAGTTCTCGTCTGTACCCTTAACACTATTCCTTAAAATTTATTCATTATATAAAAATAAAAAACGATATTCTGCATCACTTATATTTATTACTATATTCAGAAATTTTTTTTAAAATGTTTTTATTGCTAAGACCTATTTAAAAAAAAAATTGCTAATATATATTGTAATAACTATTGTTATTTTTTTGAAAAAAAATAATAACTTCGATACAAAAATCAGGATTTTTTTTAAAATCTACCAGGGCTTAAAATGTGAATTTGAAAATGTTGCCCTTCTCTTTTAATGAAACACAAGTTCGTTTAAAAAATTAATTTAATCTTTACGTTTTAAAAGTTTTATCACTGTTAGATAAAACAAATTGTAAAATTAAACAGATTGTCTGAAAAAAGTTCGATGATTAGAAATAACGTTAATGTTGCAACACTTTTATCATTTTTATTTATGCTCACCAAGAGACTGCTCGAGAGGTAATATCAAATTTCGGGAAAAATAGCTTCGGGGAAAATAAAACCCGTTTTTAGTAGAACAGATTAGTTAGAAAACATATTTGATTAAATTTAATTACGTTTAGAATTTTATTTATATATTGAATAAATTAAATTATTTATACAATAAAGATTATTTACATTATTAATTTAGAATTTTGACTTCTTTTTTTCCTGACACTTAAAATAGATATTTTCAAAAATAAACTGCTGTTGCATTTTAACTTAATACTCAACAATTTGTCTAAATATGAAATAAAATATTTATTCTAATATAAAAGTTTTCAGCTCCGAATAGAGAAAAATATAAGATTAAAAGCATTAAACTAATCAAAGAAAATAATAAAAGAGTTTAATTAGAAATTGTACTTTGTATTTCATGTACAATCTAATTCCATAAATTACTAGGAAGTTTAAATTGTACAAAGAGAATAGTAGAAAAGCTTTCAAAATTTAAACAAAAAATACTTAAATAAAAGAGAAAGCAATTAGAATTTTTACTTTGTACTAAATGTAGATTGAAACTAATGACGAACTTATAATTAAAATATCTTACTTTTATTTGTGATAGAAATTGCAATTTATGCAACTTTTTATGAGGTAAATTTATGCAACTATTATAGGTCAATGTATATTTAATAATTTTTATACAGAAAACCAGTATCTTAAAAAGTAGCAGTTAAAAATATTTTACTTTACAAATAAAAGAACCATAATCATTTTATGGACATTAAGAAAATTACAATGCCCATCCATAAAAAATGCAATTTTCTTAAAAATAGTAAGTGCATTTAAAACTATATCTTTTAGCCAGCTGCAAATTAAATATATACAATCTAGATAAAGGTAAAAACAGTTGAAATTTTACAAGAAAGGTTCACGATGCTAAATCTTTGCACCACAGCCAGCTGTTAGCCTTGGCCGTCTGAGCAGTTTATTCCATACCATGCATAACATGCGCTAATTTACTGCACTAATTTACTCCTATACAACTTATCCACTTCTATGTTATGTTTTCTAAATTTGTTGCACTAAATCAAACTAATTCTACGCTTTAATATACTAGTAAAATAAAGTATTTCCAATAAAGCAACTATTTTTAAATAAAAAGAAGATAAACAAGTACTTAATGATTATATTAAATATACCTTAATTTATTTTCTAAATAGTACATAATTTGTATTCATTTTATGTATAGTAACAGAATTATATAATTTTATTAAAAATTAACACTAAAACTACTATACACTATTTTATATTTAAATACTAAAAATATTTCATAGAATTTAATTATTCATCACACATATAAGAATATACAAATAATTTGGTTTTTAAGCATTCCTATGTAATTTAAAAAACACAACTTCTTATGTACCATATTTTTTATTTAAATATATATATTTAAAGGAAACATTTTAGAACAAGATAAATATGGGTTTTAGTAATCAAGAGGTAAAGATATACAAAATCTTCAGAATATACAGAAATGATATCGACATTTAAAGAGAACTAAAACAAAACCGAAAGTTTACTCAACTGTTCCTTGGCGCTAAAGTATTTCGCCAAGGAAGCCAACAAAGCTTTGCAGCTATTTCAGCTAAAAATAGAGTATATATTGAAATATACTTAAACATTATAAGTTTAAAGTTTAAGAAACAATAAAAACTTATGTTAAATGCAAAAAAAGTGAGCAAAAACGAGCGTAATTGATTATTAAAGCAAATAAAACATGATTATCAGAGCATGACTGAGTATCGGAAAAATTTTAAAATCAATTTTAAAATAGAAAAAGTGAAAAAAAATATCGCCCTTTCTTGTAAAAAGTTATCGGACAGTCCCTAGAAAACTTCTCCGTGCAGCAAAATGCTCAGGACTTTTGTACCATTCTTATTTCTGAATTAAAACGACAGACAGTTAATTGCATCAGACGATCGCAATGCTAAACGAATGGACGGGAATCGAAGCGGTCTCAGTGAACGGCAAGTTTGGGCTACAGTCACGTGACTTTATCTTGTCCACGGGTCGGGGGTTATTCTACTCTCTCTACCCAGTATTTCAACTCTATGAGTCCGACAGCATGGCGGACTCTTAATCCATGCTCCATCTACCACTGAGGATATTTTAGGTCAACTGTGTGGTCAGTGCGAGCCAGGTTCAGAATTCAAATCGACCAGTTTTCGCTGGCATTTGTACCTGGGTCACCGAATTAGGAGGCGAACGGTCTATCCCTTAAGACACAGCGGCTCTCCAATTTAAAATTTTGAAGCTGTACGTAGGGAAAATAAAACCAAAATTTAAAAAAAAAATTTAAAGAGCCATGATTATGAATTTAATTCTGAATCTGACCATTAACTATTGAAATATGGTCCAACGTGCCTATACAACAGCAACAAGGTCTGTCTTGACTGAGATGGCCAGTCTTAACTTAGGCGCAATGCGGAAATCAGCAGGATATTAAGAGGGATAATATCAAGTCAAGCTTGACTCAAAAATCAACACCAGAGGAATATAAATCCGTGCAAATTTGATTCGCTTATGATATTGACATCATCGTAGGAATACCTGCTGATATGAAACAGGCTTTCCTGGCCCTGGAAAAGGAGGCAATTAAAATGCATCTTACAGTCAACAAAGAAAAAACTAATTACATGCAGTGCACTAAGGTAACAGACTCTACTATCTATCTGCTACAAATTGGTACATATAAACTTGCAGAAGTTGATAGCTTTACATATCTGGGCTCTGAGGTTAACATTAACAGCAACATCACATCTGAAATTCAGAGGTAAATCAATGCTGCCAACAGATGTTTTTACGGATTAAAGAAGTATCTAAAATCAAAATTAATTAAAAGGAAGACAGAGCTATTAATTTATAAATGGCTAATTAGACCTATACTCTTATACTCGTCAGAAACTTGGACAATGACACAAAAAGATGAAGATGCTTATGAAGTCTTTGATGGTTTTTGGCACAGACGCTCAAATTTAGAACTTTATTGTGTCATCAAAGAACCCAACGTCATTAAATACATAAAAACCAAATGAATTGAATGGGCTGGTTATGTTATTAGAATGAACAAGGAACTTCCAACACAAAAATTATTCTTGGCCAGATCCTCTGGAACAAGAAGGCCGACCTAGCCTCAGATGGGTTGGCAGCCTAGAAAGGGATTTCACCCCTTTAAGAGTGATTAATTGCAAGGCAGTAGTCAAAAATAGTGAGGCCTGGAGGAAAGTTCTTGAAAAAGACAAAGCCCATCCACAGAAGTCGTCGTGCCGCAGAAGAAGAAGATGAATTACCAACTCAACAACCAACCTCCTCATAATACAATCGACTACGATTGTTCTTCGATGATGCAGAAAGTTTTTAACTGTGGTTTCGTAGCTGAGTGTGGTGCAGTGATCGAAAAAGATTGAATATGTTCCTCCATAACACTCCAGGGTTTTCAATCAATTTTACGATTTTGCAAAAAGCCACTATAGCTAATATATTTAATTCATAAGTAGTTGATTAAGAATCCTTATTTACTTGATTGAGCAAAGAGCGCTTTAAATTATATTTAATTCATTTAGCTGGGGATGAATAAAAGCCTACCTATACAGAATATTTATTTACCAGCTCGTTTAAATTGACCATTCTAATGCCGATTTGTAATTTTTAGTTTGAAGGTGCAAAAAAAAAAAAAGAATATATTTAAAAGCTACAAGTAGAATTGGAATCTCAAAAATGGTATATACTGTTGGTAGTATATATTCTACTACCTTCATCATATTAAAATCTAAGTAAAGCTAGAATTACCGAAGTGTCATTTTAACCACAAATCGACTTTAAGAGGAGCTAATTCCTAAAATAATTATATTAATACCTTACTTGTCTTTCATGACCTTTTCTATTAGTTTGAGATTTTCCTAAATAATACAAAACTGTTATATTAGTTTGCAGAACAAACGCGTAAAATGAAGTCCTACCTTTGAATGACTATAGCTTTCGAAACGACTGCAGTAAAAATTTGAGTGCATTGCTTCAAATGACATCCTCTTATTTTTTTTTCTTCATCTTTTATCTATATTTTATTGAGAGCTCACTAATCGGCTTAGATACGACAAATTTACCCTTCTTCCAGAAAACGATAAACTTTTGTGCGTTTTATAGCAGGAGAAACTTATAATGATCAAAATAGACAGTACATCGTGAGTTTCAAATTCATTCAGAACATGTCAAATAAGTCTAAATTTGGATTAAAATTCCAGTTGGCCGTGGAGTTAGATACCAAATATTTTTATTGGTTTTATATGTGCTGCTAAAGATGACGATGAGGACAGATATATGCAACTTGGCAGACATCACAAGGAACATTTTATTAGATCATAGAAACTTACACACTCTTTAAGAACAATGACGAAAATGTCGTTCTTTGCTATGAAACGGCTAAACTGTAAGGAACTCGTACCAATTAGCGAATCTACAACTACCTAACACTTTATATTAAAGTACTTGTAAAGGATCAAAAAACTGTATATCGATATAAGCAATTTGAGTACTATACACGAAAGATTTAACATTGCTGTTAACCTTGAAAAAATTTTTGGTGCCGACGTGTACCAATAAATCAGCCGATTACGTACTACACAAGAAGAGTATGCAAACGTCCTAGTTATTGCATAAATAACTAGGCATAAACAGCAATACATTTTTTTCGTGTTCAATTTAAGCGTGTAACTATTCCCAAATTTGTTGAAAGGCATTTATTTTGAACTTAGTCAACAAATTGAGATGCAATTTTGTTCATTAAAAGAAACTATTTGCCTCAATATTTTTAAATTCAACACAAGAAATTTTCAATTCTATTGCTGCAAGAGCTTTAAAATGTAGCATGTATTTGAATTATGATAAACCTGTTTGATTAAAATAAAACTTTTGGAATTCGAGTTATATTTTAATCATAAGTTTTAAAAATAAAATTTTTGAAGTTTAAAAAATAAATATTTATTTTCTTAACATAGATAGGAGTTTAGTTTAATCACAAGGTTACACATTTGCTATGTTGTTGCCAGTAGTTTTAAGCACTTTTAAGCATTTTTGTATCTTACACTTCGCGCGAAATGGTGTTTACTTTTGTAAAAAAGAAGGCATTTTTAAAATTTTTGAACGACAAATTAATTATTTTTGAAAGATTGTAAAAATTGCGAATATAATTGAGTACCTTTATAGATAGTTATATACATTAATAAAAAATATATATGGATTTTAATACTATTTTGAAACTGTGTCCTGTCTCAAAATGTTCAAATGTTTCGTTTTTATATAAATCTCAACAACCCTGAAACCACTTTAAAGTAAAAAAATAAAGCTTTAATATTCACAAAGAGAAATACCCAATATGTGTTAATCGCATGGAACAGATTTAGAAAGAAATTAAATTTTGAGATATCAATTACGTCACTAAGTAAGGCGAAACATGTTTCAAAATCTTCTTATCAATCTGGAATTATTCGATTACAAATGAAACTATAATCGATTTACTTCTTTAATCTCAGACTTCCGCAACATTATGAGACAAAATACCTAATCGGAGCACTTTTCAAAACAATCATTTTTCGAATGTTAAAAAAAAATTATTTCGATGCTCTATTTATAGAAAAATATTCTATGACGAACTGTTTTAACGCACACAAATAGAGAACAAATCCTTGCTTGAAACAGAGGCTAATTAGTAATGGCTTTCTGCTTTTAATAGAACACTTTACAGGGCTCCCCTACGCGCAAAGTGTCTTATTTTAATCTTTAACTCAATCGTTCAACTTTAAAATAATTTACCATCAATAGATTTTATTTTTGTGTTTTTTTTCGAATTCCGCATTCCGATGACCTATTTTGACTGGAGTATTCTAAAAGAAATTCTCTATAAATGCTCTTGTGTAGCAAACAATATGCTGCCATTTTAATATTGAAGGAAAAAGAATGAACAGGGAGATATTTTTTCAGGTAAGTCACAAATTCATATAATATAAATTGTTCTCAAAATATAATTTTAAAAAATCTCTTTTTTCCTTTTCTTTCTCTTCTTAAGCCCACAGTCCTACCCTCCTAAAACGATTTTAAAAACTAGTATCAACTTTATTTTCTGTGTGAATTTTGTGTGATGAAATGTTCCTTTCAACTCAAAGTTTAGCTTCAAAACAGCAATCAGCTAGATTTTATATACAACTATGCTCCTTAAATTTGCTAAATGACTTTTTAGTAGTTAAGAGTTCGATTAAAGCTCAATTTGGATACAAGTTTCTCACGTAGTAGTAGTACTTTATTTACGTTGCACTAGAGCTGTGTAATGGGATTTTGTCAATTGTCTGGGAAACATCCCTGAGAATGAACAGAAAACATGCTATCACAATTTTGATCCTCAGCGGAGGGGATGGTTCCCCAACAGTGGTAGCCCGATGACTTGCACGCAAAGTCAAGTACTTTATGGTGAAACAGTTTAACGAGGACCGATACCATGCCCCCTCCGTCCCTTAGCAGGTTGATTAAAGTGGTCACGGACCCATTCAATGACAACTGCCAGGAGTTTCTTGACTTTAGTATTCTACTTGAAATCGTGACTTTACGTGGTGGCTCAGGAGATAAAGCTTCTGCCTTTCAATGAGGTGAACTGGTTTCGAATTTCAGTGATGGCTGGTGGATACGAATTCCGCACCCATCTTGCACCGACCACAGTGCTGTCGTAAAAATATCTATAATGGTAAGTGATAGTGGGTTAAAGTCCTCTTGCCGTTAGGCTGATAGTAAGAGGTTTTCGTGGTTTTCTTCGTCGTGTAACGCAAATGCGGACTAGTCCCATGAAAAAAACATCTATGAATTCAAATTTCTTCCAATGCTTTATCCAGGAATGTCTTCAGGATTGGGTTCAAAATTACAAGGTTACGGAGTTGAACATTAGTAGTCGTTGGGTCGGCTGTTCAACGACAGTTATTAAAATCGGTCCATTGCGGGACTCAAATTATTAATAAAAAAATTATTACTATAATAATAATATTGTAATTAAAATTATTGGTTATGCGTTCAAACTATTATGTACATTTATTAAAAAAAATTATCTTTTGATAAATTAAGAAAATAAATTCAATTTAAATAGTTTAATGCGAGCCCGGATTGAAAAAGGAAATATTTAAATAAATGGTTGGGATTTAATTTTAAAAAGCCTATGTAAAACTCTGTTATAATTATCATTACTCGGTTATAAAAAGGAATTTTTCCTAACTTCCAGAAAATTATTTTATTGTAACCGTCAGAAAAAAAAAGTGATTGGACTCTCCGTTTTAAATTTCTTTTCCAATGGAAAGATTTAAAAACAGCATTTTAACAATTTGTTCAAAAATTGTCACTAGACAAAGAATAAAAAAAAAAGAAAATGAAAGTTTCACTTCTGTCTTACCGAAATGAATCACACAATTCCATTACTAATTCGTGAAAAACGTCAAATCAATGAGGTTGAAGAACCACGGCCATCTACAACCGAAAACGCGGAGAACGAAAAATTGCTAACTTTTCTGTAATCAATGAGTGAACCCAATATAATTTTGAGAAAAGCGTGTAGTATATGTCAATTGTCTAAGTTCAATCATAGAAAAAAAATCAAGCGTTACTCTAATTAGTGTTACACAAAAACCATTTTAAAACTTTTTCCAGTTCCTTTTTGAATATAATTCTAATTTCGATAGTATAAAAATTGTTTGAATCGCCGCGGTCCTTAAGTTCTTATTATAAACTTCGTCTGTATTGTAAGCCAGATAATTGCAAACTTCGAATTGCAAAGCTCTCACCTCATTTTCCATTCCCTTTTATTTTTATATTTATTTATTTTAATAAAATTAATTTCATCTGACATAATGAAGTTAAAAATACACTCTAGACTTTTTTTAACCTCTTGACCGTCATGTGTCATAGATCAAAACGGAGAACAGAAATACCGAACGTATTTTTACCATGTATAAAAGGCAATTAAAGCTTATTCTTCTCAACAAATGATTAGAGAAAAAAATAGAGTTTTCCTAAATAAAAGCACATTCATAAAACCCAACTTGTGAATAAATTATTTTAAAAAAAAAATTTTTTTTTTCCTTAAGTACATTTTAGATAAAATAATAAAAATATAAAAAGCGATAATATAATAGCTTTTAATTTATGATTTATTATGTAAATAATTAGAAATTCTCATGAACAAAGGTTTCACCTTATTTTCTTCTTTTTGTGTGGGTGTTTTACATTTTATACTCATTCATGTTTTACTTTTATCTTCAAGCCATTGCATATGATGTTGAATAGTGCATTCTACGGTATTTCAGAATTTCCTCTCGCATGTCCGTAAAGGGCACGAAATAGTTCGTAAGGGCACGTAAAGCACGTGTAGCGAAAGGGCAAATGAGTTCACAGAAGAATCCTCGAATATATTTTGCATCTCAAATATAAATTTTTATTTCATTATTTTTTTCATAAGATATACAGCTTTGCGCATGATTACAAAAAAAAAATGCGCCTGATTCAAATTGTATTTAAAATATATACTGTCACTTTATTTTTTAATACTTGTTTCACAACTTAAAGAATCAATAAAAAAATGTTTATATCGTAGTAATCTTAAAATGCATGCTTCTTGCATGTTATTAACACTTTCAGACACAAATGACTTCTTTAAAGCTTATTGGAAGTGTTTCAAATGCGTATAACAGACATTCATATTTTCCTTAGAGCGAGAAAAATCAAAGACTGAAACATTAAGCTCTGCAAAACAGTTCTACGTTTGCAACCTATGAACTACTAAACCTTTCAACTCGTACTTGCTCTAATTTGACTTAGTGTGAAGGAAAAAAAAGCAAATAAAAAAAGGAATCAATACCTAACTTATCTAGATAGCAATATTTAAGTTTCTACCTCGTTTTTCCAAAATCAAACGCCTTCTATATCTCGGTTCTTTACAGTCTTCATGGATAGCATTTTTTGTTGTTGTTGGAAATCTGAGTTAAATTTTACTTTACTAAACTTCATTGCCTTCCAATTTTGTATGATACATCTCTTTGTTGCCACTTTGTCAAATTTGAATTCATTATAAATAAATAAATAAAAATATATCGTAATATTTAATCCCCATGATTCAAAGTTTTTACAAATTAATAACTTCCAGTCGCGATGGCTCAGGGGATAGCCTTCCAATGAGGTAAACCGGGTTCGAATCACAACGATGGCTGGTCGATACGCATTCCACATCCGGCTCGCACCGACCACAGTACTGACGTGAAATATCCTCAGTGGTAGACGGATCATGGGTTAGAGTCCCCTTGACGTCAAGCTAACAGTGGGAAGTTCTCGTGGTCTTCCTCTCCATGTGACGCAAATGTGGGTTAGTTCTATCAAAAAGACTTCTACGAAAGCGAAATTTCTCCCAATACTTGATCCAGGAGTTCCCTCGTCTTCTGTATCGGTTTCAAAATTACAAGGCTACGTAGTTGAACATTCGTCATCGTAAACCCAAAAATTGGATCTGCTGTTTAATGAAGGTTAAAAAATGAAAAATCCATAATTTTAAAAGCTATCTCGAGTTAATTAAACAGAAGAGAAATCCTTCACATAAATATATAGCACTAACTGTTATTTTGGTTGAATTAAGCAATCTGAGCCTCTTTTGTAACATCGCAGACGGGAAAAATAAAAAGACTTTCAAAATAGAAAAGTTCAGCAATACATTAAGTATCAAATAACACTGACAGCATCTATGGCAGTACTGTAAAACGAGGAAAATTCTAAAGGCAACTTTGTCTCTCCTCTCCATACTTTAATTTTCATGTGCTATTAAATTAAAAAATAAATAAATGAATAATACTCGCAAAGTAGCAATGCTGATTATCTACTATTCTGCCACTAGAATGCTAACGTTACGTTTTAACGGACACCCAGTGGTATATGGACTCAGAGCGCTACGTAATCTACGCTCTGATTCAACCCAAAAGTGTTCTATGGGATTTAAATCATGGCTCTGAGAAGGCCAGTTCAGTTTTTGAACACCCATTTCGTCAAACAACGTTTGTGCAAGCATCGATGTGTGAATGGAGCAGTTATGCAGCTGGAAGAGAAATGGGCCCGAAATATTGCCATAGAGTTGGGAGTGTAGCATTGATCACATACATCTCATAGTTCATGTTTCCAACCACAGGAACTAACGGACACAGGTCAAACCACGAGAAACATCCCCCCCCCCCCACACACACACACCATTAAGCTTCCACCGCCATAACAATCAGGTTGTCTGGATACTTTTGACCAGATAGTGTATTTTTTTTAATAAAAAAAGGTGTTATATTTAATTTAGCTTCAAATTCGGTAAGAACTTTTGCAATCACCAGATAACAAACGATTGTTTTGTTTTTCTTGCAGATATTTTTACTCGTGTTAATGTGGGGATTAGCGCGATCCAAAACAGCTATTGCATATAAACTTCAAGCACAAGCTACAGAATATAAATCAAGTTACGATGCCTACGTAAGTAACAATTTACTATTTTTTTTCCCCAATGCCCACCAAATTAGGCAATTATATCCTTATTTAGTGGGCCTTATTGTAGATATCTTTTTTTTTTTTTTGGTGGGCACCATACAGGTTAATCAACATAACCCCAACACACCGTACGAAAGAGATTGAACAGAGAGAGAGAGAGAGATTGCCTCCATACACGAAGCGTGATTCAAACCCAGGAACTTTCTAACATGAAGTCAGCCCCCTGCCAAACATACAATCGATTAGCGAGTAACAAATTACTAAAATAGAATAGGGTGCATTGCAACCATAGCATAGGCTTAGTGTTGCAAATAATTATCTGAACAGATTATAATTGCTTTTGGTTTGAGCCGTGATGGCTCAGGGGATAGAGCGTTCGCCTTTCAATGATGTGAACCGGGTTCGAATCCTTCAACAAAGCTAATCATGAAAATTTAAGATTACGTATTTTTATATTGGCCATTTTTTGCAGAGTTAATCGTTTATAATTAGTGATGTCAACAACCAGTTATGATTTTTAACTTTTGTGCAATTTTTTTTTTTTGTCACAGCAAAAACAATATCATCCTTCTCACTGATGCAAATAAACTTATTAACAAAACTTTGTGCCGAAAAAGAAAAATAAACATGTTTTAAAAAAAAATACATTCATTTTTTTTGTAAGTGGTACACAGCTTTACGAAAAATTCAGAAAGGGTACACAAAAGTCATAAGTTAGGGAAACACTGGTGTAGAGTATGGATTTAATTTTTTTAATTTATTCATTTATTTTACTAATTTTTAAATTGAAGATTACAATAAAAAATTCGAAGTAACTCTTATTAAAAAGGTTAAACCCTCATAACAATTTTTTTTTATTATCGAGCATTAAAAAAATCGCTTCAAAATTAATTTTTAAAGTAAACGTGCCAGAAATTCGCATTTTTCTTCATAAAGGCTTACACTCGGTCATTAAAGCTTTTAAAACTATTGTTTTCTTCCTCCAAAGTTGCATATAATTACGACGCAAATAAAATTTCAACCAATAGAGGGTACTAAACCAGACTCCCAAAAGCGTCTTTTATTTAGCTATCTCTCTATATTAAAAAATCGTTAATTTGGGTGTTACATTTCTTTTGCTACATAAAACCTATAAGACTTAGAAACTAGTAAATATGAAAGTATACAGAAAAAAGTAAAGAAAAAACGATAACGTAAAAAAATTAAACATTTCATAGTTCGAGAATTATAAACTATTGAATAGTAAATACTACGTGGGCCGCTCAGCAGCCTACAGTTACAATTACTGAGTTGAAACTTGACGCGATGAAAGGGAGATTTTTTTCCCCTTGGAGTCGGGCAGCCCGAGCCAAATTTCTTTAACTTTTGAGAAAATTATCATTGAAGGGTTGTTAATTCTTTAACAGTTGATATTTCAATGGATTCAATTCATAACCTTCACGTGACATCATTATTCTTTACTAATTCTTTTATCAATATTTCTATCAGAAGATTAAACAATAAAAAAGTTAAAATCTTAAAGAATAATAATATACAATTCACAATTTAGGGAATATTCTTATTTCATATGGTTTGATCGTTCTTTCTACTTATATAAAACACTAATCAAATTCACAATTTCTAAAAATATATTTTTTGATGAATTTTTATTTTGATGAAAAAGTGACAAAATAAATATTGTTGGAGTAGTGTTGGAAAATGTTTTGTATCAAAATGAAAGTTTATTTTCAAAACATTTGAATTCTACACAAAATCGATAAATTTTAACAAAAAGAGAAGGAAAGAATATCTCTACTCATCTTTTAAGATGAAAACCGATTAAACTCTTTAGTCTGTTTTTGAACGGCATTGTCTGAACATCTTGAAGCTGCCTCCAAAAGCTCCATGTCACGGAACTGACCCTTTAATTGATATTAATATGAAAAAGTGGCTTGGTGGT
The DNA here is from genome assembly GCF_982258835.1 of Parasteatoda tepidariorum. Lineage (NCBI taxonomy): Eukaryota > Metazoa > Arthropoda > Arachnida > Araneae > Theridiidae > Parasteatoda > Parasteatoda tepidariorum. Next base: position 7,892,855 of record NC_141755.1, on the reverse strand, counting down.
TTAGACACTGAAGTGTCATTGTAAACGACTGTGGTTCGATCCCCAGAGGCGATTTAAAGTCCACTTCAAATCGATGGGTCAATTCCCGAGAACATGGGATGAGGGTCGGGCTTTGCACAGTGTGTACCACATTGCCACAATCATGCTATTGGTCACGAAATTGTGAAGACTTAACTTTCTTGACCACCATGGCCTACAATGGGCTGTTGAGAGAATGTGTTACTTAACTTGAAAATGAGTGAGTAATGTCACTCTTCAAATTTCATGATTCTTTCACATAAGTTATTCAAAAAACTGGGATTTCAACGATGAAATTTTTTTTCTAATAATTTAAAACAAAGGGATTGTTTTCTTATGTCTGAATTTCAGGAGCATCCACCACATCCTTTCCATTTCGGATACGACGTTCTTGATGAATATGGAAATAAACAACAACGACAAGAACAAGGAGATCAACATGGCAATGTGAAAGGTAGCTATGGATATACCGATGCACATGGCGTGTACAGACACGTAGATTATGTGGCTGATCATTCGGGATTCAGAGCTGTCGTACAGTCCAATGAACCTGGCCTTTCCAACGATGATCCAGCTGATGTTAAACTTACAGCCAAGTCACCCCCAGCACATATACTGGAGCAGCAAATTGGAAAAGTTGACATCGGATATTCTGAACCAAAATTGTACTTAAAATCAGTCACTAAACCAGTATACAGGGAAACATATTCATCTGTATAACATGATATAGAAATCATTCATCATTATCATATGTTGCATATAAAATAAATAAACTAGATATTAAAAAAATGAGTTTATATTTAGATTAGTTATTCACTTGATATCAATTATTACAGTATTCACTTTAATTATTCACTTGATATACGATATTATTCACCTTAGTTATTCACTTGGTATCAGACAGTAGAATACAATGGGTATTCATATAGTAATTAAATTTGATAAGTAACTAGTTTTTATTATTGGCCCTCGAAATGGGCTGTAGGTAGCGTACAGCAGAACTCTCTACCCATGGCAACAGTTCGCATGCTTTCACTATTAGCGTATGGAGAGTCATAGAAGAAAGATGTACGTTAGTGTTTTTCGTTATTTTCAAATAGATTAAAAACTTTCAAGTTAGGAAACTATATGGAACTGAAAACTGCATTGAACATAGTTCTAAAAGAAAGCATAATGGAAATTTTAAAAAAATATTGGTGACAACTAAATACGAAAAATATTAAGAAAAGGGAAAATACGTTCCCATATAACTGAGAAGAGGAGGAGAGGGAAATTAAGAGAGTCAAGACATGGTACCATTCTTCTCCCCAGGTGGCGTATTCGAGTGTTGCGATCATGAATAAAACCTTCCCCACGTTCATAACGCATCAGTTATTCATCTAAAATCAGACAGTAGGGAGAATTATAAATTTATGTTTCGGTGGGTTGGGTGTGGCAAAGTATTCAACATTCAAAACTCATTAAGGGACAGCAGTGCATGTTACATCATCTTTTGCTCCGTTAATTTTTAAGATGTATAGTGCCAAAAATAAAGTGATCTAATGACCAGATCTTAACATTCAACATTCTTGGAGTCAATCTAAACTATGGGTTCCTATTGAACACCAGAATTTTGAAATAAAAAGATGAATACTTTAGAGTTCAAATTGTAAAAAAATAGCTTCTACCTCATTATTTATTAACTGTACCTAATAATTTACAGGTAAATACAGTTATGACTTTTATTACTTTTCCACTGATAACCAAGGCCAAATACAGGCTTAAGAGCCTCAGGATAAAATTTATAGTTAACTCTTTCCCTACAAAAAGTTTTGTTTTCATATTTTGTTAATTTTTGATAAAAGTTTTTTCAAGATTGTAGTTTATACTTTGATTCTTGAAACATCTATTTTCATTAACTTATAAAAATATTAACTTTCATTAGGTTGATACAGTGATTCCACTAGACTTTTGAAACTATAAAGTCCAAGACCCGGACTAAAAGCGGGTCCCTGTTTAAAAAAATACAAATCTCCCATTTAAATATAGATTGTACACATGATTAATAAAAAAAATGCGACTAATTATTTATTCAGTAATAATTTAAACCAAAATTTCTACATTAATTGTTCTAAAAAGATCAAAATCAGATTAACTCTTCAAAACACTTTAATCTTTTTGATATGTACTAATTCATTATGCTGACTAGATCATTTAAATTAAAATAACACTTCAAAGGGAGGACAAACTAAACTAAAAACTGAACAAGATGTATGTTACTTGAATGTAAAGGAATTTAAATGTGAGCAAATAACATTTTCAACCGATGCTAAAAATTACAAAACTCTATGCTGAATAATATAAACTTGCGCTTCAAATGAACTTACAAAAATTGAAACAAAATATGGTGAAAGAACGAATAAAATGAAATAAAGATAAAAGTTGTACCCCCAGGAGACACCTCTACATATTGCATCCGATCCTCTTTGTCTTGGTTGTCATCTTGAGGAAGAGATTGCACGAAATATTCTTGGTGATCGTGAAGTCTTCCCTGCTCAAAGATTTGAGCACCTGGGGCAACATTACGTTAAGGTTTAAGGGGTGCACAACTTGTGTCCCAGGGGCCACAAGCGGTCCGCAGGATTTTCTGAACAAATAAAAAATTTCATTTTTTTAAAGATTACAAATTTTCTTTAATTAAAATATTTAATTCAAATTTATATTACTCAATAAAATGCATATATTTTTTGCACTTTCATCTTTTAAACTTCTTTTTTGCTTTGAATATGCGTGTGACCCTTCGTTAATCTACCTGCTGTGCAAGTGGTCCTTCACTCAAAAAGGTTCTGCATCCCTACGTTAAGGCCTAGGAACTACAAGACATTCCTGACAGGTGTTTACTGAACTTTGTTTAAGCTACAAAGTTTTTCTGCAACTCATGATTTAAAGTTTGGGTACAATAGACCTCGGGTCCATGTGCCTTGCTCCTCGGAGCTGCCCAACCTCTAAGTCTAATCTAAGATAAAAATTGATTTCAGATATTAAGCATATATTAAATTTGCTAACTATTTATCCATCTATGCGCTAAGGTTTCATATTCTGATAGACAAACCAAAGAAGTTAAATATTTTTAAGGTTTATTAAATTTTGTAAACCTAAGTCAGCTGGCCCACCATTTCTCTTTATTTTTCGCATTGGAGAATTATGTGTCCTTTGTTACCCAGAGACTTGAAAAAACTGTCCTTGTCTTCCACCATCTTGAGCTTGGTCTTGTTGACGTGAGAACAGCTAAAAACGTTTTTTTTGTTTGTTTTTGTTTAATTAAGATATTATGTGATTTTTTCCAAGTAAGGTTACTCCAACAAAATCAGAAAGTTGGTCAGACGAATAAGTTTTTATAGTCAAGAGACAAATAGTTAAATAGTTCTTTATTAGACACATCAAGAAATTGCGAAACAAAAATAAGTAGGTAAAAAGAAAACATTTTTAATGTATTAAAAGTGCAAAAATAGCTAACTCTTTCAAAAAATAAAGTTCCATCGAAATCACAGATATTCTACCTTAGTTTAGTGCTGTTGTTAGCCAACCCTGACAAAAGGAATGAGAGTAAAATAGTTAAAATTTGCAATAAATAATTCATCTATGTGGAGCCGAATTCAGCCATCCACTTCTCATACTTTTCAAGATCTTCTTTGCTCACTGACTTATTTATCTTTTTAATGGCTTCTTTAAAGTCTTCTGGGCTTACAGGTAGTTCTAATTCTTCTTTTGGAAGGTTTCTAATTTCATCCGGTGTTAATCCAGCAATTTTTCTACGCATTGCCATCATAGAGGCATCCCTAAAATTAAAAAAATACATTGAAAAAAATAAAAGTACACAGTATAATATAAATTGAGAGTTAACTATAATTTTAATAACTATAATTAATCATAGATGCATGGCCAAAATTAACAAAATATATTGAGAAAAATGAAAATGCACATTATGACACTAAATAGACAATTAAATTACTATAATAAAATTAGAGGCCAGAATTTAATTAATCGTTGTAGTGTAGTGACCAATATATCTCTCCATTCAGATACAATTTATGGGTCTAGATAGCTGGGTTGCAGTCAACTTAGCTGTTCATTTATTTGTGGTCAACAAAATGAGTACCTTATAATAAGCTTTATTCTTGATAATTTTCAAGTTTCATAAAAAATTTTATTGTATCTATACTGTTTTATAAAGGCACCTGTTTTTGACAGAAAAAAATTTACTTTTAATATTGTTTTCAAGTAAGTTTCAAGATAGAAATCACCAGTGTACATTTTCCACAAAAGTAATTAGTATGTTTATCAGTTCATTTGTTTGATTAGTTCTATGAAACTATTATTTGTATGAAGATAAAATATTCACAAATGAATTTACAGGTGCTTTAAAATTACTACCCTTAATATGTAGTTTTAAAAACCTTGCAAAAATAAAGTAAAGAAATATACACATTAAGGATTGCAAATTACGAAAAAACAAAGAGGCTATCTAAATCTAATAATTATTGTATAATGTAGGATTTAAAATATAAAAACCAGTTTGATTGTAGGCAGAAGATGAAAAATATTGAGAGGGGATTATTAGAGATACCTCCAAGTTTTCCCAAGGAACCAAACTGGTTTTGATACTTTTCATTACACCTTCCTCAACTCGTCAAATTTTCATAATATTTTCTTTCTTGCTTATTTTTAATCTTTAGCGCTTATACGTTATTTTTATACATTATTATTCTAAGAATATACATAAAGGTTGGTGATTATGGAACATCATAAATAATTTTATTGCAGTTAAGAAAGTAAAATATATCATGAAATAAAATTCAGAAATTTTTTTATAAATGCAATGTTGTTTACTATATAAACTGCGTAATTCTACTAACAGATATAAAGACTTGCCATTATATGTAAATGAACAATTTTATAAGCTATGAGCCAGTACTTATTATAAGTAAGATTTAATTAATTAAATAATTAATAACACCATTAATTGATATCAATTTTAGAAAATGAATATCTGCATATAAATGATAAAGAAAGTTTAAAAATTGATAGATTGAAAATAAAAATTAAAAAAAAACAAAAAAAAACATAAAAACATCATTAAATAAAATAATACAAAATAATAAATAATTGTAACATTTCTCAATTCGCTTAAAAAGTTCTTGCCATAAAGCAGAATTACACAAAAAGTAAAATTAACATTAAGGGGTCCAAACTTTCAACTCCTGACTATACTATTGGGACCATATTTCCCATATTGCAGCTATCTCTAATACGTTACTTGGCAAGTAGAAGTTTTTTAAAAATTCTAGAGTAGGAAAAATTTTTTTAATGAATATTATTATTATAATCTACTGATGCTTATATAGAATTTTATCAATATAACATTATGGGGAATTGCTTAGGCAGATTAAAATAAATTGTTCTACCTGCAAACATTAGTAATATCAGCTCCTGAATAACCATCCAAGCTGTTTGCAACATTCTCTAAATCCAAGTCCGGAGCAACTTCAACTTCTCTCAAATTGATCTTTAAAAGAGCTTCTCGACCAGCAGCTTTTAAATTAAAAATATTTTATTTTCCTAAATAAAAAATGAATTTATGTTTGACATTTAAAATTAATATCATTTATTCATTTTATAAATTTACCATTTGGAAGAGGAATATATATTCTTTTTTCCAATCTTCTACGTAAAGCTTCATCAATATCCCATGGAAAATTAGTTGCTGCTAATACCATCACAACTTTACTGGGATCTTCAGTGCTTGTTATGCCTGCATAAAATATAATTAATAATAATAAAAATTAATAAAATAAGAATTAATAAAAAGATTAATCAAAGAAAAATTAATAAGATTTAAATTAATAAGATTAAAATTAATAAAATAAATGGTTATTAAAATATGCATAAGTTAAAAAATATTATCGAAACTTTTCTTAAAAAATAATTAACCCAAAGTAACATAAAATAAAAATATTAGTTATTACAGATCAAAGTTCAGGTTTTGCATAGAAAAAAAAAGTAAAATCTGGATAAAATGGTTTAAGCGATTAGAAGAAAAGTTTAAATTTCAAAAAGGATTTTAAGGGCTTTAGATGAACAGTAAATTCCAAAATATATAATTAGGCTAGTAAAAATAACTTTAAGCCAATTTTTTTCTATGTAAAAGAAACATAAAATTTAACTGAATACTTTGAAATAAAAAATAGCCAGCAGCAAGGCCCATGCCTGTTTTTCCTTAAATTTGACCTTGGGATAGTTTTTCCGATATTCTGGTATTAATACCATAGAAACCATCTTTAAAAAGTTAATTCAAATGCAAGTCCGCACTGAATATTGTCCGAACTAAAAAAGTATAATTAGTTGCATATACCGCTACTGAAAGATCAGTGGCAAAAATACACTTAATTGTTAAAAAAAAGCAAAACACAGGCAAGACAACAGTAAACCTTAATATCTTACAAATTGAATATTACAAATTTCAACTTATTGATGGCTTTAACTAAATTGACTCAATTGTGAATAGTTAGAATAAATTAGATGATTAGATACAGAGCTAAAACGCATTGTTCTGTGAAATCATTGACATAATAGAAAGTTTTTTTTTTCAGAAAAAAAAAATTGGGGACTGCAGTGTTTTCATTACAGAAAAAAAATGAGAGAGAATTTCTCACCCTTTCTCAAAAACAGGGTGAGATCTCAAAAAGTTAAGTGAGATTTCTAAAAATTAAAATAACGCAAATAGACTTGGAAAAAAATATTTCTTTAATTATAATACATTTTTAACATTTAATTTTTAAAGCATTGAATATTTTTGCTGCATCATCATATAGAAAACGTTCTATATCTACTTTTTCATCAGCTATTCTCATTAGGTTGCTCAAATGTTTATCAGTCATTTGTATAAGATATTTTGTCCTAATTCGGTTTTGAGTGCTAAATGACCTTGCAACAGATGCTGAACAACTCGGAATCTCTAAGTAAATTTGTAGCATTGAAAAAAATTTAAACGTCTTACATGAAGAAATATTACCTTCCGTGAACACGTGGTTGCAGAAAAATGTGTTCTGAAAGGTGTTCTGTCATTCGGGGGGGGGGGGGCATTGAGTTCTGCTGTTGGCACCGGTTATGAACAATACTGGTAAATAGGGAAGCTAGATAACAGGGATCCATGTTGAAAATAATGAAAGATCAAGGAAGAAAAGTGAAACGAATTTTATTCAAAATGGCAGAAGACGAATTTTTTTCCAAAATTCGAGCATTTTGAAATTGATTAATAGAGTGTGCGATCTTCTCGCGTTGATAATTTTTTAATGAGAGAAAAGAAAAAAATAAGCGAGATTCTCGCGTTCTCGCGCTGTAGTGAAAACACTGGGACCTGATTTAACTTAAAATATCATTTGCATAATTTAAAAAGGTTTGAGGCAAATTTCCAGAACTGAAAGAGTGCACTCAATTACATGTAAATATGATTACTGGTTTAAAAGTTACTCAGATGATCTGTTCTTCATTTTTGTACACCTATAAAAAGTACATTTGATATGCATGCAATTGCAAAAAATTGCTTGTAGTGAAATTGAGATTTAATTGCTTGCCCATTAATAAACTTACAAAAAATTTGAGAAATATTTAATACTAAAAATGGGTGATAAATATAATTTCCATGAGGTAAAACCCATCTTTTTCTAGAAACAAAAAATTCAGACCTTCCATCTGGATAAGCAATTCAGATTTCACTCTTCTACTGGCTTCATGTTCAGAGTCAGTGCCTCTTCGAGAGCATAGAGAATCAATTTCATCAATAAATATTGTACTTGGAGCATAAAATCTTGCCTAAAAAAAGCATATTAGATAAATTTTTAAAAAAAATTGGAAAAAGAAAATTAGATTTTGTGAAATTGTATTTGAAAGAATTAAAATTTTAAAAATGTATGAAATTTTTACTTACCATTTCAAACAGCAAGCGAACCAACTTCTCTGATTCTCCTCGATATTTGGAAGTTAAAGTGGAAGAAGACACATTAAAAAATGTTGTTTTACACTCAGTAGCTACAGCCTTTGCCAACATAGTTTTTCCAGTTCCAGGTGGTCCCACCATCAGCACACCCTATGATTCATTCAAAAATATAGAAAAGAATATTAGGTATACATACATGGAGCAGGTAAATAAAACAAGTGGTAAATAGACAGTTTTAAAAGTCTACATTTTCATTTTATTTTCTGGAAATGCTCATTAATCTTCTCTCACACATTTAACTGCATAGATGATAGGTAGATATTTTATTTTCGTCGCACTAGAGCTACACAATGGACGTTTTGGCGACTTTCTGGGAAACATCCCTAAGGATAATCTGAAGACATGCCATCGCAATTTTGATCCAGATTCTCTGCAAAGGGGGTGGCTCCCCTACTTTTGTAGCCCAACGACTTGCTCACAAAGTCGAGTACTTTACGGTAAAATAGTTTAACGAGGACTGATACCGAGCACCCTCGGTCCCTACGCAGGCCGATCAAAGTCATCACCCACACGTTTACAAACTGCAGCCAGTGATGCTTGACTTCGGTGTTGTACTATATGATCAGTCCACTGCCGGACAAATTCATAGACGAAGAACGTGATATGAAAAATAATTGTTCAATGATGATATGAAAAAAATAACTGTTCAACATGAATGTCTAAAATTCAATTTAGTATTTTCTCAATTATATTAATATTTATTAAGCTGTGACCATTTACATGCAGAAAACAATGGTTTCTATGTATCCACACCAAATTTGAATTGTTTTGGAAAGAAGGAAGAAAGCAAAATAGAATATGTTATAATTTAAAAAATAAATACTGTAAATGTGATAAATCTATTTCAAGTAAGTCAAAGTAACTATAATAATAATAATAAATAATTTGCATAATCCCATACTAATGAAGATAAAATGCAGTTTAAATATATTTTTCATAGATAAACGAAGATTTACAATTCTAAATTTCCTCAACAAACAAGTTTCACAAAACAAACTACAATTATTCAACATTACAAAAGGGAATGCATATTTTGTGCAAATAAGTAAACAAAAATGTAACCAAACATAGAAAAATACACTAGCAATTACCGTACAGATTAGTTTTGAAAGCAAAAATGCATCACTAGCTGATAGAATTAAAGATTTAGTAATGTTCATTAAATGTTCCTTATCGATTTATTTAAATTTTTGGGGGGAACTTGATAGTTTTCTGTTTCAGAATGTATAACTGCATAAATCTCTTAATAAATGCAAACAAAAGAAAAATATATATGCGTTAAATTGTTATAAATATATGTTAAATTAGTAAAAACAAAAAATTTTTTTTGATGAAAAGTGATATTTACTATGTCAAATTTATTCATTTTTCAAAAAAATAATAAAGCAAAACACAACAGAATGAATTCCGAATATTTAAAATATAACCAGAAAATTACTTTTCTTCTTAAATATGAAATAGTTGCCATGAAATATTTCGAATAATCACTTACAGAAAAAAGATTGGTTGTCATACCTTCCAAGGTCTACGAATGCCTTTAAAGAAATCAGGCATCCACATGGGAAGAACAACTGCTTCTTCTAACAGTTTCTTGGCATCCTCAAGATCAGCAATATCATCCCAGCGAACACTTGGATTTTTCTGCAAAATATCTCGCTCCAGCATCTCTACAAGTTCCCTATCATAACCAGAGCCATCAAATTTTTTCTCATCTTCCTATATCAAAATAAGACATCAATTATTAATGCCTTGTAACAATTATACTAATGTCATTCTATTTTGAATGTGAAATATAAATCTGTAGCAATTAGGATATTGGGGCATAAACATTAATATACACATACAAGTTAAGTTGATTATTGCAAATGCAAGGAAAATAGTTTTGCCAAAAATATTTTCGCTTAAACAAAGTCAATAACTCATTACAAGTTAAGTAGATAATTAATAAATGATAATGACATAAAATAATTAAGAATGGGCCCAATACAAATCATCATACAAAATGGCAGTTTAGTCGACACCTTAGTTATCTTTCTCTATGCACCGAAACTTCGTAGAAATTTTTTTAAAAAGAAACAACATAAAAACACGATTCACTACAAAATGAAGAAAATTGGGATCGATGCAAGGCGATCACAGGTTACCCCTTTGCAAAACGGTTCTTGTCAAATTTCTTTTGGAAAAGAAACTTTTATTGTGTTCTCATCTTGTTAACTGTTAATCCTGAACTGCTTGGTACACAATTTCGCAGACATATTTAAATGCAGCTCAGACACATTTTGTGTAAATTCTTTGTATGTTTGAATAGACATTGAACAGCCAATCGAAAACAATATTAACACTTTTGGATTGGTATAATGGTGTTTGATGGAGATTGCAATCTGCATCATACACCCGTTTAGGATTCCCAAGTTCATACATGAAATATGATTTCGAAAGCTAGGCTTTTTTTTCAATTTTACATGAATGAATCATTTATATTGTGTGGAAGACAGTCTACTGTCTAGTGCAAGTTATTGGGTACATTGACAATGGATCCTTTTATCCCTAACTAGTGATCAACACCCAGTTCTCGAATTTGCATGAAAGGGGTTCAGAGAGCCACCATTCGCTCTTCGGTAGGGTTCAATTCTCTCAACCACTTTGGTACTTCTGTGAAGGATGGGTTTCATGCTTGTGTTTGCGAATGGAATCCTTTTGTTTTTCCATTTGTGTGTAACGCTTAAGGTATTCCTGTCTACGCTCCTTGACTTTTTCAGCCTCGGTAAGTTTAGACCTTGGCATCGTTTTTTTCTTGCTTCAACTCTAACTTTTGGGACTGCGTCAATCAGTTTGGACCCTCTTTATTTGTGATATTCATCTGAATTAGTATTGAAAAGGATCCACTTTGAACTGTAGGTTGGAATTTCTAATTCTTAGTTAAAACAATAGGGCTGTCGCGCCACTGAGTTTAGTTTAGTTTTTAGTTAAAACAATAAAAATATCGTTCAAAGGATGAAATTTTCTTTTATTCACAACTCAAAAAGTATTTGTGGGATCTCTCTGGTCTCATATCTCAAAAATAAACTGACCAACTTAATGTGTAACAAATTAAAAGTGAAAAAAGGAATTCTAAAAATATTATCAAACAGCAACTGTCGCCCTTGCAACGCATGTGCACTGTTTATTATTACTCTTGATTATTGTAGTTGAAAAGTGAGGACGCCATGAAATCCAAAACAAGACCCATTTTGCCAATGGGTAAAAAAAAACTGGCTTTATTAATAAAAAATTACTAGTGGAACACATTTAAAAAAAAAAAAGAGTTATCAAGTTCAACTCACTTTTTATTGTTGCATCAATTAGGCTTTTTCGCTTTACAAATGAACAGAATTGCATTTCGATAAGAGTATTAAAAATTCTAGTAGCTTCGATAAAAGTGAATATGCTTCATTCAGACAATTTTCCACTCAAGTTTGTTTTATTTTAATTACTAATTAAGACAGATTGTTAGGCATTGAGTTATTAGTTGTATGTACATGTAAAAAAGCTGTGTTTTTTTAAATTGTGTTTCCAAATAAACTTTTAATTGCTATTGGAAGAAATAAAACAAACCTTATCTTCTTTATTTTCATCTTTTTTGCTATCCTTCTTGTTTTTATCATCTTTTCTGGACTTGGAATCAGAACCTTTTTTAGTAACCCTTTCATGATTTGATCTATTACTGCTAGGACCACTTCTTGTTCCACTGCTTTTAGAAGGAGGGTCATTTCTTCGTGTAGCTCGAACTGGGCGAATAGGTGGACCATGCCTAAAATTTAGCACAGCAGATATAAAGTTTAAAAATATCAAGAATGGTTACACTAAATAACTCATATGAAATTTGAAACATAAACTTTTCAGACCACATTCAAAAATTAACAAACATATAAATATCAAAAGTATACTATGTAGAAATGTTTCAAGACAGAGTAAAGACAGCCTGAAAACGATTTGATAATGAAATTTGCAACACTCTAGAAATTATGGTTAATTTCTTTGTATACCTGCATAGCAAAATCAGCACATAGACTTACTAACAAACATACAACCTTGCAATTTTTCAACTTGATTTCTGTTCTGTAAAGCTTGAGATATATTTATGTTTCTTATCTAAACTTGTATATTGCTGTTTAAATGATTTAATAACAACTTGTATCATCATACTTTTTTAAAATCTGTTTTTGTTCGCTCATAAAATTTAATTTTATTAAAGTTTTCTTACATCTAATATAATGATACTATTTCTAGCTAGACTAAAAATACTTATATAAAAAATTTCCCAGCTCTTCAGTAATTTTTCCAGATCAATTTTAGCAAAATTCCCTGATTTTTGTAACTGAAGACATTATTTTTATTATTAATTTTTTAGTTTTGTCTTATTCCTGAACATAAAATCTATTGCAAAAAGCTTTTGCCTGATATCGAAGCTAAAAAAATTTCTTAAAAAAATTTTACAATAAATTAAACATATTGAATGAAAAGCATAAGGAAATGAGCAGTGACGAGATATAATAGATGATACATACATTTTATTGATTCTTGCTATTTATGATATATCCAAGATAACTGTTAAGCAACTTTAAATCTGTAGGAAACGTTTGTCGTTGATTTTCCAAAAAGTTTAAAGCAAACTATCTTAATAAAGACATTAAGTTTTGATTTTCATCATGCAAATAAATGTTAAATCAACTTTTTTCCAAAAAAATTTAGTTCAGAAAATATCTCAAATATGAATTCATTTTATTTTTCTGTGACTTTTTAGAGATTTTAACAGAATTTTTTGACGTTTCCTTGAATTTTCTCCATTCTTCCTGATTTCCCTGTCTAATATCAAAAATAAAGTTGCTTACTTATGTTCCACGGGTGTAGGAGGAGGCCAAACATCTGGATCTCTAGGTGCAGGTGGACCCCACATATCAGAAGAAATCGAAATGTCAGAAGGAATCGATAAACTATAAGACTGTCTCGAAGAAATAGCACGGTCAATACTCAGTTCGGTGTTAAATTCAGAAATCACACTTTGAACTTCTTTAACTGCTTCATGTTCTTCAGCAATTGTTTGCTGAATCTAAAAATAACAATTACAATAAGTTTATTGATTCTTTGAAAAATACTTATGTATAAAATTGCTACATACTTGTTGCCATCTTTCTTTTCTTATAGAATCTGTTATAGTAGTTAAAAGTCTATGGATTCTTTGAACTGCTCCTTGAAAATACACCAAAGAGTTCTCATATTTCCCCAACAGTGCATATTCTCTTGCCATCTGTGTATCCTCAACAATGTCTCTTATAGTATAGCTCATTTTCTAAAATAAAATTTAAAAAAATTATATTTTAAAAGAATATATATTTAAATATGATCTTAATTATAAAATATTTCAGTAGGGCGTCTTACAAGGATATTAAAAATTTAGTTTATAGCAATAGTAATGACAATCAATAGAATGTTCAATATCTTTCTATTATTAATTACTTGATTTCTAAAAAACAAAAACTTGCCAATTATTGACTGCTTACTTCTCCTTCAATGCAAAAAAAGTTTTTTTTTATATAGTACAGACAGTTATTGATATCTTTTACCAACAACAGTTAATGATAGCGTCTTTTATGATCTATTAATATGACAGTTATCAAGATTCTGAGTTACTAGATCGCCACAGATCAAAAGCATTGCTAAATTAATGTTTATAGATATAGGGGTAAAATCAATTTAAGAGAAAATATGCATATATTTTATAGAACAATTCTCAAACAACCCTATTTTGTTTTCCTTTTATACTGTTGTTCAGTGCCCATTTATGTAACTACCACCAAAGATAAATGAAAATCAACTTTATTTTAACTTTAAAACTTAACCTAGATTTGTTAAAAAAGTTTTTCTTTTATTCATATTTGAAAAACTATGTATACACCAGGGCTTCAAAAATATCAACAATTCTTTCATGCCCAATCAAGCATGTTAGCCCACAAAATTCATGCTAAAATAATACTTTTACAAGGCCAAAAATTTTTTTCAAATGCATATTAATGAAAACCTAAAAATGTACTCATTCTGTAATGTATCTGTAAGCAAAAAAAAAAGAATAAATAATAGTAATAACAACACTATTTATACATCAGCATTTTAATTTTATGTACAAAATAGAATAATAAATGCAAACCATTGTTCTTAATAAAATAATAGAATTATCAGATTAAGTAAACAAGTTAGTTCAAAATGTCACTTAAAATAATGTTACTTGAACATTCGCTTTCATATCTTATTTAACATTATTTTCTTATGTACAGCAATTGGGAAAACTTTTTCTCAATAAAAATGACCATGACTAGAAGAAAATAAATAAATTTTTTTGCACATTTTTATATTAATTCAATTAAATAACATTCAGATCTTATCATCAAATATAATCGATCTTCTCCTCTCATCCATTTTTTATTGCTTATGGTCTATCCTGCATCTTCATTTCTGTCAAAGTATTCAAGGGTATTATAATACCCTTTTATACAGTTTAAAAACTGTATTTTATGATGCTTTGGATTAAATATTTAAATGCCAAGCTGAATTGTAAAGATAAAAAATTCAAGCACAGTCTGAATTTTTACTATTAGGTAGGGTTTTTGAAGGTTTCAGTAGTTTAAATTAGTGAATTTTAAAAAGTTTTGTTAAAATTTCATATTGCTGTATGCATATACTTACATATTTACCTAGAAAATTTATATATAAATCTTAAAAAAATTTCTGACTTTACTTTTTTGCTTAAAATTGTTCATTATTCATTCATATTATACTAAAAGTTTCAAAAGACAAAAATCTCTAAAATTCACACCTAATTTTATAAAATGCTCTAGATAAGAGTCAATTTTCAAAAATAATTTATTTCAATTTTGGTGAAGATTTTATTTAAAAATAAAAGAAATAATCATTTAATTAATAAGTGAAAAAAATAATAATTATAAGCAGTGATTAAAGCAACATTGACTACAAGAAAAAAAATGATAGTGCCACAAGATAAGTTAGGCCCTCATCTACAACAAAAGATATTCAGTAATCCATCAACCAAGTAAATAAAAGTAATCAAGGACCAAGTAAGAATAATTTTATTACATTTATAAATGCGCATAATATATTATAAGGTTTAATGGTAAACTAGTATTGACCTTGACATTCATTAAAGAAAAACTTTCCTGACTTTTTAAGAACTATTTTTTTTATTAACATATTTATCAGATAATGTGCATAATTAAAAAATAAACAAATTTTATTATAATATAAATAATTTTAGGTAGTTTTCGCTCTCGCGAAATTTATTAAATTAAGATTCAGCAGCATATTTCGACTTATTAACGAGGAAAAAAAATGTGAGTTATGCATTGGTAATTTTCAATTGATAAATAAAAAAGGTTACTTAATGAAAAAACATACATTTATTAACCTGAATACCAAATACGTATGGCAGAAATAGTTTCTTTTCTGGGACAGAGATCCTCCTGGTTAAGTTTATAAACACTGAAAGGTAAAGATTTCTTATCCGGCTATTTTGTATGATAAAAACATATTTAAGCATAAAAAAATATCTAATAAGAGAATTTATCACTGAAACCAAATCTTTTTGGAATACTTTAAATTTGAATTTGGAAGAACAACAATTTTATTTGTTATTGCCTGGATGGTCGTGATGGTAACAATGAACTTATATGGCGCATTCAGTTCTAAGAAAGAGATTGGTTTATAGCTTACGTAGATTATTTTGCTGAAGGGTCCTTTATACTGCAAGCACAAAATCGCATGAACGAATCCGATGATGCGGCAGAGAACCTGGTTGGCAAATTTTTCACCAGCAAATGTACTTAACCAATCAGGTTTTCATTCGCGTCTCCGCATTTGCAATTTTTTTGTACAGTGTAAATGGTTTCTTAAATTTTTTATTTTTTAAAGAATTGTACTTTAACCGCCATCAAAATGTAATTTCTAGTTGAAGGGCATCAAAACAAAGCTGTTAGATGTAAATAAATTTTGCATTGGAAGCAAGGAAGTTGCGAGGACATGAATTATTAGTAAGGTATTGAACTTTTCTTAATTTACATTATTTTATCTGAAGATACTATGATATATCTGGCTCAATGCTTCTTGCCAATTTTGTTAGCAAATTTAAAACTCAAATTGCAATGTCAGATTTTGTGTTGGAAACTTGATCAAGCATGGGTGACCCAATAAAATATTAAGAGAATAAAAATATATAAAAATAAAAAACTTTACTTTTTATATTCTATTTATTGACTGTATAGAAAAATTTATTCATAATCTTTAACGTACAGTCAATTGATATCTCTTTTCTTCCTACTAATATTTTTTCATGTGAAAATATAAAATATTGTGGTACCAATTCATTCTTGTGATACTTTTAGTTGCATCAAATTTAGATTATAGATTGTGATTTCATATTGTATTGTATGTTTAATTTAAAGCATGTATCATTAATGAAGTTTTTCATTCATCTTAGAAATCTGTAAAACATTGATCGCAATGTTGCTAGACGATTCACTTGAAATTGATGAGATTCCAGCATCAGCATCAGATGCAGAATTAGTTCCAATGATAAAGTTGCAAGATGTGCAACTTTCTAACATTTGGATTCCATCTGAGCTTCTTCTAAACAGACAATTTTTTTCTCAAACTTCTTCAAATGTGGTAAGATTCATTTGTGTGTAAAAATATTTTGTTATTACTGGGACTATTTGCGAATAGAATTATTAAAAGTACAATTCTTAACAAGATTCTTTACTCCTAAAATAACAATTATTTTAAGCTATTATTGAAATTTAAAAACTCATAATTTATTCTACATTATTCTTTATATGTCATTTAATTCTTCATTATTGTATTGTACTTCAATGCAATAATTAGGCTCTATTCGTATGACAATTTTATCTTAGTTGTGATCATCTGTTTTTAAGAACCTATTATTATAATCCAGTCCGTAATCCAAATGATGACAAAATCAGTGTAGACATATGTATTTAGGTCATGTTAAATTTAATTAATTTAATAAACCATCTCCTTCCACATTATTTTAACTAATTTGTTATTTGTAACCTCATTTTCAATTAATTTTTCTATTGCACATTTTATGTATTTTGGGCTTTCCTTATAAATTTCTTCGTCCAATTTTCCGCTTCGATTAAAAATAATGACAAAATGATGAATTTGAGTTCTAAATTTTGCAGCTAAGGCTGTCAGCATACAGATAGAAGTTCTAATTCTGCTTGTTGAAAAAAACCTTACCTGATTTATCTAGCTTTTCTGTGTCCTAAAGTCGATTAGAATTGTATTAGTTTCTAAAGACAACCCTGTTGTTCATTACATTTTCATTATTCAACCTATCTACTTACTCAAATGTATTATTATTCAGAATACATTTTATTTCCTTGAAAATGCATCTAACCATTCATTTGACTTTTGATTTTATTAAGCCAAATAAAGTAAAAATTTTGCTATTTAAAATAATATTACTTCTGTTTAATATTCTTTTCGGGGTCTACCTGCTCATTCTGCACATAAATTCTGTTGTTGTGATTTATCTTCCAACTATTGGACAAAATCAGACAAGTGCGGGAGAGAAATCGGGTACAACGATGCTTATAGATGTGTTTGTGTAATTCTTTTGATTTGTCAACTACATGCAGCTTTAAAAGTTTTTTTAATTTTTTTATTTAGCCTAAATGTGCATCCGCATCTTATATCACATGACCCATTGTAATATGAATTTATTTTAGGACCCTATTCATTTTGACATAGTTTTATTGTAGTTAATTTTAACTGCAATCATTTTTCAATGTTTTAAAATGGTACAATAAAATGGAAAATTTATCTATAATAAATTATTGCTTTGAATAATCATAATCAATCAAGACAACAACAAAAAAAACTAGCTGAAATGTTTACAGTTTATCTATTATTATTAATTGTTAGCTGTTTATGTCTATCTGTTTTTTTAAAAGTGAACTGTCTCAAGCTTTTTCCGCTTGACATTAACTGTGGGTTCTCACGATGTTAATCTTAAAAAATGTTCATTGTTATGTCCTTAATTAAAAAAACATTAACTTCAAACAGTTACTTTTAGTGTTGTTTTTTTTAACGCCAATGCACATTACTGATTTATATAAATATATTTTTCTAGCATCAATCTGCCATTTCCCGTACATTAGTAAAACATAATGTAGTTGACAGCCTTTCCATTTACAATGATGCTGGAATACAGAAAAGTATCTTTCATAGCAGTGAAAAGTTGTTAGATTCTTTAGAGCAATTGCCACCTAACTATCTAGACACTGAACAAACACATTTGCAAGAAGCTAATGAGGGTGAAACATATTCTTGTTCTTTTAGTTGCTTGAATACAGATAACAGTGAATTTGCTCTGGATATTAGCAAAGTAAAAAATGATTCATGTTCTGAAGAGAAATTTGATAGTCCAGATAATAGTATTGCTGATTACCTAGAGCATCTGAATATAAGTGATGATGAAGAGGAAAATTCTGTGGTTGGAATTATTAATGATCCCGGTGAATCCGAAACTCCTATAAGTACTCTTGATTATTTAAGTGATAAAAAAGTGTTGGAATCTTGTGATGTCGAAATTTCAACAAAATCAGCATGTAATGTGCCAGTGGAAACAGATATTTGCCCTTTAAATGATGAAGAAGTTCAAGATTCTGTCAGAGTGTCTTTTTCTAGCCCTGATCAAATGGAAGATCTATTTGAAGTGAGTGAAAAACTCTGGAACGATCTTAAGCTAAATAATGAAAATAGTTCTGTAGGAATTGAAAACATAATTTTTTCAAATCAAACTGGAGGAACTCGTGACACAGTTGAAGGCACTAGTCCAGGGCAAAGTTCAGAACTTTCTGAGAATCCAAGTGATTTGAGTAATATAAAAAATCCTCCTGAAGAGGTTCATCTTTTTCCTTTTGTGTTGCAAAAATCCAAAGATGAGTGTCTTTCTACTGTTGTCAACAGTGGTAAAAGTAATAAAAAGGAGAAGAGAGTTAAAAAGAAAGCTTCAAAGAAAATACCTTTGGATAATTTTTTCCTCAGTAACAAAGAAGCTGCTGATTCAGATTCAGGGTACTTAGCCTTTTGTGAAAGTTTACGTCAAAAAAATAGTTATGGGGATACTTTTGAAAACAATGAACTCAGTTCTCATTTCCCTTATGCAACTGAGTTGAATGCAAAACATAAACCTGAATGTCCAGATAGTTTTTCGAATTGTGTAACAAACTCAATATCTGATTCTTCACCTCCAGTTAACTGTAGTGCTGATTCAACTTCAATAGACCACAACTTAACAAAATATGTTATAGAAAATATACCTTCTTTTGTTAATGGAAATATGTTGCAGAACCTTATTGCTACATTTGGGGACATCATTATCAAAAATATTGTAATGAAAATGTCTGGAAAAACTAAAAAAGCTCTAATAGAGTAAGTTTTATTTTTCTTCGTGATTCTGTAACTAGTGAAATATTGTATCATTATTTCATATTTGACTTTCTTTTAAATGTTTTCTAGTAAGCTTTTGCTTCAAAAAATTTTTAACGCTAGACAACTGAGCACTTATCTGGTTGACTGACTTTTGACTGTTTTGGGAACTCAAGTTGTTAGTGTTTTTGCATGTTAAGATCTTCAAAAATTGCAGATGTTAAATTTCAAACTTTAAATAAAAATGGACTAATATTTCCCTGGAGCCATTCTTAATTTGTTTGAATAAATTACTTATAAAATTGAGCTCATTTTATAAATCATCATCCATGAATCGAATGATTAGTTAAAGAGTAACTCTAAATTATGTTAAGCTATCGTAATCTAGGATTAAATTCACATATTTTCAATCTGTCCCAAAATTTCAAATGATTAAGTAACATAAATTAAGAGGTATAGTTCTAATCATTGATTCTTCTATTTCCTCTTTTCTGATCTCATTTATAACCATATCAAATAAATATAAAAGTGTTTATTCAAATGACTGATTTAATATTTCTCACTTTTTTAAAAGTCTTTCAGTTTATGTTTTAAACTAACTTTTTGTTGGTTGTTAACATTATTATTGCTTAGCAAGGTGTTTGTTTTGCACTCCATAATACTGTCCGGAGTGCCACGCACATAAATTTTTGGGAGGGGGAGATATACTAGTTTTGATGAATGAAACTCTTAATTTGACTGAATCATACATAAATGCGAACAAACATACTTATAAACAGACAATTGAAAAAACTCTAAATCGCTTTTCAATGTAAAGTTAAATAACCTTACTAAAAAAATACATATTAATACTGATAAGCATCAATATGTATTTTTATACTGCTTGTAATAAGCATGTATATGTATTGTATCCTAATAAACATACATATTAATACTAATATGTATTTTTAAATTTTTCAACAGAAGTGAAAAAAAAAAAGTTTTTAAAAAGGCTGGTCTCGAATTGATATTTATCCGAGAGAGAAAAAAAAGCGCTATCGAAATCTAACAAATCTCGGTACAGGAAGACAATATAATAAACAACAGTTCTGATTGTGCGAGGAAATAGAGTGTTGTGAAAGATGATTATTCAAAATACTTTTCACACACTCTAATCAGGGTTGGGGTTTTGGACGTCCTAAACTGGTTTTAGACAGGACACGTGGGTTTTACTGTCTTAAACTGGGTTTTACTGTCCTAAACTGGGTAAAACTGTCCTAAACTGGGTAAAACTGTCTTAAAGTGTCCAAAACCTTGAACTTTGGTAAAAGGTAAAAATTCTATAAGTGTAACCATTGTACACATAATAATTACACGTATAAATAAATATTTGATATTTTTTATACAATTTACTATAACTTATTAAAAGAAAATAATATAATAGGAAAAGATTTATAATTTTTGAAGCTCCACAATTCATTGAACAACAAAAGTGAATACCTAATTCTTTAATTATAAATATGCTTTTAATACTGATAAATAATATTTTTGCATAAGGATAAATATGGCAATATTAAAAAATAATTTTTCTTTAAAATAATACTAAATTTGTTCAAAAATTAACCTTTTATTTTTCACAATATTTTTTTTAAAAAAATGTTATAATTTCTGCATTACAGGATGATAAAAAAGACATGTATTCAAAAAAAAATTGTTTTTAAATATAAATATATTAGTTTAAATTGAAAATACAAAATAACTGAAAAATGTATTAACAGTTTTGAAGGGCATAACATCAGTTTCAGTTACTGACACTGGTGATGTATCACCACTATGCTAAAAGAATTGAACATGAATGAAATAAAAGTATTCTTGAATAGTACTATAGATAAATAAACCTGTTCATGACGAACCAACCACTTAGTCCCTAATATTTTAACCTGTATGGCAAGGCCAAACTTCAGTTATGTACTATTGAATGAGAGGACCAATTGAACTTGATTACTGATTAATCTTCCTTTGTTTAAATTGAAGAGTCAAACAATATTAATAAAACATTATACTTTTAAAAACAAATATTCTCTAGTATATTTAATTATCAATATGTTATTAGTTCTATGTTTATTTCACCTCTTAAATATTGTTCAGATAAAATTGTGACATAATTTGAGTAAAAGAGTTTTGGACAAAGGGGTTTTGGACAGGACGGTTTAAACCGTGGATTAATCCATTCTGTCCTAAACCTTGCCAACCCTGACTCTAATATTTTACTTGTTATGATCATAACATTTTAAAAGACTATTAACCAGGGGTCGCATTCCCCCTAAAATTCCTAAAACTATGTGCAAACCCTACAACTCCTAAAAATCTGATAAAATTTTGTTGGTGTTTCTAAAAAATTAGAGTTATAGGCTAAATATAAATAAAAAAGCAATAATCTAAAATATAAGAATTTAACTACATTAATTAAAAGTGTTTTAATTTTGCCACATGGGAATTCTGATCCTGAGAGAGGTTTTTCGATAAGAAGACTATTATGTCTCTTAGACTAATCAAAGATACCATTCAAAATTATGGAGGTGTGTTGAAGATCACCACAACACTATTGAGGGCAGTAAAAGAATCTCACAAATCATATCAAGAGAATCATATCAAGAAAAATGATCATGATTAATTTGATTTTCTCTAACTTCTAATATAAATTGCTGATTTGAAATCTAATAATATCACACAATAGTTTTTCTTAATAAAGTAAGGTAAAAGGTAATAATAAAGTTTTGATTAAGAAGGTAAAAATTAAATAAAAATCCAAGTTGGTGTTAATTTATTTTTTCTCTTGATTTATTCTCACTTTTGCCTGTTCCTAAATTATGCACTTAATTTCTGATAGGTAATATGTAAAGTTGAAATTTCAATTTTACACTTTAGAGATTTCATTCTTGACTTAATAAATTTCAGGGCTTTATTTTATGGCTTGCAATTATTTATGATATGTGTGGATGAATTGTAATAATCTTCTGTTATGTAATAAACTACCGTGTGATCTGTTTTTATCCTAGCAAAATCATATATTACCCCTAAAATTTACCTAAAATTTTTTGAAAAAAGTTCCTAAAATTACCCTAAAATTAAAAAAAACTTTGCTGCTTCCCCTGTATTAACACAAACATTCCAAGTTCTATCATATCTGATGCCATTTCAATATGGAGTAAAAAAAAAATGTGTACATGATTAATTACAAAAATTATTGTAGATATCTAACTTACCGTATTATAGATGGTTCATGCCTTATAGCGACCCATTAGGTAACTCATCAAAGTGGCTAATTTATTTATTTTTAAACCAATCTACCGTGCAACACAAATGCTCCATCAAAAAGTCCTCCATGAAAGCAAACTTCTCCAAATACTTGATCCAGGAGTTCCCATGACTTCTGGATTGGGTTCAAAATTAAAAGGCTATGGAGTTGAACATTGCTAGTCGTTAACTCAGAATTGGGTCAACCCCGGTTATAAAATAAAATGATAACTCACAATCTTTCTCACTGAAAAAAAAATTACCTCTTTTGTGTATTTATCTAATTTGCATAGTGCAAGCATAAAGTACCTAAGCTTATCTCTTATTTAAATTTTTAATAATTTGCCAATTTAATTTTGTGTTTATAATTTGAATGGTTTGTTTTTAGGGTGAGCTTGGAAGATCCAAATTGGCTAATTGAGTGTCTACATGAAAGTCAACCATTTGGAGGTAAATAAAATTTTATTGACAAGTATATATTTTTTTTATTGACAATATTCCTCTAATGATCTTCCTTATTTTGCTACAATAATTTTAGCATTGTCAGTTAATTAAATTGCGTTATGAAGTTCATAACGTAATTGTTACTAAACTGGTTGGAACTGATTTGTTGCACATTAGCACCGGATGTTTGACATACTTTTATCGCTAGCCACTTCTGTCACGTACGAAAAGTTGAATAAAATATTATGACCCTTTTAAATTAAAAGTTTGCTTGTATTATTGTCATTTTTAAATGCAAAACATATATTTAATAACGGATTGTATATTTTGTGAATAACTGTTCAGTATTAAATGTTATCCCTCAAGTATCTGTTTTGTTATACGTCTGCACCTGATGCTGAAAAAGGAATCAAATTTTGCAACCCTATGAAATTTTCACCCTATGAAAGTTCATTTGTATTTTGCTCAATTTTAAACAATCAGTGTAGGGTATGCCGGGCAGTGGCACTATAAGAGCAAAGCTAAAAAACTCAACTATTAAAAAAGTGAATGTCCATTACACCAGTAAATTGCATGTTGGGATAATGCTTGTATCTTCAAGCCAATTCTGTGTATCAATTCAAAATTAATTTGAAAATTATTAACTTATACAGGCAGATAGTTTAAAAAAATACATTCAGGAAACAATCAAACTTAAACAAACACTAATAACAATTTTACACAATGTGTTAAAGTTAACATGAAAATCCCCTTCTAATCTAAACAACTGGCCAATTCCTTAACATTAACATGTTATACGAAACACTTGCTCCTCTCCCAATAATAACATTGCAAAGTAAAATCGAAACCCCATGTTAGCAGTTATTATTGCATATGTTATGGAGAAAAAATATCTCAAAATGAGTGAAAAATCATAGTCAACAGGTTACTTAATTATGTTCCCTGATTTATGTATGAGGCACTATTATTCATATTGAATAAAATAAAAAAAAGTAACTTTCACACACAACTAAATTCAGGCCACTTTAAAAACAAATAGCCTTGCATGTGTGTTAGATATTTTATAATGATTCACTAATGCTGTTAAATATTTTTCAGTATGGTCAAAATTTTTAGTTAGTGTAGTTTTTATACGGCCTTCCATTTATTTTTTATCTCTATTAAATTATTATTATAAAGATCAAAAAATGGTTTTTCTTTTAAAAAAAACATTTCTTTATCTTTATAATAATAATTTGATGTTAGTGGATTTATATTAAAATATTCCACGAAATAATCAAAGGGATGCAAATGTCGACTACTGTGCAGTTTAGTTATTACTATGGCATTATGGTAACCCTTTTAAAAATTTGATTTTTCCTGAACACTCCTAAAGTAATTCTTTTATTTTCTGGTATAAATCATCCTAAAAGACAGACATGGACTTGTTAAACTATAAAAAGGGCTCAGACTGGTGATTAAATTTTCAAAAATTTTTTTTAATACCTTTAACATGCAGTCTTCTCCGCATAGCAAAACTGGTTTTTCCATGTTATTAGATAGGAAAATAGTGTATTGGGGAACAGCATTCTCACAATTTTGCCTATTTGCTAAACTGCCAGTGGGTTAAACAAACATTTGGTTTAGTTATTAAGTACAAAAAAATCTAAAATTTATTAAGGAATAAAAAAAATTGTGATCTGCTTCTTCTATTCAGTGTTTCTGCTTTGTGAGGCTAACATTATTTGCCTAATGACTTTTACTTAGCTCTGGTGGGCTCTGACCTCCAAGAACATGCCCGAACTCATCTCTTGCATCTCTGATTTTCAAAACTAACTTCTCAAATTCCAGCCTTGTTCAATTCTACTTAAACAATCTGGCAATGTCCGATAATCCTTATTAATTGCGTCATACTGCTCCAAACCACTTTCGGTTGTAAATTTTTTTGGAAAATAATTTTTGTTCTGTAGGTTTATAAGTTTTAGTACAAGAATAGACAAAACTAAAGCTGTTCTTTGTGTCTCAGTATACTATTTCCCCAAACATTTATTTGTGTTTTTAACCCTAAAAAACGGATTTTTTTTTTACGTGCTATTTTTATACTTATTTTATCAATGTATTCTAAAGTTTTTTTATGATTCAAAATCGTAATTAAAACTGTTTAAAAATTACCCTTTGATGCGGCAAAAGATTCTAACAACTATTTATTTTGTTTCCCTTAAAAGTATTTATTAAAAAAGAATACTTTCTTTTCCTATTTATCTCATACCTTTATTTATATGGGACAAATAAACTTTGTTTTTTAAAAATATAAACTGATAATAAATATTACTTTTTTATAGCTTCTGATGAATGTTTGAAATGTTATCAGATATTATAATGCCTGAAAGAAACCTTCTAAATCTATATTCTCAACTCAAGCAAGATGAAGTTTATTGTTTAATATTTACTTTACAACCCAAAATTCTCATTTCTAAGTAAATTAAGTTTCCTTATTATACAAGACTAATCAACCTTTATTATTAAAATGTTTAGATATTTCATTATTAATAATGCTTTTATTAAATAGAGAAAAAAAAAACTTTTTTTATGGTATTAAATTTTGTTCAAGCAATTTGTTGGCTGATAAAACTTACGGAAATTATTTTAGCAAATTTGATTGCTATTTAAGGATCGTTTTTACATTAAGCTATGGAAATGAAGATTTATTTTTATTTGAATGACTAAAAATATTTTTACTTAATCAAGACGACTTAAGTTTTAATCGTATTGAAATTTTTTATATTTAAAGTGTTTTATGTAAAAATATTTTAAAAACTGCGTGTTACATATTTATTGAAAAAAAATTTTTATTTGTTATCTTAAGAAGTCTTTATAAAGTTTTCTCCTTTGACGATTGTAATTTTTACAAAGATTAAAATTAAATAAATGGGAATAACTACAATTAATAGCTTATAACAAAATTGACAGAATCAATGTATTTAATTATGACACAAGTAAAAGTTATCAAACTATTTTGTTCTGTATTTATTTTATCTGTTCTATTAGTTGCATTGTATTATGTAAATCCTAGATCACTATGACAACATTAAATCGAAAGAAACAATAATCCAAAATAAATGTCTCGGGAGTAAGTGACTTATAATAAAATATCATCAAATAGAAAAAGGAAAGGGATTCCTTTTCAAATATTCCCTGATGTATTTTTATAATAATCCACTTAATTTTGTTTAAATAGGAATGAATTAATTGCTATTACAAAAATAAAATTTAATACAATACTCATAAGATTTTTTTAAAAAATATGTACATATATGTTAATGGCTTCTTTTATTTATGGAATTTGACTAAAATTATTAATTTGTTTGAAAAGATGTAATGAACTATTGTTGTATTATATTTACTAATAATGTGTATGTTATTGTTTGCATGGTTTATAATTTTTGTTTTGATATTAATATGTATGATACCTTAACAGAAAGAGAGTTAATACAAATGATCCAGTTATAATATTTAATTCAAAGCTGTATGTAACATGTTTAGAATGTATATTTTAGTGGCTGAATCAATGCATTAAAAAAAAATATTTTTTTTTAACTATCTGTGCCTAAAATGAACATATTATAAAATGAACTGTGGAAAAATTGAATTTTGAATATAGCTGTTTTCAGCTTGTGATAGAAGTTAGTTTTATAAATACTTTAAATTGCTATATATATTTTAGCAATTATTTTTAATAAATATTATTGTACTTTATGATGATATATTTAAAAAATTTGTTTCAAACATTGTTTGGGGATACAAAATAGTTTTCAATTTTAATCTGATTTTTTACTGATTTCTTCCACTACCATCTTTTCAGTTGTAAAATTAATGTAGTTTGGAAATACAATTTATCATTTTTTTTATTCACTATGATTACATTTTTTTCCTTTCAAATTCTGAGTAATTAACAAAACATACATTTATATATCCTTTTAAATTAAAGATTATTTTTTTCAATATGGATAAATTTATATTTCAATAGCATTGTTTCCTTGGGTACAAACTGATTCTTTTAAATATCATTTCATTATTTTTAGTAACTTATTTCACTCCTCTTTTATATTCAATTTATTTGTGACCCTTTAAAACGGAATTTGTATCCATAATGATATCCTGCCATATAATGTATAAATATTTAAAAAAAAGTATTTTTAAACATGTTTGTTACATTTTTAACAACACTATTTGAAAAAAATAAAGATGCTTCGAGTCTGAGTTGTGTTTTACTTTAAGGGAGCATGAGCACTTTAACTGAAAACATTGAATTCTCAGGGAATTCGAAAATAGCACTGGAAAACCCGGAATTTTCAAGGAAAATTAAAATCAATAGTCATATTTGACTTCCATTGTGCAAAATTGTGGCCACTATGATGGTCACATGTCCTAGTTTCAATCAAAGGGCAGATATAAGCTAACCAGACTGCTAACCGTGGGTAGAAATAAGTTTCAAGAATTTCTGATTTAATTTAAAATAATTAGAGAAAAAAATTTTCAAGAAAAAAGGTACCCTCTAACTTTAATGTAATTGTTTGGATTTTCAAGTAATAGCATACAATATTTTCAATTACGAAATTGGAACATAAACTTACTTTCATACAGAATCAACACGCCTTTATTCTGACGGATTCAGCATTTTTACCTTAAAATTATGAAGGAAGTAGCTGCAATCTAAAAAATATGATTCAAACCAAACAGATTAATTAAGAGACCTGTTCGATTAATTTTATCCAACTCATCTGGAGCTATTAATGTAAGAAAAAAAATAAACATTTGGCAACGAAATTGGAATCTAGAAGTCATTTTACTTAAGAATCAGGCAGAGTTTAGTCAAGACTAGAAAATGAAAAAAATTTATCTAGTCTGGTACAAGAATCTAAGGACGCATTTGTTATTTTACAAGAAAGAAAGAGATAAAAGTGAGCATATTGAAATAGTATTAGAATCTTTATTGACAAACAACTTTTATGCAATAAGTCTCTTCATTTTTGTCACTGGTGTCATTCATATATAAAAATATGGTTTCTGTGAAGATATAATCTTGAGGCATAAAATATAGTCCTATAGAATAACTCTTGCCAGGAGGCACTGAAAATTCACTTTCCCTCAAGTTTAACATATGAGGGTGACTAGAATATAAAAAGAAGCTCCGAGTTTGATGATATGGGTTTGAGTAAGTAATCCGCTGTAATAAAAATTTTGCAATATTTAAAACAGACATATTTAGTTTTCATGTGATGCAATCTTATATACTTTACAGAAAATCTTCAAAACCACATGGATGTTTTAAGTGCCCCATAACTACAATTGTAAAATATCCAGCTTTTTATAGCTTGAGTAAAATACCTGGGTATTTATAAATTTTACTGAAAATTCAATGATCATATTTTTCTTTTGGATTTTACAAAATTATACATATTTAAGGTGCAATTAAGATTTGCTTACATTGTTAATAGTTAATTAGTTATTTACTAAGAAGAAAACTTCAATGAACATGTAATTTATTGGAATCATATTTTTATTTGAGAGTGGCTATGATTTAATCATCCTGAAGTTCACATTTTGATTCATAATATTTGTGGTTTCTAAACTAGGAAAAATTTACCAAAATTACGTTTTTAAATTGCAAAATTTTTTTCAGATTAAAATTTAGTATACAAAATTTTTGCTGCATCTGAATAAAATTTAACCCTTCTCGAATCCATATTTAGTAGTGATGATATTTGAACAATAATGCTTATTTAAATGAGCGGTAAATTTTGAGTTTTTATATAGTTATTAGTAATTAATTAAAAAATATAGAGTTTAACATTAATAAGATTTTAAAAGGGGTAAAAAATACATACTAATGCTAGCTTGTATGTTTCCAAAATTTTTGCCTATCAAGTTAAATAGGTTGTTATGCTTCTTTCCTAATAAAAAAATTGTTCTGAGGGAAGAGGAACTACTAATTTTATCTACATTTAAAATTAAATGTTCAACATATTAAATAGCTCTAAACAAAGGTTTACATATATTATTTATTGCCTGAAATATAATTAATAAATAAAATATCTATATTAATTTTAATATACCTAATGTTTTAACGAACTGAAATTTAATTATAATTACAGGAATGAAAAAAAAATTTATTTATTAAATTTTTGTTATTTAAATATACATAAAATGTATTCGAAATTTTTTTTTTAAATATGATTTTAAGTCTGATTAGGATATAGCAAGTGAGATTGATAACTAAAGCACACAAATATACAATAATTTATCTGAAACAAATTTTATTTGCAATTATCTTTCATTCCAAACTGATATAACTTTATTTGATAATTTTTAAACAATAACTACTACTTGTTTAACTGTCTAAATAGTCTTGTATTCTAAAGGCTAAGTAGTCTTTTGCTCATAGTTTGAAAATAATTCAATATAAAAATTAAATTGCGTGGTTCAGAATTTTTGTGCTTCAAATGAAATTTTAAAATTTCACTAAAATATCAATGACTTTAAAAACAATCATTTTTAATACGATACAAAAAAAAAACTATTTAAGCACATTTCAAATTATTTTAAACCATTTGATTAAAATAAACCATTCAATTAAAATAAAATAGTTTTCTAGTTATTTAAAAAAAAAAAACTAGATATAAAATTTCTAGTTTTAGTTTGATCACTTATGTTAAATTTACAGAATTAATAACAATATACAAATTAAAGAAACTCAATCCCTGTGCTCATTCATTTTCTTCTATTTCATCAATTTCTATTTTTTCTAGAAAAGCGCTGAACCTTCAATTAAGTCTACATTGTGGTAGTGCACAATGCAAACCTTTTTACATTACTTTAAAATGTTTCAATGTAGTTCATCTACTAGATATTTTTAGTTTTTTTTTTTTTTAATATTTTTCTAGAATTGATAAATTTTAAGTTTTAATGTTTATTTTTGAATATTAAATATATTATTTCCAGAAAGTTATCTAAATTTGTTAAAACTATAAAAATTCCTTAGAACACTATGCTGATTGTTTTGGCTAAAGAGCAAAACTAATTGTTAAACCTTCCTCAAAACACAAATTTATTTTCATATTTTGTGAGATTTAGTTTTAACACATTTTATTTGATGATACACATTACATAATGAATTGATGTAACCATAAAACACTTTAAAACTACTGAAAACCTTCAAAATCCAAATAGGTACCAAAACAGAGTTCCTATTCACAATACAAAAGTCTTATTTATCAAATTTTGTGAGATTCTTGGTAAAACCTTCTTTCAGATTGTAATTTACTGATTCTTAGTATATCTATTTTCAGAAATATACTAAAATACTGATTTCCCCTTATTTTAATTCTATTTATTTTGCTGGAAGATAAACATTTACTGGCTTATTTATTTGTTGTACATGCATTACGAGAATTTAAAAAAAAAAGCATATTATAATTCTAAAATATTGTTTTTAAAATTAATAATTAATTTTCTTAGAGTATTTTATTAAATTTAAAAAAAAATTTAGATATTAATGATATGTTTTATAAATATTTTAAAAACATTTTTAATATTCTATGAAAAATATTTTATGAAAATTTACTAAGATCTATTATACAATACAGTGGTCACAGTGCCCTATAAATAATTAGGATGCGGAAACTAATTTACTTTTAAACTAATGGACAAAAGTTTTAGTTTGATTTGAAGCTCTCAAAATATGTAACTTTTACTTTAAAAAATATCACAGGGTACAGTTCTATAACTAAACATCATTACTTAATTTGTAAATATGCCATGGTAGATAAAGCATATCATTTAACCTAAAAATAGGCGAAAATATTATAATCTTCCTACCAGAACTTTATATAAAATAATAAATTATTTATAAAACCTTATATATTGCAATCATTTTTATATCAATTACTTATAAAAAATTGAAAACATTATATTCTGGTTTCAATAACCCTATATATTAAAAATAATTTGTAGATGCATATTTATCTGAAATTACATTTTCATCAGCTTAAAAGAACAATAAAATAAAGCAATATACCTTAGCAGTCTCTTTTCCAACAGAAAGGTGAATTTGAAAGGCTTTGGAAACAGAAGGCTTTTGGCATGAAAGTACAAGCAACCAAGTTTGAACAACTTGTTCTTGAGACTGGTCAACCATAGTAATTTGAAAATGTCTGAAAAACAATCATTCATAGCAAAATACTTAGCACAATTATAACAAAAATTTAGTTTCATGATGTTATACAGAAAGATAAAAAAAACTTCAAAAAATGGCATGGCATTTCTTTAAGTAATGAATGCATGTTGATTATATGTTTCAATTTGATTAAAATTCTCAGTAGAAATCAAAAAAGTATTATAATTTCTTCTTATAACATTGTTTCAAATGGAAACCCCTTTTTACCAGTGATAACCACGCTATTGCAGCAGTTTTTGAATAAATAATATCCAAGTGATCCAGTTTGGTTTTTAAGGTTAGACAGCTCTGTATGTGATCTGTTAGACCGAACCCTGGTATTAAACTCGAAGCCAGAGTTTTTTTATTTTATTCATTTTTTTTAAAAAAGAGTGTTTTATTTGTAAAATCTCAATTGTCCAAATGTTAATAAAATTCTGCATTGAATAATAACAGTAAAAAATGGGCATGTCATAAAGGTTTAGAAATATAGCCTCAGAAAAGGAAATTATATCAAAAATCTTGTAAATTTTATTTTGGAACAATTATATATTTATCATTATCCTGTTTCAAATTTAGGTTTAAAAAAATATTTCGGCACTCAAATATCTATACACTTACACAAAAAAATAAGGGGAAAAGTATCATTTAAGGCATTGAAATTCAGTAAATCTTACTAATTTATTTATTACTTAGGTTTGTTTGAAAACTAAATTTTAGTTTTCTTTAATATTGAGCTTAGTTTAGAGTTAGGCTGTAAAATGTTTCTTAATTGTTAATTAAAACATAAATATTGAATAGCAGTTCCTAGTTAAAAATGCTTAGAAAATATGTTTAAAAAATTTAAAATATTGTAATAATCATCATTATCAATAGTTATTAATAGACTGAGTTTACTTACAAAAAGCAGAGTTCAGAAAGATATAGGTTAAATAAAATTACATAAGATCATTTCCTTTGTTAGAAAATCTCCTAAATCAATATCTTAGAACTAAGTTTCAAATTGGACAACTAGAACACTACAGAGAGAGTGTAATTAAAATATTTATTAGAAATAAAACATAATTATTGGTAATTATTAAAATCTTAAAATCATTACAAATCTAAAGCTTAACATCATTGTTATTGAGTTTTGGTTGAACATACCCCTTTTCTTAAAAAGGAAATTTATATCTGTTAAAAACTTTAAGAAATTGACAAAGTGTTTAATTGATATTTTAACAGTTACAGTTAATTTTAATTGAAAAATTAATAAAAATTGGAACTATTATCAACTTAGACAACTATTATCGAGGAAACGAAGGACTCTTAAAAATAATCCTGATGGCGAACTGCAATGTTCTTTCAAAGTATTTCTTTATAATGATGAAACATATTAAAAAATATAAAACCATTACTTTATTCCAGGTATGAGTGATCTCATATTCATGGATAATTCTTGCACGGCAAATGGAGATAAAATAAAAGCCTCATTTGGATCTAACAACAAATCTTGAGAACTTGAAAAGCATCTAACCAAATTAGTGGCATGTGTACCCCTGGAAGTATAAGCAAATTACATTGATAATATATTTATCTCATTTTCTATTTCATAATACATAATAACTAGAGTGTAAAGATATAACATAAATTAAAACACAATAGCTAAAATTTTCCCCATGTGAAATAAGATTTTTAAAACAGAATGAGAGGCTGCAAATTTTTACTAAAAAAAAGCCTACCTAGAAATCGCTTAGATGGTTGAATCTCAATTAAACACAGCTGTAGAGAAATACCTTGTTCAGGTAAGAAAATATCTTGGATATTCCAATGTAGCAAATATTGATTAAAGAGTATTTTTTTTAATGTATAATATATCAGGATATTAATAATTTAATTAATGAAAAAGAATAAGAATGAACATAAAATTTAATGTCATATAACTGTTATGAAATTGGTTGATGAAGAAAGAAATATTAATATTTTGTTTTCATTTATCCTTTAGATGAATTTACTAATACAGTAAAGTCCCGATTATCCGAGTAAATGTGGACCACGTAATAGATTTTACAAATACAAAATTTATACAAGTACACCACATACAATTCATATTATATTTAAAAACACTTAAAGAGCATACTTTATGGGAATTAAAGAGTGTTTACTTAAAAAAGTCCTTAATTTTTTTGTTTTACTTACTTTGGAGCTTTTTTGCAGCAATGTCTTGCCTTTTTTTCAGAGATAACAGGAAGGCTGGTATCACCACGAATATATAGAACAACAATTTTCTTGTTGTTCCATATATTCAATTGCTCTTTTGATAACTTTTAGTCCCTTTGTATGAGAGACTTTTATATGCTTTGATTTTCATCGGCACTGTCTTCGTCATTTTAGCAAGATTAATTTTCATTATTGACGATATTAACAGTCATTTCATCGGTAATCCCATGTTGTTCGTCAGCTTGTTTTCTTGAGTGTTTGGATGATAAAATACAGAAGTTTTTTTGGTCGTAATTTTAAAAATAAAAAATAAACTGAATCAAAAAAATATTTGAAATATTTCATAGCTCGGTTAAAGTGAAAACTGGGATAATCAGAGCTCAGATAATTGGGACTTTACTGTATTTTCATTCTACAGGAACAAATTTTACTTCAAATCAATCAGAATAATTTTTTTGGTGCCCAACCAGATAATACTATCCTGGTTCATCTCGATTGTAATAAAATAGCTTCATTCCAAAAAATAAAGTTTGGAATATTTTGAAAACAATATAATAGACTTTAAGAATATTATAATATAATAAACTTTTAAAAAATTATTCAAGGAAAGCTGGCAAAAACCATTACAATGAAACTTTAGCCTTCACTATAATTGTTCGACTCAACTTTTTATTTCATCCAAAAAACTGGAGGTTTATCTCAAGGCAAAATAACTGAAACATTGAATTAGAAAAACATGCTTTGATATTATGATTTAAAGATTAAAAATTCATTTACGACTAAAAATTGCTTTCGTATTCTTCTATGTTTTGTACTATGAAAATAGCATTTTACAAATCTAGTACTAAAAAAGTCTGACAACCCATTATTACCTAAAACAACAGTTATGAAAATTTTGCGATTTACAATTTAATTAAAATTTTGTGATGATTATGTATCAATAATAAATCTGAAAAATAACATGGAAACAAACTAATACATACAAAAAAAAACATACTATAGAATCAAAATATGTTGTCACGCTTCATTGAAAAACAAATCTATACTTAATGATAGTGTTTAGGTCGATTTATTTGGAAATTAAAAGTATAACTAAGAATTAAATACTTAATACCTTATGAGCAATGAAGATCTCATGAGCTGACCAGCAACACATGATAAATCAATTCTTTGAAAAGCACAAAGAGAGACACGCCAAGTTTGATAAGGCACAATCTGGAATTCATCACTGTACACAAACACATAGAATTCACTACATTTTCCGGATGACTTTGTTGGGGCCTAAAAGATATTATCACAATCGTAAAGATTTAAAACCTTTAATAAATATTTCTTTACAAATGTATTCAGCCAAAGATAATTTAATCCCTTTCTCAAATATAACTTTCTATAAGAAGATAACAAGAATTTTATAGTACAGCATAAAATTAAATGCTAAAATAAATTAACTTCTATAAAAGTTAATATAATATAGTTTCATTATTTTAAAAAATTATAAGTTAAAAAAAAATTAAAAAGACATGCTGTTAGCAAATTGAAATAAGTTGTATACTTTATTATTTTGACGAGTGTAATAAAGACAACTAGAATGAAACCCAAAAGGAAAAAAAAATCTATTGTCTATAATTTAAAAATATTATTAATTAAATACACTTTCGAAAAATATTTTGAAATGAGGTGTATAAAACTCTTAAAAGAAGAGAAAAAAGCATAGGCAGTATAAACTTTATAGTGTTATATAGAACCTCTATTTTTGTAAGTAAGTTATGAATGAATTAAATGAATTGACAATTAAAATGCAAAACAAATCAGGATAAAAATTTAATTTAAAATTCTAAACAAAATTTCATTGAAAAACATCATATATAGAAGTTTTAACCATGACCTAGATAGAAAAAAAATGAAACAGAAAAAAAAGAATTGAACAAAATTTAAAAGTTTGCACAAGTCTATTTAAGAATACAAAATTCGATAGTCTAAATGAAATGAAAGTCCTGATAAGAAATTAGCAGGAAAAATGAAACAAATAGTTTCTAATTATGTAAGTCCAGGATGTGTTAAAATATTATAGAAAATTGAATTGCTTAAAAGAATATCATATTTTTTTGTAAACTATTTTGCCAACTGTTATAAAACACAATTTACACAAGCAATGCAATGACAATAGAAAACAGAAAAACAAATATTTAATGATTCAAAACTGTATAAAAAGTATTTAACAAAAAGATATCTGAATGCAAAACCATAGATAATTGATTTATTAGTTTTGCACAAATTGTTAATTGAGTACTCAAGTTAATTACTGTAGTACTGAAACTTAAGTAACAATAAATAATTACCCAATCAATAATTTATATCATTCATAATTGTAACATACTTTTACAAGTATCTTGACATTCATTTCACTACTTTCATTCTTCTGTATCGTACAAACCACTGAAGAATCAGATATTTGTAAATCAATTTCATTCATGCTATTATCTAAATATATAAAAAAAATTAAAATATATAAAAAGAATAAAAATGTATAAAACAGAAATTTCAAAAAAATTTTGCAAGTCTAGAAAAGATAGCAGATTGCCACCAATTTGTTTTGGGGAACATCATAGGATTGCATTGATGTTTAATGATACAAGTGCTGTAACTATACAAACGGAACTAAGCTTAATTAGCTATTATTTGAATTAAGTCTGATGCAAAAACACTACAATAAAATGAGAAATCACTCAGGTATCTTGAGAGCATAAAGCACATTTTTAATTAACGGAGATAAAACCTGTGCGTCACAGTTACACTTTGTGTAATGTTATAATTATTATTCTTTTCTTTTAATAATTCTTAAACCTTTACTTACCATTAATATTATAACACGTTAAGTTTATTCCATGCAAAATTTTCAAGTGATTTTTTGTAATTAAGGGATTTTTTTCTCAATTTAAATATATTGATTATAATTTTGACTGGCAAAAATTTCACTTTTCAATTGGAAAATCTTAACCTTCTATTTGGCTTTCTTTGCTTTTAACAATCATTGCACTTTCTGTCTGATATTAAATTTTCTGTGGGTAAGTGAAAATCCCTCTTTCCTCGCCTTTGGCGACATCTTTCGAAAGAAGATGTCATTATAAGTATTTTATGACTTTGTTTTTCATAAAATCGCCGACTGTAGGCGATAATTTCTTGTTGTTCATTTATTTTTTTGAGGGCTTACTTAGTCAATCTTAATCATCCACTTTTCAAACTTTCTTCTCCATGAATTTTAATTGGTTATCTCCAGCCTGGTTTTTCTCAGTCAAGAAATTTTTCTCAATATATTGTGACACTCACTTGCTTGCCTTTTATACACCAAGGAGTGTATGTCCTGCCATTTCTCTCTCTGACTTTTGTTCGTATCGATGGAATTATTTCCTTTTTCTACATTCGTTTTTCTTAGCTTCAATATTAACATTTATATTTATCAGTTATATAAATGTCCTTATATCTACCATTTTATACCTTTGAATGATTTTTTAATATTTTAGATCCTTTCAATTTAAGTGTTCAGTTTAAGCGCTCCTGTATTTATCTTATCACCCTTTAATTTTATCCTTCTCTTGTATCTTTCATTACATATTAAGCTTTATTGTAAAACCCCCATTTCTAATTTTACGTATGTCATAGTTAAAATTTTGTTTACAAGAAAGGAATGTTTTTTATTTTGTAAAAAAATGTCTGAGTATTGCAGACAAGAATATAAGTTAAAAATTATTTTTAAAAAAGTGTTGTTCAATAAAAAATATCTTCATTTCAATTGCATTTTTCTCATCAATATCGCCTGTATGTGGTGAGTATATTTTGTTGTTTTGTGACCATATGACATTTTTTAATTGGAAACATCTCGTCACTATCTTTAATGCAATGTTTGTATTTGGTATAGCAAGTAATTGTCATATTATCATAAATCTTTCATTTTGATTATTTTTAGTGTCGACCTTATTCCAAATTTGATGACATCAATGTGTTCAATGTTAATATCAGGTAGAGTGAACATTGCATCTATTGGATTACTGTCTAACACTTTGGTTTCTGACCACCATTTCTTGTAAACGATCATGGTAACTAGAAAAACTATGGTTTTTATAGTTATATATTTTAAAAATAAATGTTCTAATTTACAGATCTAAGCTTTTGTAGATACTGTTGCTAAGATATTGCAATTTTTAAGTACTACCACAAACCAATTAACAAAATTTGCGATTTTTTTTAATCAAAAGCATATTTATCTAATTTTTACAGCTTTTAGCCCATAGCGGTGACAGAAGATATCAATACAGTGTACTAATTCATCCTTCTTAACGAGGATAGTTGGCAATTTTTCAGAACTAACGCTAGATTTAAGATATTTGATTTCTTTAGCCCAAACTATCAAATATCCATATTTAAAATGCTAATATAAGAGATTTCTAATTTAGTCTAAGCAGAGCTCATTATTAAAAAACAATATTGAAACAATAAATATAGCATAAATGCGAAAATAATCATTTAAAAATAAATAGGGGTAAGAGTGCATTACAAAAAAATAATAAATTACCTCTGCTGATCTGTATGCTTTTCTTAAACATTGAATTCTCAATGGAAAGAAATTTGAAAACATGAGTGAATGAAGGTGGAAGAGGTTGTACTTTTAAATTCAGAACTGCTAGTAGTGTGCGTTCTTCAGTCATGAAACGAATCTAAAAATAAATGTATTTATCAATATCAAACAAGCACAGAATTAAGTACATATAACACAAAGCGAAAATACATCAGTCAAGGAAAAAGTTCAGTGAGAACTATAAAAAATTTATGCAAAATATTAAAACTAATATAGAATATATCTTACACCTAATTATAATTACTGAATTTGTGATGCAAAAAAATAACAGACTAATAAAAACAATAATACAGTGACTGCACATTGTTTCATCCTTTTTCTCATGAAATATTTTATTCTCAATAGTTCTTTTTCCTCATTTTTCATTAAAACGGTTACAAATATTGTACCACTACTGTAGTTACTAGTATACTTAAGCTCTGCTTTCATATATGGAAAGCCCTATCTTTAAAAAAAATTGCATGAAATAAGAAAAACTAATTTCGTCATCTATATATAAATTTCACCATAACTCGTCATTATATTGGGTTTTGAGCTTTCCTAGTGATTAAAATGTGCTAATTTTTAGATGGCTTCAAAATACTACAAAAAAAAGTATTTAGAAAACAGTTGGAATCATTGTTTTTTAATTTATATTTTAATTGTTCTAAACCAAACAATAGGCATTGTTAACGAGATATATTAAGTAAGAATGATAAATATAAAATTTGAATGTAAAGGAACTATTATAATGGATGGTGTTTTCTACACTAGGGAACGCTGCAAGCTTGGTACTGCCTCAATTTCCGAGTTACTGTTTCTGTTGTATTTTAAAGCCATTTGGCATCATTGTGTTTTGAGATTCTTGCAAACAATGTATTTGATTACTTATTACTTGTGTTTACAATGCTAACACTACTTGTGTTTACAATGCTAAAAGTGTTAATACTAACGTAAGATGGTGCACAGCTTGGAACAAGAACAAACAGTAATAAACTTATGGAAAGAGGCCAAATCAAGAATGCCAAAAAAGAGAGTCATTCAAAATCTAGCAACCATGTCACCTTTTTCAACAATATATCTCTAAATAACTAAAACATATTTTCACTTCAAACTCACCAGAATTACATAATAACATTAATATCTTATGAAATACCGCAGATTTGAGCTCAGAAATTATCTAATTTATTTCTTTTACTGAAAACAAAATTATCCGTTTGAAAATATCGCCTAGCAGAATAACATGTAGTAAGCAGCTGCAAACTTTCTAACCGGAACTAGAGCACGCATACAGCTCGAGATTGTTATTGTTTACATTTCTACTGAAAACACCATCCATATAATAAAGCTTTGTTTTAAAAAATCTAATCGCACTCCTATTAAAAATATTGTAATTACTTTGACAGATGATTGAACAATATTATGAGCTGGAGTGGAAGATAATACATCAGATGTAAAATGATGACCAGAAACTGCCTAGAAAAAGAATGTAGTACATTGTTTAAAATTTTTTGCAAAAAAACAATGAAATGAAAATTTCAATTTTATTTTTTTACTTTAAATAAATCTAGTTGAGTAGGTGGGGCAGTGAAACATTGATAGGTGAAAGGAATATGCACTTTTTCACCAGGCTGTAGCACTATTGATGATTTACTGGACTCAGTGTCAACAAAATTCAACACAGTTGTGTTTTGTGATAGATTATTCATACTTCTGAGGATATGCCATAACTTGTTTTCAACTACAAGACTAAAATGAGAGAAAGGAATCGTTAAATAAATAATTAATCATTAAATAAACACTTGAGTAAGGTTTTAACAGAGGGGAAAAAACAGCTAGAGACTGATAAACTCCTAATTATTTTATATTTTCTTCAATAATCATAATTAAATTTATCACAATGAATTGTACTAAAATTAATTTTTTACGTTTAGATTTTAAATTTCTTTACATGCATGAAACAGGAAAATTCTCCAAAAATCCATTGCAACTAAAAATGCTGATATTCTTCAATGAAATGTGAAGACATCCGTATCTAAAAACTTAATCATCAAAAATATCCCCAACAAACAATAAAAAATATCATATTAATGTGGTATATGTTATTTCAGATAAAAAGTAATAACAGAAAGCATTAATATAATTACTTTCATAACTTTTTGAATTGTGTAGGTGATACAAAATTTTAACGTTTTAATTCACTGTGAAAAATTTAACACAATATGTCAAGAACATTATACAGCCTTTTCATTTCAAATTATAATTACTAACAAAATTTGAAATTAGTTTTTAAATTTGTTAAAGACACCAATGGAGATTTTTTTTAAAAGAAGAAAAATATTGGTACATTTTTTTTTTATTCAGCAATTTTTAACTGTAACAACAGAAAGCTAGAACATTGCCAGTGAAATAAAAAACTTTCTTTAATAACTATATTTGCAATCTAAATGAAATTTTTTTAAAAAGAGAGAAACTCAATTACGGAAAATAGCAGTATATTACAAGTTTAAGTTGTACAACTATTAGGAATCCTTAGTTAGAAAATACATAAAATAAAAATAAAAACTTTCATTTGCGCTAAATAATAATCATTTTTGTATGAAACGTAAATATTCTGTTATTTATTTATTTAATTATTCATTTATTTAATTACTTATTTATTTCATTATTTATTAATTTTGAGAAAAATGATAAATCGCGACAAAATTTTGCGAAGTTGAATCCCAAGTAAATTTTATGAATATATAAATGGAAAAAGTTAAATATTTTAATCAACAAGTCAGACTAAGTTGAAATTTCATATTCAAACCAAAAAATACCAAAGATTTTCCACAACTTGTGCATTACCAGATAAAGCGATATACACTGCTGCAATATAAGAAAAGAGAACTTTATATAAGAACATTTAAGACCTGATATAATAATCTAGTACCGTAAACCGGGGCGAGTCTACCCATCCAGGGGCGAGTCTACCCATTTTAGTTTTATTTAATTTTCACTATTTTAAATTGCAAATAAAAAAAATTTTACCAACGGAGGACTTAGTTTAGACTCTAAGGAAGATGGCGCTGTAGTAGTTTGATCCGTTTTTATTTATTTGGTGTCTTCTTAACCGACCTGTTCAAACATCTTTTGAGAGATTTGTATTGAAAATCAGCAAACTTTTAGTTGGTGTTCCGTAAGTATATTATTATTATTACTATTTTCACTTTGGTTAAGTGATAAACTTATCTAAGACTAAGATTACATTAATTTTATAAGAAAAAAAAAACAAAAATAATGTAAGTTTTGCTGTTGTAAACAAAAAGCCAGAATTTGCGGGGCGAGTCTACCCATTCGTATTAGGTTTTAATAAAGCATAATAATATAATTTAGAACTTTGTTTATATTAAGTCATTTTAAATGAATTTGAGTATGTTATTTTAATTCTGCATTGATAAATTTATCATTAATAAGAAAATTTATAGGTTAAATATAAATGTAAATATAAAATATGTTTATTTTACCTATTTTTTCAATTTTTATATTACAAAATTAACTTTTTTTACTTAATGCAAGTTAAATAAATTATTATTTATTATTACAGATGGTTCGAAATTATATTCGCAAAACAAATGGATTTAAATGTTACAAAAAAATGCCACCTGAGATGGAAAAAGCTATCCAAAGGATAACAGCCAAATTGAAAATAATGAGAAAAACTCTTTCAAAATATTGTCATCGGGAACCAGAAGAGTTATTTTATAATGTTAATGATTATAAAAACAAAACTGTGATCAAAATGTGATAATCGATCAAATACTCAATTTGTGTTATTTTATGAATAAAAAAATGGAATATATAATAAAGTTATGAATTTTACTTCATAAATATCCTATATAGTAACTTAAATAACAATTTAATAATAAAATTTGATTATTTACAATGTTAACATTCATTTTAGTAGAATGGATAGACTCGCCCCATACGAGAGATTTGTCAGCAGTTCTATAAAAATATACAGTAACAGTGTAACTGTTAATATTTTCTAAAATCGATTTCACAGCTTTAAAGAGGGATAAATAGCGATTCCGAAACACCTATTAAAAGCCTTTTTTCTTTACTATTTACAAAAGTTTGACCACTTGAAAGTCGACAAACTGAAAAAATGGGTAGACTCGCCCCGGTTTACGGTACTTACTTTTTACAAAAAATGCAAATATCGCCTGCAAAGTTATTTTGTTATGAACATTAACTAAGCAATTAAAGATAATTAATGCATGCTAGAATACATCATGAAAATACATTATGAATATTAGACTTTGTTATTTTTCTTCACTTTTTCTTGAAAATACAATTATTCAAAAACTGAATTTAAAATTTTCTTTTGAGAATTAAGATTGGTTTTAATTTTTTCAGTTTCGCTTTTGTACATAATCTTTTGTTTCCATGGATATTTTTATGATAGTGCGTCATTTTTATAAGCGTATCTGATTTACTATATTTCTTTTACGGTTTCACTGATTTATTTTCCCAAGAAAGTGTCATTCTTAGCATTAAAATATATTGTTTTAAGAATTGAAAGAATTTTTTTCTATTTCATCTTTTCAACTTTACATAACTATTATAGTTTTTTTCCCTTTATCCCATGCCAATAATATAGCTAAGTTTTGATTAATTTTTAATAATAACTAAACCTTTTTATATATATAAAATAATGTTTATCATTAATGATTTCTTCACAAAAATGCAGCTATTCCATCGTAGAATATTCAACCGATATTTTTAGCCAGACATTCTATATTCAACTAAATCACTATTTGTTACCTCTCTTATCACTATATTTCCATATTCATTTACTTTTGGGCACAATAAAAAATAATTAAAATGAAGAAACAACAATAACAATTAAAAATGAAAATGTATATATTTACATTCAACGTAAAACAAATTAATATTGCCTCTGAAGTATAAAATTGCAAAACAAGGCTAGAAGACACATTTTTAAATGTATAACTTATTAGATACAGGTTAACATACTGATAAAAAATCAAGTCCTTTAATTCATATTTTGTAAATAAAAAAGCACTTAAATTAGTACTTTAAATAAATATTAAGTAATATTAAAAACTTTAAATCTGTTTCTAATTTTTTTAACACTTTTCTTAATAAATTTCAAAAAATTTAGAAACAGATAACTGTTTCCAATTGTTACAGTTAAATAAAATTTTTGCAATAAGCAAAGAGAAAAAAATACTAATAAAAACATTAAACTTACGAAAGTTCAGGGCATTTCCAAACAATTTCTATTTTCTTGGCAACAGGAAAAGGATTTTGAATAACAAATTCAAAAAATACTTTACTACCAATAACGGGAAAAATAAGTTTCTCAGAAGTAACAGATTTACACAATAAAGAGTGAATGATCTCTGTTTTATTCTTTTGAATGTATGATTCAATGCTTAGTAAATTCCTTTGTTTCTCTTTAAGTAAATGTATCCCCTAAAAGCATAATACAATTATTTTAGAAATACATTATAATCAAGACATTTTAAAATCAAGTCTTCTCACATTTATTACTTCTTACATTTCATTCAAGTAAGTTTTGAACTCATTCAAACAGATAGTCTTGTTTGACTACTCATTGTTTGATTTGAAAAGATTTAAAGCTCAAGAGAATGATAATAATCATAAAATAAGAATATTAACGTAAATACATAATTTTTTAAGTTTTTGGTTAAAAAAATGAATAGGAACTAGAAATTAATGCATCACTAATCAGTGTAGAGTTAAAGGTCTCCTTCAGATAGGAAAGAAGTTCTACTTTCTTCTCGTTAACAAGCAGAAAAAT
Organism: Parasteatoda tepidariorum; assembly: GCF_982258835.1. Taxonomy (NCBI): domain Eukaryota; kingdom Metazoa; phylum Arthropoda; class Arachnida; order Araneae; family Theridiidae; genus Parasteatoda; species Parasteatoda tepidariorum. The sequence continues at coordinate 7,848,745 of NC_141755.1, read as the reverse complement.
ATTTGATGCAAATTCTCTTCTCTATTTATTAATTACCTGATTAATATTTCTGAATATTTCTATGTTTCATTTTATCTGCTGAATTGTGTACTGTTGAACCTAGTAACCAAATTTCCAATTTTAAGATAATAAATATTTGTAAACTTTTTCAAAGTTCACTTCTTTTAAAAACACTAACAATCGTAAAATTTGGTCACTAGGTTCAATTGAACCCATTCCAATCTATAAAATTAGACAAAAAATACTGAAAACTATTATTAACTTTTAAAAAATAAGGAAATTCTAACAAGGTTAATAGAAGCAATACCTTTTTTTTTGTCTGAAAGTGACTTTAAGAGATATACAGGATAAACGTATATGAATGACTGAATTTTAAAAATTTAAATTTTAGAAACTATTACACTTATTATGTAATAAGTGGTACAGGAAATTTAATTATTTAATTAAACTTAATTACTGTATTTTAAAGGTCAAAAACATATCTGATAATTTAAAAAATACAATAAATAAAATTAATTATATTTAAACTATTTTCAAAAAAAATGAAGATCACTTTTTATGGAAAATAAGTCAAAGAAATAAAGCAGTCCACTGCAAGATCCAAAGCCCAATTGTCTCCGTAGGCAAGTGCCCTGCCACTAGACCACTGCACCACGATCGACTTGAGAAAATTTTTCTAGTATGAAAATTATGCTTAAATCTAGGAAATCAAATGCATTTTTCTTAAAATTGGCTGGTTAGTGTAATCTGTTATTTTAAAGAGTGAACACACTTAAGACACACTACTAATTTTAACCAAATTTCGTTTCAAAGTGAATTTCTCAACTAGTGCTAGTTAGCGAGCAGCTCCAGATTATCATTATACTGTATAAAATATATGGATAATAAGTGTCACTATGCATAGCATTGTAAGGTAAAAACGGTAAACAAGTATGCAAAATTAAGTTCCTTATTTAAAGCAAAATAAAAATACTTGAAATTACTAATCAGACGTTTTGTGTAAAGAACTTTTTACACATAATATTTCAAAGCATTGTATGCTTTCAAACCAAACATTTATTACTGAAAAAATTTAAATTATGAAGTAATATTAAAAAAAATTTCAATTAATCAAGCTTTTTAAGTTAGAAAAAAAACGTTGGCAACATAAATGATTAGATGATTTTTATATCTCAGAATTTTATTATTTACAGCTTAAAGTAATACAATGCACCTGTCTTTAATGAAGTATGCAGGTATGGAAGGAGTCACTATTTTATTATTTTTATTTTATAACTGTCGTTGAACAGCCGCCCCATTTTTTTGGGTTTACCACTACTAATGTTTAAGTCCGTAGCCTTATAATTTTGAACCCAATCCAGGAAACAAGGTAACTCCAGGATCAAGTAATGGGAGAAATTTGCCTCATGAAGGACTTCTTGATGGAATTAACCCGTATTTGCGTCACATGAAGAGGAAATCCCCGAAAACCTACCACGATTAGCCTGACAGCAATGACCCATGATTCGTCTACCACTGAGGATATTTTATGTCAGCCCTGTAGTCGGTGCAAGCCGGATACGAACCTGTTTCACCTCATTGGAAGGCAAACGCTCTATCACCTGAAGTAACAATTATTCATTTAGGGGAAATACGATTCATAAAATATGCAAAACATAATTTACATGGAACTCTGAATTTGTAGATCCATCAGAAGAATCGCCTTTTTCTAATTTTCTAATATTTTCCATTCTGGCTAACTTCCTCCGCCTTTCTTCCGTCACATGAGGATCCGGAGACATGTTTTCCAAATTATTTACCATGTGTCTAGATGTTAGCAACTTTGACAGTTCTTTATCAGTTTCAGCTATCGGTCTTGCTTTAGAAATAACATGACCTGATAAATGAAACGCTAATGTATTTATGATACAAATGCATGCATACATATTATTTATACATATTTATATCATTCTAGAATTTTCTCCGTCTTATAAAACGTGAAGCAATAAAAGATGTAAAACTTGCCCTTATATTGACAAAAAACATATAATTCAAAATAACGATAGCTGTAAATTTCTTGGTAAAATTTATGTTATTTATATGTTAACCTATGGTTGGTTTTTGTAATATGAAATATGTTGGACTAACTAGTAACTCCCATTCGAATTAATCATCCTCGTTAAACAGTATAAACAGTAATAAAACTATCAATGACTTAGAATTGAATCATTTTAGAATACATAATTGTAATAGTGTTATAATTAATATTTTAGATATAGTCGAAGATATTGATTTAAGAATACAAAAAGAAAATTATTACATGCATTTATACAAACAATTTTGTAAAAGGATTCGTTCTAACTTACACAGATTAACTTTAATAACTCCTCAACTTATTCACTTTTTTATATTAAAGATAAGGGTACAAATTGAGATAAACAGGGATCAGGAAGTAGTAAAAACTCTTTTAATAATGACAAATTAAATGTAAATTTTATTTCTAATAAGGAAAAAGATTCCAATAAACATTACGTACCTAACTAAACCTGACTACTTTTAAAACTTTATGTTTAATAATTAGGAAAATTTAAAAAACAGTAAGAATTCAAAACATTTTTCAAAAATTCATAGGTTAATTAAGCAACTACAAAAAAAATTTGCATTTACCCCCATAGACAAAGCTAAGAATAGCAATGTTCTCTACAAAATTCTTTGTTGAACTTTTAAATAAGGAGTTAAAAAATAGTAAAAAAATTTACGTTTAGTAATTTAAATAATTATACATTATCATTAAAAAAATTCAGCTTCATATAAGAGGTTAAAAATTTAAATATCAGTCCAAAATTTTTTAAAATTTCTATAAATTTAGAATAATTACTTGTAGGTCTAATACGTATCTAACTAAACCTGAAACCATTTTCTCTAACTACTTAAATAAAACTATTAACAGTATTATTAAAAAAGGTTTTTCTTGGATTAAAACTAATAATCAACCTTTTTTAGTATTTATTAAACAAAATAAAATTAATTCAATTTTTGATTTTCAAGATCTCTTCAATAGTATGAATTGAATATAGTGAAATCAGATATTAAGAAAACATTAAAAATCATAAAGAATCTTAATTGATGAAAAGACATTTTTTTCTGTAAAACATAAATTTATTTATTCCATAAAATGTGGTAACATATACTTATTCAAAATAATTATATTATTAATTACAAATTTACTTACGAGGAGATTCGGATGGACCTTTACCATTAGAATATACAATTGCAGAATCCAAATACAAATTTTTATCTAAAATACAAATTAATAAAGAAAAAATTTAAGTTAAAAGCAAAAGAGTCAAGATAAATCCTAATATAGAAAAAATAGCAGTTACATATGCATATTATTATTATTACGATTCACCCTGCCTACGTTTTATTGAATTGATTTAAATAGTCAACTGAACTTATTAAACAAATAAAAATATTTAAATTAATTTTTAAATATTAGATAAAATTAAACAATTTGTATTCAAAAAAACGAAAATTAAATCGAAATTACTAACAAATGTAAATTGAATTTAATAAGCAACACTTAAAGAACAAAAAAAAATCATAATTTAAGTAAGCAAATATGCAATAATAATATGCAATCAGTTAAAATATCTCCAAAAGTACAGATATGACCAGAACTCAAAAGCTTCAAAAAAGATAGAACTCAATAAAAATTTGTATTGGAGTTTATGTGTAATAATTAGTATGTGTGGAATATGTGTAAAAAGTATTTGGATAGTTTATTCACACTATAATAAAAATTCTTGGTCAGATTTTAAGGTAAATATTACAAAAATGCCTACTTTATGCAGCAGATTGTCAAAGTGAAATCAATTAATTAAATAAGAGAAACATAAATCAAAAATTGTTTGAAATTCTAGAGACGAAAATGCAGCAGATTGTCAAAGTGAAATCAATTAATTAAATAAGAGAAACATAAATCAAAAATTGTTTGAAATTCTAGAGACGAAAATGCAATATCTTCCATTTTAAGGAATATCATTCTCACAGCCTCACAACTTAAATTCTAAATTAATTTGTTTTTTCAAATGCTGCTTATAGCTGCAAATTCTCAAATATCACTCAAGATTTGCTGCAAAACTTGATTTACAAAAAATCAGATAAAACGCGAGTTGATCAAATTGCCATAGTTTCTTGTATTCAGCTGACAGAAAAATTTATTTAGAAATTAAGAAAAAATGCACTTCCAAGATTTGAGAAAATTGTCAGTTTTGCAACTGAAAACACAATTGTAAAAAGAGCTTTTTTATCAAACTTCAAACTTTTTTTAAGATTATTAAAACATAAATGTTACATGTGTTCAAAAATTTGAAATGCATAACATAAATAGTCAGATGAATTTTTGTAAATTTCTAAATGCATTTAAAAAATTTTAATGGCTTCTTATTACGATTTTGAATTATTTTTATTAAAAATATAAAGAAATCAAAGGGTTTTTTTTCTGTGTAAATATATTTGAAACATTATAATTCTTTTTTTTTTTTTGAATAAATCCTAATTTGGTATAGTATTCTGAAAGCTGCCTGAAACCATTTGTTAATTTAATTTTAAGTCACACTTTTTAAAAAAATTTTTATAAACCTAAAAATGTAAAGTAAATGGAATGAAAAAAATTAACAAATTTATTTAAAAAAATTTTTTATTGTGATAAATTTCGACTAACGTTAGTGGGTTGCAGTCAATATCATCATCTTCGACAATAATGATGAATGATAAATATGATATGATAATAATGAATTGAACTTCTAAAAACGAATTTTGCTTAATCTATTAATGTTAAGCCACTGGAAAGGACAACAAGTATGCAATAACAATAATAAAATTGAAATATTTTATATTGTGTTGGTAAAGGGCCTTCAATTTCGTGCATAATTGTGTAGTATTGATTATTTACAAATAATGCTTAGTGGGTAAATGCAGATTTATTGATTAGTTACTATTTCTTTACCCTATATGAAGAACGAGTATTCAGCTAGTCTGTAATAAAAGCAGTATATTCCAGAATAAATTAAAATGTATAAACATTGAAACAATTTTAAGAAAACCCTATAATTGATAAAATACAATTCAAATTTAAAATCTCTTATTAATGAACTATCATTACATACACTTCTAAATTCTTTTTGGTACACATGACAACTTTTAACTTCATTCAGATAACAAGATGACTTTAAAATTTTAATTACCATTCAAACATGATATTTAACAATAGGAAATTATTTCAATAATATATTACTAAAAATAAAATATATTTCTTCATAATATACCAAAGCCATATCATTGTAATCATATCATCGATGTTTCCCATATTAAAAAGGAAGAAAAATATGATACAGATAAAATTAAAGATAACCTGCGATATATTTCACTTTATTTCTCTTCCTTATACAAAATTCTTAAGAATTAACTTAATATGTAAAAAAGGTCAGCCTGAGATATATTTTAATGGAAGAAGGCTTATTTATTTAATATTGATATTAAAGATAATATGAATTTTATATTTTTGAGATTAAGATTTTATTATTGCAGTTGCTACAGCATATAAAGACTATGAATAGAAGATAATTGGAAAATTTAATTAAACAAAAATGGAAGGAGACAGAAAAGTAGAATTTGCTACAAACTGCTTAAGAAACAAGTTTATTATCACCAAGTTTCCAAAATTAGTAACAAAGAACCTCAACAGATGGCAAAACTGACTATAAAAATAACAAAAATGTCCCAACATTTAGGATTAGAAGTAGCAACATCAAGGAAAAAATAAACAGATGATTGCGAAACAGATGATTATAACATTTGGAATACTCTGGCATGCCTCATTAATACACTGTTTTATAGTTTTTCTTATCTAAATGCACTATCTTTTGATATACATTGAAACCAGCTCAATTTATGACTAGTTTTGGGAGGCACAGAATTTTTTCTATAGACCTTGTGTGTTGAAGAATTAAAACCTCTCCTAGGGACTGGATAAAGCATCTGCACCAAATAAGGATAAGGTCAAATAAGGAAACATGAAAAAATATCAAAATAAAAATACTAACAAAACAAAAAAAGTATATTAAAATGTATTCTAAATATTTGTGTGAGACTTTTATTTAGAAAGCTCTTATTGACGATCTCTGAAAGAGATTCACAACCTTATGTTACAGTCAAAGCACACTAAAGACGATGATTTATTTATTTTTTTGAGTTGAATGATTAGTTTTTGATTTATCAACGATTTATTTTTAGAATTGAAAGTTAAACAGAAGAAGAAAAAAAAATTTTAGAAAAAACCAAGCATCTCGAACAAGCAAATCTCTTTAAATCTTATAAAGCAAACTAATTTTTATGATATAAAATTAAATGCAACTTTTAAACATAATTGTTTATTTATTTAAAATATTCCTATCATTCATAATTGGTAAATTTGTTTTAACACATAATTATATCAGTAGGGATCATTTTCATTGACGCAAAATTTTATTTATCGATTTTCCTGACGTCAACACAAGTGGCATTTCCGTACTAAGAAAATATTACTGACTAAAATTTAAATTGTTTGCAAAAAATCATGTACCTTCGATCACATTTTTAAGTCAATGGAGGTAACCTATAATCCATAAAAGATCATCTAACCGTGGAACACAGAGGTCTCACTGTACATAACTGATTTACTAATTTTAAAACTCGGCAATCTGATCTGGCAATGTAACTAATTTCAAAACTCTGAGAGAATAAATATAACTAGTTTCATAAATAGAATGCAGCAAAGTAAATATTTCATATCCAATTCAATTTTTCTTTTATTGATTATTCAAATCATTGGATATTCATCAAGAGATAGAATTAATTGAAATAAATAAACCATCAACAAATTGTTTTTTAAAGGAACCAAAAATTTCCATAGCAACCAATTTTTTTAAAATTAACAAGTAAAATAAAATGTATTCATGTAAATATCTTTTAAAATTATAAATAAAGTTAAAAAGTGCAATAACACAAATGTAGAATAAAAAAAATTAAAAAAATTGAAACTAACATATGGTTTATACCTTCATAATTTTCGAGTGCCTTAGAAGATAGGGGATGCCTTTTACTGGCTAAATTTACGTGTAATTTACCAAGTGATTTCCGAATGGAAGTTGAATTTTGTGCCAAACTTTCATCCAGAAATTCACAATTAACAATATCCAATTCTAGTACTGTTGACACAGCTTCCTTACCTTGCCTACATAAAAACTGAAAAATGTAAAAGCAAAGCTTGTAGCACAATGAAACTTTTTGACAAAACAGTTAATCATAGCAAATATAGGATACTTTGCATACTATTTTTTAAATTTTCCAGCAGGGTTTCAATACAGTTGCAGGACCCCGATTTCTACATATGCAGTTTTTCTTTGTATTAATAAATTTATCATTTAAAGAAACTTAAAAAATATATAAATGATTTCCGGCGAGCTTGCTAGGCAACCACATTTTTTTTGTTCCTATTAGTTTTAGAAGAGGCAGATAAAATCTCTTTGATTCTGGATATTTTATTACATTACATAATTTATTACATTTTTATTTATAAGTTTTAATAGATTTTAATCCTAAACAACAAATTAAAATTGAGCTTGCCTCTAATGTTTACAATTTTATTTAATTATTTATTTATTTTCAAATAGAAAAGAATCATAAAATTTGCTTATTTTCTAATTTAAAACGATGGAAAAACAATAAATGATAGTTGATTTAGTAAACTAAATTACAGTTTTTTTTTGCACAAAATTATCGGATTAATATCGAATTGGAAGACATTTAAATTTTATAAATGTTCTATTTTTACTGCAGTAAAAAAATTAATGACAATTTTTATAAACCTTTACTAACTTAATATTTTCATTTTTATTTATGCTTTAATCATTACAAACTATTCAAAACCTTTATCGATTTTTCAACAGAGAAATCAACAACAACAAAAATGTTTTCGTATTAGGAAATCAGAACAATAAAATAGTTTCACATTCACATTTTTGCTGTTAATCCTGACAATGTCTTTTAAAATAGAAAAGGCATTTTTGTAATCATACATAACAATAAAAAAAATGTTTACAAATCAAGATAAATGAGATACATAACAACTTTGAGTTTTATCTAGAAAGAAAAATCCAGATGTTAATGTACAAAGACATAAAAAAAATTATAAACCTAAATGAAAGAACACCATAAAGATCAATTTTTTACCCACCTTCAATGGCAGCATTACTGTTCCAAAGTATAATAAAGATTGGGCATTCCATAAATCAACATGAAGAGAGTGATGGATTAGATAATTAATGAATGATTTGTACTCCCCCGGATTCAGTTCTGTTGGATCTAAATTATAAGTCACCTATAAGGGAAGAAAGACTAATCATATTTGAAGTTAAAATCAATAATAATAAAAAACACAGATATATAATTTCTCAAAGAAAATGTTAAGTCCAGTATTCTATACAAACATTGAAACCAGGCATCTGGTCTCCTTTGTCTTGTTTTCCATGTAAAGTAAATACAAAAGACTGTTTTTGGCCTAAATCTTCATTGTCAGAGAGTTGCTTCAAAACTAGACTGGAAGAACAATAACAAAAAATAATAACTTGGTATAGTAATATAAAAGAATTTTTTGTTCTAAAAAACAAATTATTTTAGGATTTAAACATATCCAAAGATTAAATTTTATCAGATCATAGTTTTGAAATTTTAAACACAAAGTGTAGTGTTGAAAAACATTTATTGTGAATCTACTTTACTTTCATTAGCAATTTTAAATAATATTCACCTTAAAGAACTGAAAATTGATGTGATGATGTGATCATTGATGTGATCATTCTTACATTTATAACATCACCAAAATTGAGTCGAATAAATATCTTAACCAAGCAGTAAACATTACATACATAAATATGTTAACCATTAACCACATTCAAATCAAGCAAATTTAAATTAATGTAACTCAAAGGATAAATATAAATTTTTGATATTGTCAAGTATTAGAAAAAAGGTTACAAACATTCATTTGCAATTTTTCTTCAAATATTTTGAGTTAAAAAAGTGTAATTTTTTTTAATACTTTTAAAAGTAAATATCCATCGTGAGTATCAATTTTAATGCAATTAATGGTTAGTTATATTAAGTATTCAACAAAAACAAATTTTTGTTTGTTTTTAAATGCAATGATAATGATATGGAGTATGGACAGTGTTCTATGCGGATAATACATTTTTGCATACTAAGATAGAATGTGAAGTAGCAAAGTTACCAAAACATTTTGCACAAGTACTAGAGCATATTAATATTGGATACAATATTTTTGACAAAATATGTAAAATTATAAAATATATATTAACTAAAATATAATTAATAATATTATTTTAAAATTGTAAATAATATTATCAAAAGTTAAACGTTACATTTTTTTTAATAAATATGTAAGAATTAATAATGATTTTTTTCTGAATGAATATATAGAAAGAAAAATTACATATTTACTAAACAAATACTAAAAATAAGTTACCTTTCTGTTTTAATTGGAAGAAATCTGTAAAATTGAAAAGTGAAAAAGACTTCACAAGGTATTTCTACATATTCATCTAAACTACAAATGAAAAGAAATAATTTAAGCATAGGTAAATAAAAAGTTACAGTAACAAAATTAATTTTAAAAAAATAACCCTAATTTACATGTCATTACTTGAATCATGCAAATTTAGGTACTTGAGTGTAATAAAATTACGCACATAAATTCCCATCATTCAAGAAATAATTTCAAATTATTTAAGTACAAAATTTAATCACAAAACTATGAAAAATTCACAAATTTACTTTATTTCAGACAGTCTTTTTTATCAACCAATAAGTGTAAAGATATAAGTATATCAAAGCTTTGTTTCAATACAGTCCTATGAAATAAATAATTAGAGTTTGAATATCATAAAAAAATTTTAAAAACTATAAATTAACAAACAAATCAATAACAAAAGAAAAAGATTAACTAAGGTAGATTTTTAAAAATCTCAGTATAAAATGTAGCTAGTAAGAGATTCGTTTTGTTATAGTAAATTTTTTCTTATCAAATTACTTCAAAGTCACTCCATAATACTATTTAATTATATCAGTATTTTTCTTAATCTTATTGGAGAAGCTAAAAATGCACATAACTTACCAAGAGATGGCAATAAAATTAAGCATGCATTCATTCTTCTGGGGTTGACAATGCAATTCAATGTCTGCATCAATTTTATACTTCATTGGATTGTCAATAAAAAATGCAGGCTTTCCGTGATGATCTAGAATGGATGGAAGTTTATCCCAGTAGAGCTTAATAAAAGTTCCTGACGGCACTCCATTACGCCTAAATTAGAAAATAATACTTTTATTATTGGTAATTAATTACAGAAATTACATACTTTTATAAAAATGTAATTCATTATGGAAATTAAAATAGAAACAATACACTGTAAAATTTCAGTCACACAATCTTTTGCAGATTAGGAAAATTCAAGGACTAGGAATATGATCTGTTAAATACAATTTTAATTTTGTTGTCAATGGTAGGCTCTAGCACACTACAAGTAGCAAAACTACTGTAGTTGCAAATCTTTTTCATAGTTTTAACTGTAGTTTGCTTCATTTTAAGAGGAAAAAAAAGGGTAGTGAGGGGTGAACAAAAAACAGTAGTTGGTAGTGATTCCTGGCAACTACTTTTAATGTTGGTTCAGCAAGGAAACAGGGTTTAAACACAACAAATATTTTTTTATTTATTTATTTTTTGAATTTGAGTGGTACAAATCTTTGTGGGACCATCAACGGAAATAACATGAATGCTCCTGTGGAATATAAGAATAATGAATTACTAATAAGAATTATGTATTACTAACATTTAAAGCAGCCATTGTGAAGAATAGTTAATTAATCACTATGATCGCGCCTTCAAATGAAAATGTACATTCATGAATAAGTGACGTTATTTCAATGGAAGGAATTACATTTCCTACGCAATTTTTGATATAATTTAATTCTTAGACGAAACAAAAAAAATATTAAATGCTTTACAAAATTGATAATATTTCAAAAATTTCCAACATTACGTTAATTAAATATTCACAGTCAAGAGAGGCATAAAAAGACCAAATTGGTAAAAAATCATATAAATATTTCTTAATAATTATAATAATTTCTTAATAAATCTAATAATTTCTGAATAATTTTATAATATTTCTCAATAATCACTCATGTGTAAGTAAAAAAATTTTTTTATTCAAAACCGTTTTGAACATAGGTGAAAATTAAGTTCTTGAGAAAAGTTCGTTTCTTAAAAGTAGGGAAGTAGTGATTACATTTCAAAAGTAGTTTTTAGTCACTACTTTAAAAAGAAGTAGTGCTAACTGTAGTTAACTACATTTGTAATAAAGAAGTTGTAGTTGACTATGAAAATAATGTAGTTTTTCTGACCACTGTTCATTTTAAAGCATAACAGGAATTTTTTTAAAATTATAGTAGGTAAATATTGATTAAACCTACACATTTTCACTGATACATTTTTATTTGTCAATACATCTTTGAAAAAATGACTTTAAACTAAAAAATATTGGAAAAAAAGAGAAACAACCAAGTTTAGTCGGCTTAGCCCAAAACAATTTATATTTTGAATAATAGTATTTTATAAAATATATATTGACAAACAAAGGTGGATTGTCTATATGCTAGAACATATCAAAATGCAAAACAAGATAAGTAATCATGGAGAATTGTATTGTTACAACTGTTTGTTCAAAATTTATTTATAAAAGAGATTTTATGATAATATACAACGCAATATTTACTTTGATAAACAGTATAAATTTTAAGAGCTGCCTTTTGATCTCATTCTAATTACTAAGCTTAAACTGCGAGAGAAAGTTGCACATATTTAAAGACGAAGAAGATGCATGAAGTTTGGTACACTCTGTTCTTAGTATTGGGTAGTAAATATCCAAAATTAAATAAAATGTAACTCCTTATAAAACTACTTACAAAGGAAATGAAAGTAGGAGGGGTGGTATCAGTGGTAATGATGATGGCACCAATACAACTTCTTGTAAAGAGAGATTCTACAAAAACAACAGAAAGTGGTGAGCACAGAATAAAAATTTCTTTCAAAGATTTAGAAACTGTTACTTACATTATCATTTTTGTAAACTGAGTTTACTTTTTCAAAATTCTTTCCATTACTATGTTCTACTGACCTGGAATTCAGTATATATATTAAAATCATTGCAATAAAATTTAATATGTCAATACATTATAAGTACAAAAGAAGATAAAAAGAACTATTCAGAGGGGATATATAATAAAACTTAAGGACATTAATCATAGAAAAATTAACTATATTTACTTATATGTATTATAAGTAGTAAAATATTCTTACATTGGAATATCAGCAACAGATTTGTACTTTGAAACATGCTTTGAAAAGGGTACATTAGAGGATACAACAGATGAATCAGATTTACTTGGAGAACTATAAACGTGTTCATGTGGCTCTGATGGTGGTGATGACAAACTTGAATTTTTCTTCTAAATATAAATTTTTCATAATGTTATGTGTTTTAAAAAAAGTTATAGAAAATTTAAGCAACAGACGGTTACACCTTTATGCAAAATAGATAAACATATTTGTCAGCAGAAAAGTATGAGAGTCCCATACTCAAAGGGTTAAATGATGATAAAGAATATTACAGTCGGACTTCTATTTAATAAAATTCCATTTTGCGATTTTTTTTTTGGAGGAACCAAGAACATTTCAGAAATTTCTTTGAAAAATAACTTCCAAATAGCAAAGTGAATTTTCTATTTAACGAACTATTCTCCTAGATCCACTTTCCAAAAATATTTCATAACATTTCAAACTTGTTAAAGCATTTCATGGGTGAAATGACCTTGAATTGATTTTCGCAGTTACTTAACTTTTAGAGATAGCAGTAAAATACCTTTCTCTTTTTGTTTGCAATGCAAACGAAAAACTCCAAAAAAAACCAACTGATTTTATCAGTAGCAATTAAACTTAAGAATGTATGCGGTAATATAAGTTTAAAATCACTTTTATAATAAATGCAGCTATAATTTTGTACATAAATGTAGCATTTTTATAGTTGAAAATGTATGTAGCATAATAGTGTAACACTCGATAATGTTTTGCTCTATTTTTTCTTTCCATGCAGATTTCTTTTATGGTAAGATTTATACCTGCTTTACCAGTTAAATCCTGTTTTGTGTTGTTTAAGTATTTCAGAAGGGGATTTTCTATTTAACGAATTTTCATTCTAACAAACTTATTATCGGGATTTAGCGACTTTGTTAAATAGAGGTGCAACTGTAGTTGAAAATTTTAATAAAGAGAAATACATTTGAATATTAGAACAGAAAACAATATAATAATGAAATAAAAAATAAATATACACAGAATGACTATCATCGAGGTAAAATATGAAAACCCTCCACACAATGGGCACAAAATTAGAGGATTATTTTTAAGAAGTTTAAATAAAGATACATAGTTTTTTTTTTACACATCGTAATAAAAATTGAAGTTTCAAGATGTCAAAGCTTCAGATTTCAGTATGGTGTTCCTTCAAGGATCGAAAATGATAACAAACATAAATTGTTAGCATAAATTGTTAGCATAAATTGTTAGCATAAAATGATATCAAACATTGTTTAAAAAGTATTAAAAAGAATTCTGAATACTCACTTGCTTCAGTAATGAAGAGGCTGAAAATGAGAGTTTCAAATCTTTTTCAGTTCTTAAAAATTTTATTTTATGTGGAGCAAAAGTAGGATCACAAGACAAATCAATAGACTGAAATGGGTTTTTCAGCAATATTTTGAGACTGCAGAAACCCCATGCAATAATCATATGGCAAATAGGATTTTTAGTTACTGAAGTGGCAGACATTTGCACCTAAAAGAAAATGGTTTAAGTAAGATTTAGTGCCTTATATTTAATATTAGAAAACTAATACTAAATGCTGGTAAGCATTGTCACAATATTAAGATATAAAAACATAAATATAAATTCTTAATGAAATAATATGAATAATAAGAAATTTTTATCAATTCTTGATATATATAATAGAATGTATAGTTAATTCTTTTTTATTAAGCCAGCTATATACTTATTTATAGTATAATTATTTTTTACAAGAAAAGAAACAAACAAGAAAGATTTCCCTTTCATGGGATCACATGTTTCATAAAGGTAACCATAAAAGCTATTAATAATAAATTTACATAAAAAATATCATAAAAGATATGACATAAAACTGAATTATTTTCACAATGATAGGGAAAAAATTTCAACTAAAAGATATATGAATAATATCAAACTAATGGTTAAAAATAAGCATTATATAATTACATCAACTAGATCTGAATTCATGGCAAATATAAAGTTTTGAAATTATGAAAGAATTTATATTTTAAAGCAGAATTTTTAACTGCAGTTTTTAAACCAAAAACTTTTTGAAATTACATAAAAGCACACAATATAATTATATACATTGCTATATAAAATAAAATTGAATTTATGCATTCAAAAAAAGGCAGTAGATTGGAAAAATTAAGCTTTCATGTACTATTGTGTAAAACGTTTTGGTACATCATTAAAAAAGGACTTTCTAAGGGTTTAGTTCATCCAAATGTTTTTTATGGCGTCACTAATTTTTGCAAATTTGCATTAAAAAATCAACTAATAACTTTTTGAACTAAAAGACGAACTTAAAATTTAATAAAACTGTTAATGTGATTGAAAAATAGGTATACCTTCAATATAAATTATTTAATCTGTCTTTAAGACTACAAGATAAATTTTTTAAAAAACAGAATTAGCCCATAGATAAAATTTAAATAAAATATGGAAACTAAATTAAAATAAAAATCCTCACTTGTTTACCACGTAATGAATATTAGGCCACTATTAAATATTCAGCATGTTCGGCCTGTTTGCCGAATATTTGGTCAAATATTCGGCAAAAATTTTTTTGAAAAAGCATTTTTTGACAAAGTTTTTTTTAAATTTGAACTGCTGATTTTTTTAATAATTATATTCAGGCAAGTCAAATTGTCATTTTTTTCACCACATATTGTTTTAAGAATTGGAAAGTTTTTTTTTCCTCATTTTTGCTGTTTCCCTGTTTCTATAAAAGTGCAGTATTTTAATGCAGCGTTTCTGATAAGACGATTGTTTTTTATTGCCACAATTCCCCTGTATGATAAGACTTATAAACAGTAACAAAGATAGCTGTGATTTTCACCATATCATCAAGTGCAGTACTTTAATGCAGCGTTTCTGATAAGACGATTGTTTTTTATTGCCACAATTCCCCTGTATGGTAAGACTTATAAACAGTAACAAAGATAGCTGTGATTTTCACCATTAAAGTTATATTTTAAGAAATAAGAACATTTCCTCTGCTTCTCTTTTCCTTTATATTAATTTTTCCTTTTATCAGCTTTTTTATTATGATAGAGTATTTTTTAAAGAACGTTTGCATAGAATGTAATTCTTTTATCGTCACTTTTCTTAAAAATAGGGCAGCGTGAAAAAGTTAAATTGAGATTTTTAGAGTTAAATTTTTGGTTTTAAAATTAATGACGATTTTTGTTTTGTTTTCAATCAAGTTTTTTTCTTTTTTAAAAAACTTTTGTTTTTATCGAAATTTTTATTAACCCCTTTACTGCCGAGTAAAATTTACGTGATTCACTCCCTAGCGCCACCGTTTTTCGCTCAAGTGTATTTTCTTAGGCGGTGTTTTGGTGGGAAAAAATGATGCAGTTTTTTAATAATGTTATTAGAAAAGACCACGGTTACAAATGAAAAAAAATTTTAGAGCTATAAAATGCATATAAATACAGGTTATAATTAGCTGACCATTTTGTGAATTATAGGCAGAATTCTCCCATCCCCCGATGTCACAAATACTCTGAAATTTATTGTACATGCATCAAATAAAAATTCTTTTCAAAGCCCAAAACTTTTAGCTGTTGAATTACTTGAAATAACTGTACCGAAAATTATCTTCATTCAAATAAAGTCCGGAAGCATTCAGCTTCTATTACAAACTGAATTTAAGAATATTAAGTGACATTTAGTAAACAACTGATGTTTTTAAGTATCAAGTAAGTAGAAGAAAAATCTATTTGATCTTACTTCCTGAGAATCTTCCAAAGCTACTATGTATTCAAGAAGAAAAACAATATTGATATTGGGATCATCAGGAATATTTGGCAATTTAACATCACTCCTTAGAACTAATCTTTCTTCCCCACTGACACTAAAAATAAATTAAAACAGTGATTATTATTAATATTTTTTAAAATTATAATAGCAACATTTATCATACAGCAAAAAGACACCATAAATTATAATTAGAGCAATAAAATATTACAGTAATAGAATATAATAGAAATTAATAGAATAATAATTGAGAATAGAATAGAAATTGGAGTAATAGAATTAAAATAAACAATTTTTATAAAATATTATGATTCAATGGTAAATGATGTATTCATAACAATTAATTAACATAAATTATTTACTTGAAATAGTAATAGGATATGCAGTAAAATCTTGATGTAATGAGAACAACATGTTACTAGATGTCTGATATTATGACAAATTTTTGAGTCGTCATCAAAATGCTAATATTAAAAATACAAAAATTGTATGTTTATAAGAAGTTAAAAATTTACTAGCCTTCCTTTACTGCAGAAAAAAAATTGAGGAAAATATGCTTATTAAATATTATGCAAAAAGGTCTAATGAAAGACATTTTCAGTTATTTTTTGTCTCCACACAGAAAAGTGAAAAACTATCATCATTTTCTCCTTTGTCCCTCTTACAATTTTAACCTTTTAAGTTCACAAAGCAAATACCTTCCCCCCTGGATAGATTATTTTCCTCCTTCCAAAAGAAAATTCTTCCGGTATTTTTAAGACTTCAGCAGTTTACTTGAAAAGAATGCATCTTTTATTGACCATATATCTATCATGCTCACTTATTTTCCCTTTTTAACATCATACTATTAAAATCAACATTCAGTTTCATAGATGACGTTAAATAGTATTGTTCAGAATAATACGAAAAAACTGCGGCAACTTAGAAAAAAACTATTGACAATGTGAATTTATTGAGTAAATTTAAATAGCTTCAAAGCAAATCATCAAGAGGCAAAACTAGAGAATAAATATAGTAATATCGAGGGGAAAACTAAATACTTCTTAAATTGATTTTTAAGATACAAAAGAAGAAAAAAAACATACAAATAAAAACATTTGGAATTGCTTTCGGTAAACGGCAAAAAAAATCATAAAGGATGCAATAAAATGAAAATAAGAGAACTTCAAGTGAAAAGCTTTTATAGTACCAGATGATTATTCATAAAAAAAAAATTATGCAAAAATGGTGCAATGATTTTCGTTTCAGGAAAAATTTTGTTAGCACTTGAGTGCTGTGCAACACCTTCGGATTTGCAGTTTATGTAGCAGAAATACATTCTGATATAAACAAAACATCAAATTTTGATTAAAATAAATTATAAAAACAGCGAGTATATAGCTTTTTGCACAAACAGTATACCAAATGCACTATTTATTTTTTACAATAATAGTGTTAACAGAAACATGCCATGAGTTTAATCTCTTGAGACCTGTTTGACAAAAGGTTAATTAAAACAAACTCTCTATTTAAATAATTCAGAATTTACAGAATCATAGTAAACATATAACAGATTGTATAATTGCATATTTACGATAACGTATTATTAACTAAAAAAATTTTAAAAAACAGAATATTACATCAATTTGCTGTGTCAGATTCAATAATAATTAGTTAGCTGTTCTTTTTATCAAGAAAGGGATTAGGTAATTAAATATAATTTTAAAAAACATATTACATTAAAAAACTTAGAAAAAGGTAATACTTTAAGGACATAACAAATCAAATCATGAATAATTACTACTTATCATCTAAATCAAATTATTTCAAAATCATGTGCATACTTTACTGAGCCTAAGCTGGATGCTCTTCTAAGAGTTTTATTTGATGTAGCAGTTGGAATAAGAAGATTGTAAAAATCAGGTTCTTGTATAAAATGAAATCCATTATGTACAGCAACCTAAAAAAATGAAAATGTATAAAAACAGGATATTATCTTATTATTAAAAAAAAAACACGCTTTTAGAAACCGGATAATATTCTAAATTTAAAAACTTTCTAAATTTGTATAAACAAATTTACTAACAATATCTCCAAAACTATTCAAAATGAAGTTAACAAAATTTTTTATCATGCAACTTTTGTTAAAAAATATCTGAAATAGTAAGATCAGAAAACTAAAAATTACCCCTTATGTTTGATCAGTACTTAAAACTTGCACTAGTTCAATAAATTTATAGAAAATACTAATTGACATGGCCATTAAGTCTGATTATAAGAGATGCAGCATCTTTACGGGTTTTTTTTTTTAATAAGTTAAGAAGGCATCGATGGTGATAACAATGCACACCCCAGTAGCAGAATTTATCCTATCAATCCGCAGCATAATCTTCATAGATAAAAATTAGTTTGTGAGCCTAACATAGACTGATACACTATTCTTGTAAATATTAGGTTTAAAACGACATGTGTACAGTGAAATTAGCACAATTAAGATAAATAAATTAATACAGAAAAAAAAGTGTTACAAATTTGCAATTTTTGATAAAAATTTCTTAACACTTTTAAATAAATAAAATAAATGAAATTTTTTTTAAAAAAATATCCTTTACTTTCTAAAATTTCTTATGTTGAGAGATAGAGAAAGGAGATTATTATTTTTTTGGAATATTTTTTTAAGTTATCACTTTGCATTTGCTTATAAATTTTCCAATAGATTGCTCACTGCCAAATAGAATTTGTTTAGAACCTGAAACAAATAGCAATTGAGTTTTTAAGAATTAAACATTATTTTGCTGTTTTTCCTATTAGTAACATTCCGTGCCTTTTTTTAAACTCGGAGATGAAAAAAAAATCTTCAGGTGTAATGACATTTTTTTTTTGCTGCAGATCTGCAGATGCTCTAACAAACTGCAGTCCTCGACGCCATGCTGAAGGATTTCTACTACCGAGATGTACACTAAGGAGGGTTTAAAGGTTTTAATTCCCTATTGCTAACACTGAAAATGATCAACTATTCCCACAAGATGAATTTCTGCAGCTTAAATTGTAATGAATTCTTAGAATATGATTATTAACATGAGGATTGATTTTGGTCATGGATTGATATTGGATTCAATCTGATTATGAAGATTTCAGATAAGCTTCTTATAATGCCATTCTTTAATGAGTTTGGAAGACAGTTACGTCACATTAATTATGATAATCATTATAATGACAATACAATAATCCCCGATGCTAATTCAAGAACACAAAAAACTACTATTTAGGTTTTTAAAGATATTTGGGTAATATCTGTTTTACTAGTACCAGTTTTAATGACACAAAAAGTATATATTATTATATTTTTGAAACAAAATGAAAAATCCATTTCACAAAGCATGAAATTGAAATATCAACTCATGAAAGCTGATAAAAAAGTTATTACGCTTTATGTATGAAAAAAGATCTGCACAAGAACTCTGATTTGTACATACTTGTAATCTTCGTTGTATTAAACGAGTTCTTAACAGAGTTTCATCTGGTTTAACTGCACTCAAATGAGCTTGAACTTTCTGCAATATTTCATCTTCAAACAAACTAAGAGGAGACTGCATTCTGACACAAAGTCTCTCTAATACAAAGGTTATGCATTTTTGAAGATGAGGTTGATAAGCATACTCATCATCTAGATAAAAAATATTTCGATTAATTTATTTATAATTCTTAAAACAGTTTTCGAAAATTTATTTATGATGATGAAGTAATTGGATTAAAATTTTAAATTTATGCAACAATCTTGTAAAATAGGTAAATTATTATTCACTCTTAGATAAATAAAACTTTGACTGTTTATAAAATTATAATAATGGTTAATATTGCTAAAAAACCAAAACTCAGAAAAAGAGTACAGAGATTTTTTATGCAAAAAAGCAAAGTTAAAAAAATGCATACACCTGAAACGTAATAAACAAAATAAAAAATTATAAAAAAATTTATTGATTAAAATTTTTCTAAATCTTGATAATTTTATATTAATTTCTGGAAAAAAATAATTTAAATATTACATGAGACATAGAACTTTTAACAAATACTAATCTGGAAGATTATAAATAAAAGAAAAAATTGCTAATAATTTGAAGTGCTGCATGTCATTTAGCTTTTTTTTAAAAGAAGATTTATCAATGGACTGAAATATAATATTATTTTGTATGTTAATCTTTATGATCTAAAATTATAAAGTTTCCATAAAGCGATTTCATGCTATTGAAAAAGTTTTACATGATAGAAAGAACTCCTTTATAAAACAAACTCCTTTACAAAATGTTTCCTAGGTTATTTCTTATAATTTCAAAATGAACTAAATTTTTAGAAAATAAAAATTTATACAAAAGATCTCTTTGAAATAGGCTCATAGGAAATCATGCATTCTTCAGAGAAACCTTACATTTTGAGACCTTGGCAGTATTTTCTGATAAATGTTTAAAAAATTATTACATTCTTTTAAACATATTAAAGAGACTTTTTAAATACATTTTTAAATCGAATATAGAAGTATAGCAAACTAAATTTAATTAAAATCTAAATTTATTTTAGCAAATTTTTTGAGTTATTTAATCAAATTACTACTTTTGTGATCTAGCTAATATTTTCTGATAAAAGTAAAAAAAATAATATTTTAATTCATAGTAATTATTAAAAAAGAAATTTTTTAAATACACTTCCATCTTTAAATAGAATGCAAAAGTGCAGCAATCTGAAGTTAAGTTCACCTAATTTATATAGGATTTTCAGTACAGCACACCAAACACAACAACACACCAGTTTCAGGAGAGATACTGCACAGTTAAATCATAAAAAATCATATTGAAATGCCTGGTTATAAACACCTTTCTGTCATGCAAGTGACTACACAAAAGACAAAAAAGAAACATGCAGAGAGTTTTAGTCCACTCGATTGCCAGACCCAACTCTTCCTTCTTCCTTTGGGGAGCATGTCAAAACGCTAGAGTACAAAACCGTTATTAGCAGTATTGAAAAACATCTTGTAAGCTACTGGAACACACACAGTATTTTAGAAAATTTTAAACTATGCACTGGAGTTTAATATTTCTATCATCTATACACTGTATATGTAAGACTTTAACTTTGGACACGGTCCTGAATAACAATCAGTGTCTTCTTTTAATCTTTTTATTGTTCATTTGAAATCTCATGAAAGTTTGTAGTGGCTGTTCGTAATCAACCTGTATATATACAACCCAACTATTAACACTTTTAATATTTATATTTCAAAGGAAAAATTAAACAATTCTAAGTAAATACTTGACTTGCTGATACATCTAAAATATTTTGTTGCATCACGGTTGATAGTAATGTTTTGAATTATACTTTTTTGTACATTTTTCAATTTTTCAGAGTACTTTTATAAACAATAACAATAATATTTGATTTCAGGTGAAAAAATTGTAAAGATTCTTTTTTAAATGGACATAAATATAACAAGAACAAAATTGTGTACCCTAAATCAAAAAGCATAAATTATAATCTTAATTTGACAACCCTTATTTTGCAAAAACCATTTCATAAATCAAAATTTTTTAACTTTTTAATTATTTCAACCTTAGTTCAAAGTAGTATTTGGCAACATATGTATAAACAAACAATATTTTTTCCAACAATCCATAAATAGCATGTGCTAAGCAAAAATTGATTGCACTAATTTTTCCTGAGGCCATTTTTGGATGTAGCAAAATTCTAGTCACATAAACAAAGAAACTTGAAAGCCAATTCCAAAGAAATACACTTCAAAAGTGAAACACAATCTCCATACATTCTCAGAGATAGAGAAAAAAGTTAGCTTTAGATAAAGAAAAAAGTTTTTAGAATTTTTAGACCCTAAAATGACTAATGGAACAATTCAACCTATGAAGGAGGGAGTTTAGTTTGCAAATGTTGCTTTTGTAATTGGTTATGGAGCTATTTTTAAAAATGCCATCCTAAATATAAGTTATATAAAAAAACTATTGGAAAAAATTATATTACATGTAAAAATATAATATTTGTAAAAGTTTATTTGTTGGAAGTAATTGAAAATTCTGACTTAAATGTCAGAATCTACTTTGGAATCATGCCGTAACAATGTTCATGAAGAAAAAAAAATTATTAGTATTTACCACACTACACTATCATTAAAATAAAAAAATTCTAATCATAATACAACTATTGATTAAAAAAAACTTTAACACACTAACAATAACATTATACTTAGTGACATCACAATCTTAATGCCCCTACAAACAATGAAAATCCGTAACAATGCAATAACAATGAAAATCTACTTTGGCTACCATGACTTTCTCCTCACAGCATCATGAAAAAAAATGTACCAAACATTGTGGCATTGTTTCAAAGTAGATCCTTAATTAATTATAATGATAAAATTGAAAAATTCATACCATCCGTAGCTTCAATTTGTGACAATACACCTGGAATTTTCGTAGTAGGGTCGATCAATACATTTTCAGGAAGTAAATGACTAATTTCCAATAAATTATGCTGAGGAGATAATGAAAATGAAATTTCTAATCCAGTTGTATGATCAGCAAAGTTAATATCTAAAAATATAATAATTCTGTCATAAAAAATAATGGAAAAGAAATGAAAAATTTCCTTAGAAGTTTAATAACAAAATAAACTCCATAAATTTTCTTTCCTTTAATCATTTAATAAAACTATGGTCAGAAAAAATAACTATATTAATTTGTATTATGGTACCTTTTCTTTCAGTTTCTATTACATCAAGAAGTAGAAAAGAAGAGGATCCTTTTATAAATGGCAATCTGAAAATTAGATAAAAACATTGTTAAAACTAAAACTACAACTTAAACATCTTAATTTTAAACATAATTTTTTTTACTTATTTACCTTATATGTTCTTTTATTAGTTAATATTAACTTCTACGTTTATTGTTTTTTTTTTTTAAAAAAATAGTTGCATAGATTTTTAAAACTTCATTTGGCTTATATGACTGTAAACGATACTAGATACAGTGGCACTACCATGCTGTTCATCTCTAAATTGTAGTGACTTTAACTTAATGTCCCCTAGGTCAACAACGGTCTATCACAGGAGTGCTTTACTAATTTGGTTAAGAATTAATGTAAATAACATTCAACAAATAAATAAAATTAATTAATAGTAATAAAATTATTCAAAGTAAAAAAAATATATTTATACAATTTTTAGATTATTATATAATACATACTTTTACTCGTCGACTTTATTGTTTACCATTTTGTTGATATAAAACAAGCATTTACTAATTGTGATTAGCGCAAAAGAGGAATACTGGTTAAAGTTTTAATCCTAGTTTCTGATTGTTATTTAAAGTTTCTAATTGTTATCACTTAGATTATATGTTAGCTGCCTTTATAAAATGACCAAAAATATTGGTATTGAGTCAAATAACTTAGTTATATGATTCGATTGATATAATTTTAATTTTTAAGTGCATGTAAACTCTTAAAAAGCTTATAAATTTGTTGTGTAATTATCATTTATGCTCTTATAGCACATTTCTGAGTAAGCAATTGTGCTTAACATTAAAACCTCAGTCTTAATAGTGTTTTTAAAAAAATATATAGATATTTTATTGTTTGGTTTAGGATCTAAGGGTATATTCTTTTGGCTTTATGATTTTCAGTTTCATGTTTTGGCTTGTGTTATTGTCACTAAATCGTACATTTCATCATAATTGTGAACATTTCATATTCTTTGTATTATAGTTTTTCATTTAATTCACATAAAATAACTTTTTTTTAATATTTATAAAAAAATATTTTTCCCAATTTTTTTAAAACATATTCTAAAATAAATAACTAATCCAAAGCTCAAAACATCATTATTTTATAATAAATATTTTAAAAAAACATTTTGCGTTTAAGACTACCATATATATGGTGGTTTCAAAAATTTTTCTATAACTGCATTTAGTTATTAACAGTGAAATGATGCATAGTTTTGTATTTTAAAACACAAATAAATTTACTATGAAAGAAAGATGTTTTTAACACAATAGAAAAATGTATAACTACTTATAAGTAACTTCGTCTTCGATTTCATCAAGAAGTAAATAAAGCCAACCGCATGTTTTACATTGATTGTCTTTAGACTCAGAAATAATTTCAATAACAAGAAGAAGTTCTTTGGCAGGTACAGAAGTGTAAAAGTAAAAATTCTGTAAATAAAACAAAATTACATTAAATTAAAAAAAAAAACATAGTTATACGTAATTAAAAGATTTGTTTTTTAAAATGTTTTTTGCAAATCAAGTAAATTCATTTATGCGAAATTCGTTTAGCCAATGTAGAAATATAGGTAAATGTTTGACACAATTCCTAGTGGTAAACTTAGTCAATGTTTGATGAATAATTGTTTAATGATTTGTTCATCTTCCCAAAATAAGTTGATGTTTACTTCCTTCATAATCCACCGGAGAAATCTCTATATTAACAATAATATAATTGCGCTAAAAATTCTATAAAAAGAGAAACTGAATTTTTCAATTTCTGAAGACCTAACCGGGGCACAAAATCTCGGTCTGTATCTCTAAAATCAAGTAAGTAGTTATAATAAACAATAATATACAATGAAAAGCACAATATTTTAAATGCATGATAAATTTGTGATGCTAAAATAGGGATAAAGTAGCTGCTGAAAGGAAAAACAGTAACAAAGAAAACTTTAACTAAAACAACAACAAAAAATTATTAAGTATAATGAAATTAATAAGGAAAAGAAAACACAAACTAAAAATAATATTTACATGCAACAACTTACTTGATTTAAAAAACATAGAGAATTTTTTGTCATAACAGGCTTTCCTGACCAAAAACTACCAAGGAATCTTTCATATTTCTGATCAAACAGAACAGTTTGTATTCTATAGCTGTCAGTATTTGCACTCTAAATATAGAAAGTATAAAAATTAAACTCAAAAATATGAAAGAAAAATTAGCAATTATAAATACTGAGTCCCAAATCTGGGCGTTTGTTTCCCAGAAATGAATTTTTTCACTTTTTCAACATTCAAAATAAATTAATCTCTTTTGCTTTTCACAAAACAAAAATTAAATATTTTATTAAATTTGTTAACTGTTACAAAATTTTATGTAGGTAAGAAAATTAAGTACATGAAATACTGATTTTTAATTTAAAGAATATTATGCAGAAAATTTCAGTTTCTGGTTTAATGGAAGTCTTAACAATTCAGGATGTTGTAGTTGTTATATCACACAGGTTTCCCTAAAAAATATTTTCAAATTAATCTTATAGTTTTATATTTTCCAGGTTATCAAATTTAATTATTCATACAACATATTTTGTTTGAATAATTATAAAATATTTTATAGCAAGATTTTTTGTGAAATAAAAAAAATACACAAGTTACTATATTATGAATTATCTCATACAACTTTCATTTATTTTGAAAATAATGTATTAATTTTTTTCCTTCCTTAAATTAAACAGATAGTAAAACAATGTGAAACAAAAGAAGCTTATTACTAAGTGTTTTTTTTTTCAATAAATACATTTTAAAAATAACATGCAAAAATCTAGAGAATAAATTTATGATAATTATAAAGTTTCAGTTGCAACATGACATAGTAACACTAAGTACAAATCTCAGCTAAGACAAAACACATTTTAAACATCTGAATAACAAATCTAAAGAACTTAAGTTATCAAACTCTAAATTTTAATAACTCTTACTTCACGGAAACCTTCAACATGTTTCAAACACACGCAAAATGTTTGAGGATTATTTAAAGTCTCTAGGCTTCTTTCTTTAGAAAGAGGAATATACTTCACGAGTGACAACTTATTTTGCTGTGTTTCGGTTTCCATATGTAAAGTTTTTAGGAATTCATAATGAAGACACTAAGTTTACAAACTACTACGGAAAGAAAATATACACATTTAAATCAATAATTGAAATTACTATTATTTGAAATATAAATAAACAGGTTTATTTGGAATCCAAACTCCGACTGTTGCTAAGCAACGATCAAAGTTTCGAGACTGCCAGATTCACAAAAGAGACGGTTAAAACATAACTATTTAAACTAAATATTCTTCAAGAACTGTTTTGGTTGCCTATGAATCTGCGTTAATATCTGAAATTGAGGACAGCTAAGTCTAGTGTCGCGCTAAGATTTGTCCGTCAGTCTCTGCTGGTGATATGGAGCTCAAACCTCGCAGACTTCGAACGAGCTAGGAAGAGAAAAATGACGTCATTTTGACGTCACGTTTCTACTCCTAGGAAAAACCTGAAACCTCGCGCTTTCGAACGGATTTTGCTAACGGGCTGCGATCTTCATTTTTCCTCCCTTCTATCGGAAAACTTTCACCTAACAATTTGCTGGTGAAAGCGATTCGAACGATCGAATAGGATGCGTTTAACGCTGGGATTAAATTAGATTTCCGATTTCAAAGATAATTTTTACCCAGATATTTTATGAATTTTTATGATCATTTACCTAGATATTTTATGAATATATTTCAGACATAATTTTTTCTCTCACAAATTTATTATTTCATATAATAAATGGATTAAATAATTAGTTTCGGTTTCTAGCAGAACTTATAATAAAATCTATAATAATCTTGCACGACTTTAAATAAAACGTGAACATTTTTTCTGTTCCAAATTTTTGTGTATTCTTAGCCATAATATGTTTAGTATAATTATTGCCATGTTTTTATTAACTTTTATTTTAATTACCTCGTAATATTTTCAAAATATCTGCAGAAAAAAAATGGAATTTTTTTCTTTAAAAAATTGTTGAGTTATGACTGAGATTAGTGCCAAATAAATAAAAAAAGATTACTATAACTAAATCGTATAAAATTTAAATAAGAATTACTATAAATTGTATGCTTATTTTTAATCCGCTATGCAATTTTCTATCAGAGATTTGAAAGAACTGAAGCTTTTAGAATATGATCGGTTTTGTAATTTTTATAAAGTAGTTGATTAGTTTAGATGCATAATTAAGAAGCATAATTTCATTTATTTTCACTTGTCTTTTGAGTTGGGTAGAATATAAGTGGGTAATAAAAAGCATGGAATATGAAGAGCGGAAATTTTTTCGATATAATCGTTTTTGAATTATTATTAAGTTGCAGTTAAATTTAGATGCATAATTAAGAAACATTTTTATTTTTTTTATTTTTCTGTTCATACTTTAAATGCGAAAATTTCATCTTTTATTTTCTAAGACAAAAAGATATTTTTACTCTTATATCTATCTATAATGCCAAAATATATTCGACAATTTATTTTTTAAAAATTATCTATTATTTTTAGGAATAAAATTTGTTAAGATTAAGATTAAAAAAATTCTAAAATCACCTTTTTTAAATTTTTTTTTTTTTTTTTTGCTAAAAATAGCATTAAAAAAGCAATTGAATAAGAAAAGCGTTTTAGAGTTATTTCTTAATCTTCTGTTTGACATTTGATCTTTTTAAAATAATTACTCCTTTAATAAAATGGTAAATAATAAGTTTTAGGGTGGAAAAAAAACTTAAGCATTATTTTCTTTTCTGTTTTGAGATTCTCCATTAAGTATCAGCTAAGTTATTCTAAAGATATTCACTTATATTTATTTGTTATTATTAAACTAGCGTTATTATGTTTTTATTCAAGTAATACTTTAAATTATCTTAATGTATGCGATTAATTCTACTTCAAAAAGCTTTTTTCGAATTTTTGCGACGTGTAAAAAGAGAGAATTTCTTTTAAATTGCTTTAGCATAATTTATTTACATACAGAATGGTAAATCATAAGAAAAAAATATCCTGCGTCAATCAGAAAAACAATTGAGAAAATTTTGTTCTTAAAAATGTGTGCAATAAAAACTAGTTGATATTTGCATCGAGCTAAACTACTAACACTAATTTGTGATAAAATAAAATCACGAATAATTCTTATGGCTAGACCATTTTCCATTGCTGTACAATGGAAATGTATAACTAAAAGTTCTAACTCCCAAAAGTTCTAACAAAGTTCTCATGACTTGGCACCCTTGTCTTCTGAGTTGGATTCCATATAAGAGCATAATAAAAAGACCGGAATATAAAGAAAGAAAACTTTTTTAATAAAATTGTTTTTGAATTAATTGTTTTAAAGTTGCTGGTAAATTTAGATGCATAATTAAGAAACCTTTTTCTATTATTTTTTTCCTTAATTTTCCTGTTCTCAATATTCCAAGAAAAAATTATTTATATTTCTAGTCTTATAATTATGACATCGAAATATACTCAAAAATTTGTTTTTTAAAAGTTATGTAATATTTTATGAAAAAAAATTGTTAAAATAAACATTAAAAAATTTCTAAAAAAAATCACGTTGTTTTAAATATTTTGTTTAAAAATTGTACTAAAAAAATTCTAGACTAAAGAAAACTTTTTAGTTATTTCTTAAGCTGATGTTTGACATTTGAATTTTTGAAAATTCTTATTGTTAGTATTACAAATTTTAGGGAGAGAAAAAATCAAGCATAATTGTTTTCTCTGTTTTGAGATTTTTTTTTAAATATTAGTTAAGTATTAATAATTTGCTAAGTATTATTAATTTTTAAATATTAACTAATATATTCTGTTTTACCTGTATTCATTGGTAATTATTATACTAATATTTTTTTGGTATTATTCGAATAATATTTTAAGTTATCCTCATTGATGCAATTAATTCTAATTCAGAAAGTCTCTTGCAAATTTATGTGGCACTTAAAACAAATATTTTTCCGAATTACTTTTTCATAATTTATTTACATACACAATGGTAAATGATAAGGCAAAAAAAATAAAATCCAGCATCAAATATAAAAATAATTGAGAATATTTTGAAATTGAAAATGTGTTTAATTGAAAGTATTAAAAATACTTGTAACGAGTTAAACTTTAAAAACGAATTTGTGATATAAAAAAAAATCACGAACTGCCCTTATGGTTAGAACGACAATAGTGAAATTGTGTAACTAATAACTCTAGCATGAAATTCTTAAATAAAATACAATTACTTGGCATCCTTGTCTTCTGAGTTGGGTTTAATGTAAGAGGGTAATGTAAGGCAAAAAATTCATTGCAGAGAATTTTTTTCCAAATCTAGTTCAATATAACACAACGATTGAAAATACCATTTCCAAAAAAGAGATAAATTATTAAATTTGGAAAATAAATATTGCATTGTTTGAGTTGCGAATTGTAATTTATTATAAAAAATATTATAAAAAAGAAGAAAATAATGTTTTTCTTGAAAAAATAACTTACAATTATTAAAATGTATAAGTTTGCAATTGCGAAAAAAAAAAAGAGGAATCATAACAAAAAAGAAAGTGAAAAATTGAAAAAGCAGTTTCTTTTAAAATTGTAAAGCAAATTTTTTTTAAGATTATTTAAACTAACAATTATTTAAAAAATGCTAGTTTAAAGTTTATTTCATGCATTCTACCGATTTATTAAAGTTTATTTATTGCACGTTATTTTGATACTTATTGTAGCTTTAAAACTAAAAGATTTTAGTGTTATAAAGTATAAAGCTACACATTTTATCAATTGCAAATAATAATAAAAAAAAAAAATAATTATAAATAATAGAAGGTAATAAAGTAATCATAAATATAATAAAAATTTTATAAATAATAAAATAAGTAAAAATAGAAAATTGCAAAATTTTGTGAAATTAAATAACCTTTATTAATCATTACTTCTTTAAATCTAAAAGCACTCGATAATATACATATAATTTCTAAAGTTTCATAATCTAGTGATAAAATTTCTGATTGACTCAATTACATTTATTTAAAACAACATTCAAAGTATGATTTTTAGAAAAGGTAATAAATAAAGATGTATTGGATTGTATTATTGATTTGTATTATTTGACGTATTATTTTTTATTTTAAGAATATTTCTTTTTTTTTGGCAAACTGTTAGTAAATATAGTTATAAGTAAATTGATTCTCTTATAATAAATACAATAATATAAGCAAGTTTAAAACGAATACTACATATTAAATTCTTGAAGAAAGATCAAAGATTAAAATATGTAGATATTTATTTTAGACTATGTATGTAACTGTCAAAATGAAAGAAGAATACATTCTCTTTCTGAAAGAACACTGTAAACTCTGGGATGGAGGTCACGACCCCTAAGCGAAGGGAGAACGATTAAAGGATAAACAAAAGCCATTGGTCACTTTCTTATAACTATCGATACAAAACGTCACTTCCTAGGGGGAGGGTCCGAACCTTTGTTCGAGGGCTGGGATTCCCTTCACCGCTCTCTTCGGGAGTTGCGAGGTTTGGATTTTGTTTTACTATCGGACGGTGGTATAGAATAGACTTCGGGGAATAGTGACGTCACCGTCCGTGTTCGAAGTCTGCGAGGTTTGGGGTCATGCTTTTGTACGCGCATCTCACTTTTTCAGGCGTTATTCTCAGTAAATTCCCATTTCTAGACGGTAACCGAATTTTATGACTAGATTCTGCTTTTAAGGACCATTCTCACGTCGTTATACGGTGCACGCACTTCCGTTCGCCTATGAAGGAGAATGAGAACCTGATTGATGGAAAATATTTTCCCTCGAAAACACTTTTCTATCGGTTTCTGTTCTCGTGGGTGTCGAATTTTAAAAAACAGAACTAAAGTTATATTACTTAACTGCATAAACTTTAGTAAACTAGATGAAATCTTTATGGAGGTAGGGACTTTCTATGCAAAAAAAAAAAAAAAAAAAAAAAAAAAAAAAAAAAAAAAAAAACTATTCGCGATCGCAACGCTCGAGTACGCCGTCTAGCGGGAGCCTGTAAATATCGGACATTAATTTATCACGTTTTCATTTAGTTCCATCAAAGTCATTGACTGAATCAGACGCCATTTTTTAGCAGCAAATAAGAAACAAAATTTCCCTAAGGAAAAGGCCGAAGAACTTGAAAAAAATCTCCAGAATATTAGTAAATCTTTCAGGAACAGAACACGCCAAACATTTGAAGAAAAATTCCTCAATAATTTTTAATTTCTATTATCAACAAACTTGCAACTGATGACTTCCGATTTCGGATACTGTTACAGATGTGTGTATTAAGGTAAAATGCATTTCTTCTGTCTTCAATTCATTACGAATTAAAGTGAAGTCAACATTGCTTTCGTCATTCCAGTGAATAAATATGAATTCAGAACATACAGAATTGTAATAGTTATAGCATATTTTTCTTCGTTATAGAATAGTATATATTTCTGTATCCATATAATTCGGAAAACAACAATAAAAAATTATCCAAGTTACTTGAAATAGTGCCATTTGTGCTGATTCTTAATTAATTTAAATCGTTTTCTTGGTAAGTTTTTTTTAATTTTGAAAGATAAAGTTCAACTAGAATTCAGCTATTCTGTTTTTAGCTACATATTCAAATTCATATCAATTATAAAATTTTGCTGTGTAGTATGTTATCTAAAAAACTATGTATCTATTATTTGAGAATAAAGTTTTCAAACAAGGAACTTATCATTTTGGAATTCTCCGGGAATCATAAATCAGGTAAGTGCAATGATTTTTACAATAAAAAATTTGCTTGTAAATATTATTTTTTTCATTTGATGATGGTTCTCTACAGAATGGTTTTTTACGTCTGATTAAGAACTATAAGAATAATAAAAAAAGAAACAATATGAAAGTTTTTATTTCAATGTTAAGAATTCTTAAAATCGTTTTTTTTATCCTAAGAATTCTTTATTTTCCGTTTTTTAGTTTATAATTTTTTGATAAAAATTGTTCTCAAAATACTTTTGAAAAATTAAATGGTATAACATTATGTGTTTATTTATACTTCTTGTATATTCCAATGTTTGAAATAATATGATTCAGAAAAGTATGGAATAAAAATTCGGTACTTACGACGTATTAACGCCACCGCCGCTACAGATTTGGCGGTTTTTAAGTGCCGCCAATCTACACTTAAAATTTTTGCGACAGTTCATAAAATAAAACACTTTATTTAAAATCAAAATAGTTAATTGGATTTCGGTGGAAAATGAGCCGATATAGAGTTTAGCATAGATTCAAAACAATCATATCGCCATATGAACTCTGATGAATAAGATTCCAAATGAAATAACATTTCCAAAACGTACGTTTGCCAAGATAAAGTTTTATGTTGTGGGAATTGGTACATTTTCGTTTTTTCGGTAAAATATTTCCCTCCTGAAAAAATAAAATTGCATCTTGCTTTGTTTTTGGCAAATCCCAAAGACGAACTTTCGTAGCACTAAAAATGGCGACAAAAAAGAATTGTTTTTTTTTGTTTTTGTTTCGTCAGCATTCTTTATTTTACGTTTCGTAGTTTCTAAATAATGATTTTTATTGAAACTTGAAATTTTTTGATAAAAATTGTTATCAAAAAACGTTTTTTTTACAAAATTAAATTTCATAAAATTATGAGGCTTATGTATACTTTTTGTTCATTTTAATTTTTGAACTAATATGATTCTTAAAACTATAGAATGTAAAGTTTAAATGGGCCTTTCATGTTATGTCATTAAATTTAGTAATACTATTTCTCGGGCATTAGGTTTTACCTCTTATAAGAATATACATATTTTTTTCTGTTAATGTACAAATATTTTTCCGATGTGTTTTGGATATTCCTTCTCTAATAAAATGAGATACCATTTTGTTTTCGGTTGTACAAGAAAGAAGATCAAGCATTTTTCTTTTTTAAATTTAATAAGCCACATTAAAGAAGGAACGTTGCAATGCTACACGCTGCATTAACGACGTCTCCAGAGTAACTGAATGACGGTTCATATGGAAATCGCAGGTAAGCGTCTCATACAACAACTCCCCCTATAGTCCGTTGCGATCGCGAATTTTTTTCTTGATATTTTCTTACTAAAACTCTAAAAATATTCAATGAAAAAATTTTTAAAATTTGAAAGAAAAAAACTTGGAATTGAGCAGGATCGGAGCATTTAAAGTAGTCCTTATATACTGTGGATAAGCAAAAAATATTTTAAGAAAATTTGCTTAATTTTGTCAAAGTCGTATTTGGTAACTTATGAATAAAGTTCGAT
Source organism: Parasteatoda tepidariorum (assembly GCF_982258835.1). Lineage (NCBI taxonomy): Eukaryota > Metazoa > Arthropoda > Arachnida > Araneae > Theridiidae > Parasteatoda > Parasteatoda tepidariorum. The sequence continues at coordinate 7,815,384 of NC_141755.1, read as the reverse complement.
TTGAATATTTTGAAGATTTAAAAAGTTTCAAGCAATTTTATAAGCAGTTTTAGTACATTTTTGTAAAAAATTCAGAATGGTTAGGGCTTTTCTGCTATTTTGATTTTGTTACTATTAAACAAGCTTTATTAAAAATGCAACAGCATTATGGGGGAACATCCCCTATTAAAGTATATTTTATTTCGCACCTTCCCTTTCCTTATAGGTTTATATTTTGCTAACCTGACAATTATTGTATAGTATTATCATTTGTTATCAAATTTAGTTTTATAACACAAAATAAAATTTATGAAAAGCCTCATATCATACAGAGCTTTTTTTAAAGAGTTGAGATTTTTGACCCGGTAAATATTGAATCACAATATATGTTATTTTCTCCTGTATCGCTATCGGTTATCGAACGGTATTTATAACTCAGTACTTGTGAATATCATGTTATTTATTGTACACAAAATGCTAATGCATGTGTGATGGTGCTATATTTATAATGTATTAGAAATATAATTTTATATGTATTTTAATATACAAATGGCCATAAGGAAGTAACCTATTCTTGAAATTGACTTTTTGACAATTGAATAAGGTTTTCAGAAGATCATCTTTATAATATCACGTTGGTTTAATAGCTAGTTATTTTTTAATTAACTTTCAAAAACCGCGTTCGCTTAAAACGTGGTGTGGCTACAGATGTCGCCAATTCTGTGTAAGCAAAGAATTCTGCCTAAGCGAAGAATATCGGCGTATAGTGAGAATGGCTTTGGCAGCTGAAAAAGTTGTTACTTTTTAATCATTTTTAAAATTTTTTAAGCATTTTAAAACAATCGGACACTTTTCCATCTATTTCCGTTCTTGTGGTGTCAAATTTTAAAAAATACAACTAGAATTACACAATTCCTAAGAGCAGTAAAATAAAGCAAATAACATTAGCTATTAACTTTTTGCGTCATCGTTACTTGAAATATTTGGTCTCATTAAAATGCCATTTTTTTAATGTTTACTTTCTCTCATAAGGCTCATGTACTTTCGTAAATTTGAAAATAATATGGTGAATTTGATTTAGTAATTATAAGCAATATAAAAAATTCATACCACTAAGTTTGAATCGTAAATCTAGAATATTTACGCTAAATAAAATTCTTTCATAAAGTACTCTCCGTTGTAGTTCATACCATTATCTATACTTTCGTTGATTAGAAATTAAATGTATGACTGCATAAGCCGCAGGGAAGCAGGAAAACTATGCTCTATCAACAAATTTGTTTTAATATTCTTACCAAGTTTCGTATAATTAGTCTAAGAGTATATCTGCTTAAAAATATTTTTCCCACCTGAAATTTCACAACCCGAGTATTCGACAATATTTAATAAAATCTATTTTAAGAATCGTAAGTTCATAAATTTATTTTTCGCATTTTAAATCAGAAATTCTATAACTGAACTTTAATTTGTCGAAATAATTTTAGGAGTTTCTCAGAGACTTCACCATAAACCACTTGGAGGTCCAGCCAACGCTTCTTGTCGAAATCATATGGACGGATGAGGCATGCATATTCAGGTAATGCAATCTATACTATAAGCAGAGCATCTATTACATACAGGAATCAAGGTTTATCATATTTTATTCAGGAGAAAGTGATGATTACATTTTGTCATCATTAAAGGCTGGACAACGACTAACTAGAATCGAGGGATAACAATAGTTGAGTTGAGTTGAATTATTGCAAGGCGCATTTATACTGACGATAAAAATACATAACAGCATCGATTTCTGGTCGCTGAATAATCCTAGATGTGCTATCAAAGTTCGACATCAAGTACACTGGTTGATAAATGGAGTGTGTGGAATTTTTAATCATAGACTGATCTGCCAGGTATTCGACGAAGGCATGTTAACAGGATCCCGATACTTCGAACTTCTGAAAATCCGATTTTCGAAAAGATTTGCCGTTGAGTGACCACCGGAATATATGGTTCACCGTTTGCACAAGGTATCAAATGTTCAATCAACAGTACATCCGGGAGGGACACATTCCAGCAGTAAGTCATCAGTGTCTACGATTAACTGACCTAAACCCATTGTTTTTTTTCTTTGTGGGATTACATCAAAAAGCGAGTAAATAGCAGGAGATTCGAAACAAAATCGTATTACGGATTTTTGTGAGCATTTTTTTTCTTTGTTATAAATTGATGAAGCTGAACAACTTTGAAATTTACTTTTTTTCCCGTATCATTTTTAAGGTGTGATTGCTCCGTGCTTTTACTCTACCTAGACCCCACACTTATGACGATAGCTTACTTTAGCTGCAACACTGTGTACACAAGATCATTAAAAGAACAGATATAAAAAATAAAAAAAATTCTGCCTTACGTTGCAGAAAACATAATTATCTAAATTGACATAAATCAAAATATTATTCGGTTAATATCTGAAGTATCAATCGGAAGGAAGTTGAAAAATGTGTTTTATTGGAAAACGTGATTGAAATTTAAAGATTCATAAATTCAGCATGGATTCATACCTTTGCTGTACTCTATCTATTTCATCTAAAAAAAAATTCTTCAGAAAATCATTTTTACATTATCTCTTACGTACTAAAAGTTAAAAGAAAATGGAATGCAGAAAAAAAATGAAAGTGGTTTCTTGGGAAAAATGTGATTTTTTTTTTTAATTTCAAATTTTTTATTTTTTATTTTAGCATTTATAAGTATCACGCTGCTTTCAGTGTGATACTGGTTAAGTATGAGACTTGAAACAGACATAAAATGGAAAAAAAATTACCATTTAATAAGACAAATAATCCGCGAAGGTTCAAAGCAAGCTTAATTGTAGGCACTAATCTAGCTTACAGAACAGCTATATAACATCTGTTATTATTAGGATTGAGTTTCTATCTTTAGTCGATACTTGAAGCCCGCTCAGCAGCAAAACGATTGGTACCAGTCAAAGTGGGAAGCAAAGGAGGCATTTAAAAAATGCCTACGAGATTGGCATAATCGTGTCATTCACCACCGAATGGCATATGTAGAATTACTTGTTATTGAACCACCGATAGATGGCGGAGTTTATCATTAGATTGTAACCGTAACTGCAAACAAAGATTTTGTAAAAAGCAAGAACATCTACATTGAAAAGTAGTAGTAGTAATGTCTACCATTGTACCGTATTGATCATGTTAACGATTTAAATATATTTTTGTTACTTACCCCTTGGTAATTATTGAGTAGTTTTCCTGTGCCATCAAGAAAACGAGAAAAAGGTTATGTTCACTAATAATAGTAATAAATCTTCGGTGTATTTACCCAATTAGAATTGCTTTAAGTTGAAAAGCAAAAGCATATTCTTAATATTCAAGATCCTTTTGGCCCACTACTGGTTGTTGCGGAAATATATTTATGAAATTCAAACCTTTATAAAAGAAAACAAGTTTCATATTTTGATCGAAACATAACTACATTATGAAAATCCAGTGTCATGGTAATCTTGCTGACCATATTTACTCATATAGCTTTTTTTAAATGTTCTCTTTAATACGAACACAGAACTAGAGATAAATATTGCACATTATTTTTGTTTAAAACGAAGTAAATATTGCACATAACGAAAAAAAATTCATCATTTGCGACCTTTCATATTGAAAAAAAGTTTCGTTTCTCCGGAACTGAAGTGAAAAAAATTCATTTGTTTTTCGAACTGACGTGTGTGGGGGTGATGTTACCCACTGAACAAGTGAATTGGCGTGGATAATTGAAGACAGAAGGGGTACCGATACCAATACGAGGGGATAGTTTGTCTAAAGTAAGAATTCTTCTAACCATTCATCTGGAACCGGGGCGATGACTATGGTAAAGAGGTATAACTATTTTAAGTAGGGCTGTGGGGTCATTGTTTAGGACAGATTTTGGCTCGGGTTGGCGAGAGAAAGGTAATATTTTTCTTCTGTCTACAGTGAAAAGAAGCTTCTTTCCTTGAAGAAATGCACTATTCTTGTTTCCATAGCAGCAGACGGCCTCAGACTTTGTGGCGGTGGGAGTTCTTACCGTAGACAAACTATAGTGACCCTGGGTAAAAGGAAATATTGTTTTTTTTTTCTTCTTTTTTTTTGCTGGCGGTGAAATTCTCCTATAATCACCATTCATTTGTGAGCGTTTTATTTGGTTTCTAGCAAGCTGTTGATTCTTATTGAATTCGAGCTCTAATTGTGAAAATGAGTCGAAAGAAAAACCTTATAATTCGGAAACTAATCAGAAAATTTTATAAAATACTTATTTATCACATTAATTTTCCCACAGACCACTTTAAGTTTCATCCATGCTTTACTGTTTTTTTTCTTCTTTTTTTTCTTAAATCAGGGTGGGAGGGTTATTGCGAGCACTGCCTCCGCAATGAGTGGAGTTAAAAGGAGATACTTGCGAAGTTATTATGATACATCAACATCATATTATTTTTAAGTGATTTAAGACACTATAAAAATGGAGAAGCATTTCTCAAAAGTGATTTTTTAATTTATCTATTTGAGCTGGAAAATTTTAAATTTTATAATAATTTATTATTGAACTATTTTAGGAAAAGTAAATAAGCTTAATTTGGTTAACTTTTCAATAAACATTAAACAAATACATCAGCAAAGGAAAGGAGTAATTTTTGATTGGAATTGTTCAAGAAAGCTGAAGAATAAAGTAGTTACAGATTCTAAACACCTGTTTCTAAAAGCTATATACAATGGAAAAAATGAGCTGTACCGATTTTAAAACTAAAAATCTCCCTTCTATTAGAAACACATAAAATAAATAGTTACATATTTTCCCACTTCACTCACATATCTACATTTTTTGATGGATATAATTTTAATGTCACAAAAAATATGTTACAAAAAATATTTTACAAAAAACTTAAATTATTACAAGGAAATCAAAATCAAATTACAAATATTTTTAATACTGAATAATTATGAAAACAAAACCAAGTTGGAAACAAAATTAAACAATAACACATGTTTTGGATTGAAATGTTGGGCAGCTTATCACAATCTTTCTGGAATTATGATGTTTTCCATCATTTGCCGAATACAATGCCTCTTTCTTGTGACTGATTATGCGGTAGGTTCCATTGACATTGCTGCGAGCTCCTTTTGGCAAGTGTTCTTGCAAAATATTTTCAGTTATCCCCAAACTGTTTAGAGATTCTTTGGTTTCTTTTTGAACAGTGGAATTTTTCCCATTTCCGGGAGATGGAAAAAAGGCTCCTTTCAACCATTGACAGCTCTTGATTTGGTTGCAAGTCAGCCGCTTCGAGGGATCCAGTTGAAGCAATCCATTTATGAGATCTGTGCATTCCTGGGTGATAAATTTAGGAACACTGTAATGGCCAGCTAATATCTTCCGCTTTATCACGGACACTGTGTCTCCTTTGAAGGGCAGAGCGGCGGAAACCATGAAGTATAAAAGGACACCCAAGGACCAGATATCTACGCTGGAACCAACGTAGTTCTCGTTCTGAAAAATTTCAGGTGCAACATAGGGTGGCGAACCACAAAACGTCAACAGCTGCTCCTTTGGGTTCTGTACTCTAGTGCTGAAGCCAAAGTCTCCAACTTTTATGGTATTTTTTCCACAGATGAAAATATTCTCAGCCTTCAAATCCCGGTGAATTATATTGTTCTTGTGCTGAAATGGAATGAGAAGTCTTTGTTAATAGTTACAAACATCATATTTTTTTTTCTCAAACGTTAATTTTTTCTAAAGATATGTATTTGTATTATTGCACCATTGGCGATCGAAATGGGTAACAGGTGGCCTAGAGTAGAACTCTCTACCCATGGGAACACTTCGCATGCTTTCACCATTAACGTGTGGAGAATCATAGGAGAAGGAAGGAAGTTAGCTTCTATCTTGATTTTCAAAAGGATTAAAATCTTTTAAGTTGGGAAACTATATGGAACTGAAAACTACATTGAACATAAGAAAACGTCATGGAAATTTAAAAAAATATTTTTAACAATTAAATGCGGAAAATATTAAGAACGGGGAAAATATCGTAGTACATTCTGTTATACAACTGAGAAGAGGAGGGGATAGGGGGAGAGAGGTTCAAAACATAGTATCGTTCTTCTCCCCAGATGGCGTATTCGAGCGTTGAGATCACGAATATACAAAATATAGAGAGAAAAAATCTTTACTTGCTTACTAAAAACCTCCTTATTGCTTTACTTAAAATTAAAAACTATTTTAATAACAAAAATTATTTTTGTTTCTCAAGATTTTGTATAAAAATATCCGTTTTAATTATCATTGGGAGAATTTTACAGAGTCATTTATTTGTCTAAATGGTAAAGTTCATCTTTTCAATTACATCAATACGCAAAAACTTTTATTATTTTTCAAATCAGGAAATTGAATGTCAATACCCTGAAAAATATGTGAAAAACTCGTTATCCCAGAAATAACTCTTATCGCAACAATAAGTTTTAAATAATTTTATTGACAACTTCGATCAATATTTTTTGATATTTCCGTAAACAATACCAATAATTCTGTTGTCAGTTGTTATAATGTATCTCGCAATGCAATGGCTGGCTGTACCTGTTGCACTCTCAAATAAGTATTGATTTTTGGGCGTGCCTTTGATGTTGCATATTTTTCTCTTCAATAAGAAGATACTCCCGGTAAAGGTCATTGTCCTATTGAAGATCATTACTCCTTAGATGTACATTCAGTTACCTTTATTTATAAATTATATTTGCATGATTTTCATTTCTAAACTTGTTTCATATTAATTGAAATGCTTATAAATTAATTAATAATTCTTAAATTATCTTAAAAGCAAAATATTTCTTAAAACCAAAAGAGTAACTAAAATTTATAAAACTGAGTTATATGTTAATTTTTTTATCTCTACTATTAGGAAACTTTTTTTAAAAGACCTAGTTATTTTCGGTTGAAATGTAATGAGTTTTCATAAGTTAAGACGGAATAATCCGTAATCATCTCTCTTAACATGTATTTTTAGAATCCTTGGCAAAAATGAAGTTAAAAAGGCATATTGGTGGTCGTAAATTAATATTTAAGCCAGGTAGAACTAGAACGTCGTTGATATTTGACGAATCAGTTTTAAGAAGGGCGGGATTAAAATTATCAAAACCAGTTTGATTGGAAGCTAAAACTTGAAGTATTTCAAATAATCACCATGCGACTCCTTTGTTTCTTGTCGCAATTAGAACAGCTTTTGATGTTTTTAAATTATATTTTCTCGTTAATGATCATAATTTGCATATTTCTTAACTTTATTTTTGGCTAGGATTCTCAAATTATATATTAAAAATAGTTACGAAGAACTTGTAAAGGAAGGTTAAAGATTTCTGGCTTATTGAATGAAGTGTAATTTCCAACTTGCTTTTTGACGCAAAATCAGTTGTCACTACCGCCTTGTTGGGCTATAAATTGTGATATAACCATTTTAAATATAGTGTGCATCTTCTGAATTCTGATAGGACAAAAACTATGTAAAAAATATTGTAAATGTATATTTTAAATGTAAGTTTTAATGTGTTTATAAAAAAGAGAGAGTAAAAAAAAAAAATTAAAATGAGCAAAATAAAATTAATGTTACCTTAAGTTTTATTAAAAAACAGTATTGAGTGTAAAGTGAGAAACATAATTATTTCAATATTCGAAGTAGATTTTCCAATTATTACTAAGTGTTGTGGGTGGTCTCATTTTTCCTACTTTTCTTCTCCAGAGATCTAGGTTCGAATCCCGGCGGTGGTGGGAAGATACAAATTCTGATACCAGCTCTTGCTGATCATACTGCTGACATAATATATCCTCGGTGGTAGACAGATCATGGGTTTGAATCCCCTTGCCGTTGGACTAACTGGGGAATTTTTCGTGGTTTTTCTCTCACTGTAACTCAAATGCAGATTAGTTTTATCAAAAAGTCCTTCACAAGTTCAAGTTTGTACCAATGCTTGATCCCGGATTTCCATACTTTATATCTTTGGCTTAAAGTTACGGAATTGAATATTGATCAATTGAAAACTCAAAAATGGATCGGTTGTCAAGTAACAGATTTTTAAAAAAAAATTTAGATTAGTCTTTTTTTTTTTTACAACTTATCACACTCAGGAACTTCCCAAGAAAATAGTTATCTTCTTCTACAAAAAGACGTTCGTATTTCATTTTATACTTTATAGCCGGTGCTGAACAGCTGACCCAATTCTGAGCTTTTGATCATCAATGTGCAACTCCGTAGTCTTGTAACTTTGAACACAACCCAGAAGACAAAAAAATTACTGGGTCAAGCATTGGGACAATCTAGCCAATCGTGGAGGACTTTAAGATGGAACTAATCCGCATTTGCATTACATAGAGAAGAAGACCACGAAAACCTCCCACGAGAAAACCTCCATATTGCAAAGGGATTGTTAACCATGATCCGTCTACCACTAAGGATATTTCATGTCGACCAGTCAACCAGATGTTTTTATGAGCAGAATTCATATTGATCAGCCAACGTTTGGATTCGAACCTGGATGACCTCATTGGGAGGCGAGGGCTTTATATTTTGAGCCACAGCAGCTTTGGAGGGGTTATTTGTCACCCTTACGTTCTGGAATACGTCAGCGAATGGAATTAAAAAGTAATTTAAAATAAGTACTTCTAGAGCTCCACCAAAATACATGAATGTTATAGGTTCGCCATCTCACACGGTGATTTGTGTTACATTTTAATTGAGTTTCTTTCCTCGTTTAAATATTAATTGGTGTTTTGTAATGTGTATGCTTAATTCATTTTTGGAAAGGATTCTAAAAATATATATTAAGGGCATTCGTTACGGTATACCCTACACATTGATAATAGGAAAAAAATTAAATTTAAAAAGAATAAATGTAATAAACGGTAATAAAGGATATGTATGATTTATCTAAATGATCTTCATGTGTGATTTATCTAAATTTATGTTTATAATAACAGTATATAGCTATATAATAGTTTAAGCAAATGAAACACAAAATTTCCAAATAAATCGTAAGAGTTAAAACATTCATAAGTATTCGATTATAATATTTGTTTTGACTTGTTAAAGCGTATATTACCCGAGATTGAACGACTCTACGTACACGATCTTTATCTTATGTTACAAAACTAAACAGGATAAACAAAAAACGCGTGCCAAACTCCAAATAGCGAAAATTCATAAAGCGAATGCGTGATTAATACTATTAATGTAGTGAGTGAAAAAAGAGCTTGTTCCAATTTAGAGCACGCAAACTTTGAAATATATTTAACTATATTTAAAAAACTAATGATGATGTTGCAGGTTTTCCATTGTTGTCAGTACATTTTTACTGGTCGCAAAATCACATGATAAAGATCCAGTTTTCTCACATTAATTTCAATATTTTTTTTGATTGTCATCATCACAAAATTAATAAAAGTCATAAAGGCATTGTTTCTTGAAAAATGTTTTCGTACCCCAAAACACCCGGTACAAATCTTATGGAAATTAATTCTCTCTCAAATTGGTTGAAAATTAAGCCTTCTGAGCAAAAATTCTTACCGAAAGTTTGAAGCGCGCTTGCGTGAAGCATTGGATATTGAGTACTTGCTTACACATTGCGAGAGTTGTATTGTTTTTAGAATATGTACGGTATCTACACCGTACATATTCTAAAAACTTGATGTTATATATCTAGAGATACTTGATGTTATCTCTAGATAACATCAAGTGTATCTGTTTACGAAGTTAATGTGTATGAATGATACACTAGGGAGCGCTGCAAGCTCTTGACCGCTTATACTTCCGGGTTACTGTTTTTGGTGCATTTTAAAGTTATTTGGCTCACAACGTGATCATTGTGTTTTGAAACTCTCTTGAATAGTATTCCTTGTATATGTGTATTTGTTACCTGATTTATTATTTGTGTTTTAAAAAATAATAGTCATTTGAAGACCTGTCATTTCAAGATGTAAGAATTTTCATCTGAAAAAAGAATCGCTATAAAACATTTCTTACTTTGTCAACAATATACCAACGTCGACATTTAAACCTAAATGATAATTAGTAAAATTTACTTAATCTCGCTGCTCAAATAATATGCTAACGCTAGTGTATGATGGTGCACGGCTTGAACTAAGAACAAACAGTAATAAACAAATAAAAAGAGGCTAAATCAGAACTGCCAAAAAAACGATTTTTTTTCTAAGCCTAGCAACCATGTCACCTTTTTTAACAATACATCTCTAAATAACTAAAACAAATTTTCACTTCAAATTCACCAGAATTACTTAATATAATTAATGTCCCATGAAATACAGCATACTTGAGCTCAGAAATTGTATAATTTATTTCCTTTATTAAAAACATAATTATCTGTTTGAAAATAGCGCTTCGTAGAATAAGCTGTAGTAAGCATCTGTATACTTTCTAGCCGGAAGAAGAGCAGGTCAAGAGCTTGAGATTGTTGCTGTTTACATTTATATTGAAAACACCATCCATTGTATATATATGTATCTATCGAAATGTGTCTATAATACAGTGAATCGACTTCCCCAGCAAAAGTAAAATAACATTCAAATAATTGAAGTAGTTGTCTTTATGCATAACTATACAGGATATTCGTTTGCGGCCAAGAATCTTTTTGTTTAAACAATCCGCTCTCATAAGGACTATAATTAGCGCAAAATCCGTTCCATCAACCTCCATGGGGTAATGTTTAATGTCGTGACGATATTTAAATTGAGAATTACTATATATATATTTGAAGCTTCTGATCACGGAAACTATCAATTTTCGCAATTTTTTTTTAAATGAAAACTTTAAACAAAATGCTTTGAACTACAACATATGGAATTTTCAGCCAATTTGACTGATTGATTTCCATAAGATTTGTTTGGGATCCTTGAAATGTATTTAACAGTAATATTTATTTTTCTTAATTTACTCTGCTATTATTACGTTTCTGATTTTGATTGTTTTCTAAATTAAGAATCTTTTCTTTTTAAAATCCCCTGTCATAAAATACTCTTTTAAATTTGTACATTTTGACAAAAAGTTTGACTAAAAATGTCATTTAAGAAAAACTGTAGCTTGGAGAGAGAAGCCGATTCACAAATCATCGATACTAAGATTTGTTAAAATATCAACATGCAACAGAAGAAAAAAAAAATTTGCTTTCCTGTGTTATCTCTATTTGTTAAAATTATTCTGAAATGTGAGACACAGATTGCCATTATTAGGTGTGAAATTCAAAGATCAGTGTCAACTAGTTAAAATTCCATCTTAATTTAAGAAATATTGCTTTTCTTTCTTCTGGAAGTTTGAATTAATTATTTTTTGCAAAGTTCTGCTTTGATTATTTAGGCGAAACTACTAAAAATAAAAATATCGAGCGAAGTTTCGAGTAAAGAAGACAAAATGAAAGTATCGATAAAGATTATATAAATTAATTGTGAATTTCACACAGTAACTACAACTTTAACCTTATACCTAATAAACTCGAGTAATGATTAATTTGCGGTTTATTTATAGTTGAGAGGTAATAAATCCTAAGTTAAAGTCAATATAAGGCACAAGTCTGAACATTCCTCGAGTGGCAAGAAAGTGCTTCTAGTAACATAATTTGTTTAATTAAAAAATAAATAAACCTAAAAATAGAACGTATCGGACAAGAAAACTAGGGGTAACCATAGACACCATAACCGTTTTTAGCCACTTTTAAAACTGTTGCTACAAGTAGGTCATTGTACGCCTTTTGTCTAAATATATTTAAAGAATACGAATCGATTTGCGGAAGATATTAAGCAGGCTAAATTACTAAAAAAGGAAAGCATTTCCTTCCTTTACTTTTTAGGAAAGAAATCGTGTGTGGGGGGGAAAGATACAAAATATACATAGAATAAAATTTTACCTTAAACCGGGAACTCTAAAATCTTATTTGTCCCTCTTATTTTTAACATTACAAAAGTAAAAAACACAGTTCATATTCACATCAAAGTTAAAGCAAAAGAAGAAAGAAAGGAAAAAGTAAACTTATTCCTTCCATATTATTTTAAATTTTATTGTTAAATCCCTTATGACCTGTTAAGTGCGAGTGTAGCGCAAATCAAATGATCGTTAGTGGTTTCAACTACGGTAAGGTTTATAAATTTTAAGTAAGATTAAAAAATACAAATTTCAATATTGAACGTGTCTAAATATTTAATAATTGCGCGATTTTTGATTAATTTTTTTTTAAGGCACTCTATTGAACATGGATGACACAATTGCACACAATTATAAAATTCCTTTATCTAAAGACTAATTTAATCATATCATAATTTTTAATAATTATTTAAAGATTAATCATTTTATTTATTAATCGTCGAAAAAATTTTGAAGTGTAAGGTAAACAGTTTTTTTGCATCATTTCAAAGAGTATAATTTTACATGACAAAATACAAAATTTGAGCGAAATCAGTCGTATAGTTTCTGATAAATCGAATTTTTAAAAAAGTCGTATTTCTTAGGAACTTTTCGATTGATTTCGTTCAAATTTTTTATTTTGCCATGTAAAATTACATTCTTTATAATAATGTAAAAAAAAAAAAAAACTGCTTGTCTTACACTTGCTCACTGCTTATCTTCCGATCTATTTTTGACAATTATTAAATAAAATTATAAATATTTACTAAAAGTTATTTTTTGCGTGGAATTATCTTTGGATAAACGAATTTTATAATTGGGTGCAAAAAAATTTCAATTCGTTTAAAAAGTTATCGAGATATGGACAAAGACGCAAAAAACTTAAGTTAACGTCATCAAGGGTTCCAATATTTGGACCTCTCTCTTGGGACCAGATTTCAGGTAAAGGTTGCAGTTATTCCCTATATTTTGATATTTTGGGGCTTAGAAATCGGAATCCGTCGAAAAAAAGGTGTGTATATTCAGAGAAAGCACGTTTAAGCGTCTGATTTTGAAACTTAAAATATCGTCTACACTAATTAATTAGCCTATTCGAATTCATCCCTTCGAACCACTATTATTGAGTCCTAGAACACGAAAATCCAATCTTTAGATCAAAGGTAATTCATATTTTTTTGTGCACTGTACATTAACTAAAGATACCCTTAAAACATTTCACTAGACTTAAATTATAAGAAAGAGCCATAAGCCATACACGGATGATACCAATTATAATAACTAAATATCCAATAACGACTTATTTATAGTTATGGAAAAGATCACCCAACACTTACTAGATAAAAAACAGCAGAGGTTAGTTGAGAGAACAGAACTTTTGCTTCACTTTCGGGAAGTTTTCCCCCATTTGAAACCTTATGGAATAATTCTCCTCCTTCAGCAAATTCCATAGCAATAAAAAGTTTTGACGGTGTCTCTATGACTTCGTAGAGTCTAATGATGTGGGGATGTTGAATAGCTTCCATGGCAGATATTTCTTTGCTCAACATCTGTTTACTCTTCGCTTGTAGTTTGGCTTTTTCAATTATTTTGACAGCCACTTTCTCTGCAATCAGATAAAAATGATACATAAGAACATGACTCAAAATATTCGAAAATAAAAAAAATTATAGAGATGTTAGTTTTGCTTCAATAAAATTATCATGTATTCTGCACGAGTACGTTGTGATCGATGAGCTAATGAAACGGTTACAGGGTAGCATTTATCACCAAGACATTATTTGAAGACTAACCTTTGGTCAAGTAATGAACAGCCATCTTGACTTTCGAAAAATTCCCTTTCCCGACATCTCTGTACAATCTGTAGAGTGAAACACGAGTACCAAGAGCTATTTCTTTCTTCCAGCGATCATCATGAGACAATTTGTGCAGAGCCTGATGATAAGCCCTCTGTTGTTCTTGATGGGAGGTAGTGAGGGAGGTAACAGAGGTTGACACAGTACTTTCATCAGAAATGGATCGGCGAGGTCTACCAATTTTAGCAGGATGAAATATAATACCTTTCGAATCGTCTGCCACCTAAAAAGGTTTTAAACATTTTATCAAAAGTCTGAAATTACCATCTGGATATTTTTCTATTCGGGTAAAATGATCGTTTGCTAAAAAAAAAAACTTTCAACATGGCAGAGTACGTAACCAAATTATTCAAGAAAAAATAAGCACTTTTTAAGCACTCAAATAACGTTTTTAAGCATTGTAAAAAAAATCACAATTAGGTAGGATTGGAAAGTTTTTGACAATTGACGGTTTTAACCGTCATGTCAAGAAAAAAAAACAGCTTTCGGCATTGTTTTTGACCATTGCCAAAATTTTTGAATCATGTAAATCAAAAGGCGTTTTCATACGCTACGGACTGACGATAAGCCGAAATAGATTGGGGTTGAATTAATTGGGAAAGCGTTGAATGGAACAATGTGAACAATGTCTTTCTGCATAATTTGTAGTGAAAATCAACATGGTAAAAGAAAAATCTCATTTTGAAAAAAGAAAATTAAGCACTTTTTAAAAACAATCAATGAAAAAAGCACCTTTATATACTTCTTAAAAACGCTACGCACCCTGCATATTATTTTTTTTTCAATTTCACAAGCGATTAAACAAACAATGATTGATGAAAAAGGCATCAGAGGTATCATAAAATTCTTACTATTCTATTCCCAATTTATCTCTGAAAAGGGAGAAGCTTGAGTGTAAGGAAGTTTTTGAGTATCATTTAGAATAACATAACAAAAGCGTTAGTTAAAAAAATATCTTAAGTATCAATTTTTCGAAGAAACACCTTTTTTTGTTGCGCTAATTACTGGACTAATTTCATTTTTAAATAAAATATTTGCTGAAGCAAAAAAAAAAAAAAAAAAAAAATATGATTTTTACGTGAAATGTTTTTCTCCTTGTTAAGGTGGCAGTTCTCTTTCGATCCAGCGGCAAGCTTGCATTGCTGGAGGTCTCATCATTTGTTGCTTTTGATTTGTCTTCTTCAAGATCTTGATTGGGATCGCAGCTGTTGGAATTTAGACTTTTCAAACGTTTCCTCCACCACTGACCTGCTTTAATAGCAGACGAAGGTAGTCTAAAACAATGGGGGAAGAAAGTTACGTTTTTTTTAATAAAATAACAAAAATGCAAGATAACTTAGAAGGTATAACCTAATTTTAAATTCCTAGGGTTATATAAAATGCAAGTATCATATTTTTAATCTTGTTGTTAAGTATAATATTTTAAATCTCTTTTTAATCTAAATAAATCTTGCGAAAAAAGTTTTTCTGAAGGTAATCGTTAGAAAAATTAATATGATTAAGTACATTCATGAAATAACGCGTGAAGCACAAAAGATCACGTTTCGGTACAATGCAACAAAGAATTAAGTGGGGGGAAAATTGGTACGAATTGTAGGTAGGCAAAAAATACCTCCAGGTTTATATTTATTCTTTGAAAAAGTACTGATACTTGTTTATAGTACCAAAACAGGCGTTAGTACTCTCATTCTTCCTCATTATTAAGGTGAACAGTTTCGAATTTAATTGTCTGTCCTCAAAAAATTTCTGACATTTTGGGGATAGAAAATAGCCCCGAATTTCCACAGTCGTCCTCAAATTTCTTCAAAAACAAATTTTTTTTTTTTTATGCTGTAAAAAAAAAAAGTGTATGCTTTTTATTTATTTTTAAGAAAAAAAACACGATAATTTTGTCTAATAGCGAATACAAACAAAAATCAAAAAAGCACCATGCTAATTAGCAGATGAAAAAGTAATACTCTTCTTAAAATAATTACTCCAAAAACGAAACAAATTTTAATTTAACAGAATATTACACGATATTTCAAAATTGCTTAGTAATAAAATCAAGTTTAAGGAAGATGGTTCTGGTTTGTCTTCAAATCATGGTTTCTTAATCTGGTCACCTTATTGTTTGTGCTTTTCAGTATTTCTACACGAATTTTTTCGTGCCCAAAAAGAGCTTTACTTCGTTTGGATGACGTAGTACGTCTCTCAACTCAAAATCTTTAAATGGAAAAAAATATCCAGATTATTCAGATTTAACTCGTGAAGATCGAAACAGCAAACATAAAATTTATTAATTTCAAGAATAAATAAAATTTATATAAAATGAAATGAATTTTTTCTTTCGTTAGCTACTATACTCTTAATTTTTTTTTTTAAATCACAGTTGCGTGATTTGAGTTACTCAAACAAATATTTTTAAAATAATATATTAGTAATAAAATCTAATTAAAAATAATACATTAAGCAATATTCTTATTCCTTTTTTTGCCTTGAAAATAAGTATGTAAAATCTGACGTAAAAAGTTTGGATTTATTTCAGGAGTTAATTGAAACTTACAGGCTATGGACAGAGTGGTAAAGTACTGCATCCCATTAAATGTTTAACGAAATCTAACGAAATTTAGTTCGCATGAAATTTGTGTATAGGGTTCTAAGATTTAAAACTCAAACCAGTAATAACTTAATTACCTGATAGAAAACTTCTTACCCCTCAAAAATATGCAAAATTGAAATAAAAGTCGACATGTTTCAAGCGCTTAAAAAATAGGCACCCGTTTTCAAGACTTGACAAACGTGAGTGTATAATGAATAAAACAAAAATGATTTGAAAACATAAAATTGCCTAAGGTAAATGAAAATATTAAGACAAGAAACAGAAACCACAGAAGCCGAGAAGCAAATCAGGGTAAAATATATTTCCACGCGTTATGGAGAAGCTGGGAGAAACTAATGTCATTAACAAGGGAATCAGCATTCAAATGAATGAAATAAGATTCCAGGGTATCAAGATGAGCCGACGTGACTGGGGTGGAGATAAATCGTAAAGCATTGTCGAAATTGAATTTATGCTCAAGATTCCAACATTGTGAAGCAATTGAAGATATCTCTAGTTCTTGATAACGGACATACCTATCGTGTCTGAATATTGAAGCGCATTTAGTTTACCCGATGTAGGTAAGGTCGCACTGACAAGGGATGTGGAAAATGTCCCAGAGGACTGTCAAAGCTAATGGATGTTTGATTGAATGTAAACAATAACAAACTTCCTAAAACAGGAAGAAATTTAGAAAACTTCCGGTGTATCTCTCCGCTTATATTATGCTTACGAGTTCTTGAAGTTCCTAAAATTTGAAGAGAAAAATGCACAAAAAACGCAAAATTTATACGTTAAATGACGGCTTAATTAGAATAACACGCAAAGCATCATTTACTGCAAGATGTGTGGTGGGGAAATGAGTTATGAGTTGTACATATTTTTAGCATGTTTATCAAAAATAAATTTATTATTAGAAAGGAGTAAGTTCAGAGAAGGTGAATGTGTTTAGAAACACTTACCAGCCCCCAAGATAATCAGATCGGTTTTAATTTTTTATGCCACCTTCCTCAATACTGATTCATCAAAATTTGAAAAAAATTTTCTGGCTTAAATATTATTTTGCGACCTCTAATGTTTGTACATAACCTTATTTTTTGCAAAGATTCTAAAAATATGTATTAAGAACGGGGATTGTCGAACATCGTGTATTCCCGATATGATGAAATTTTCTTTGAATGGGATACCTGCAAGTGACGTAGCATGGGTATCCCGACCCTAATTGGTTGTTGAAACATGGCATTTGTTTACGTTATCAACTATTCTTTCCATTCTATTTCAAGTAAGCCAAGCCCGTCAAGTATTAATTCTCTTAAATGACACATCTTGATTTCTTTCACAAAGAATTCTGCTCTTTCACTGAATACTTGTTACTTAACACAAATACAGGCACGAACTCATGTCGAACATAAATTAATTATGCATCGAAACAAAAATATATCATGGTTACAATAAAATACAAAAGCAAATAATAAATCTAAGTTAAGTAAAAGACGTAGAAGAGAAATAATTATATTTTTACAAATTCGATGTGTAATACGGCGCCTTTCTAACTTATGTGGAGAGACTTCGTTCGAAATTAACACGCCATCTTGTTTATAAACGTTCAGCTAGCACTGAGGGCATAAGTCACATGTCTAGGTATCGATGGTCTTCTTGAAGTGCAAGTACGCAATTGACTTTTTCGAGCCAGAGAATTTTGGAAAAAAAAAATATTTTGTAAAAAAGAACTAGAAAATTCTTTATGTTTAAATAACAACGAGAAAAAAGTTAGTTAAAAAAATATTAGTATACCAAATTTCCAATTTTATTTAGATATATTAGGGGACTAATTAAAATTTCAAAGTAACACGTAAGAACATTTTTCTGTCATGATTTACGCACCACATGCTATTTTGAATATACATTTCGGTGTATTGTTCATTTTTAGAGAAAATATTTAAAAACAAGAAATCAAACAAATAACAAACTTTCTTAAAATGCTACTGTAGTACTATACTATATATACTATAGTAGGTATGGTATCTACTATAGTAGTTTTGAAAACTTATCAACTAAAAAAATAAAATGATGCATTAAAAAAATAATTATTACGGTGATTTACAATAAAATAACTGAATTTTAACTATGTTTTATAATATGCTTCAAGGCAAGACATTTTTACTTCCATAAAACTAATAATAACATTGTTATTATTATTATTAGTTTTAATAATAACAGTTTTTATTGTTGCTTTTAATAATAATAAAAAAAAACTATTCTAATGGCTAAAAAAACTTGGCAGGTGTACGTGATCTTTCTTAGATACATGCTATGCACCTGGCTTTAAAATTAAATTACATTTCGTGTAACAATTAAAAAAAAACTACATAATAATTAGATATTTTAGAAAAAATAAAATGCATGATTCATTGATAACGCGAAATGTCACTTACTTTTCTGAAGTCATTCTTCGTTCTGAAAACGATACTCTTTTAATTCGACGCTATAAAATAATGAATGCAATAGATAAACACGGAAGTGGCATAAACCAGGATTCAAGAAGTTGGATTTTTAATCGACATTTACGTTTCCCATATCATTTGAGCTCTAGAGTCCATTCACCACACTCTGTTATGTGATATATTGCACGCACATCTCTTATCTCTCATTGGTGAAAAGAACTCCACTTTCGACCAATCGATATTCCCCTCTTTTTTTTCCTATTAAGATGCTTCAGACATGATTTGTAATAAGATTTTATTTTGTTTATAAGAAATTCAATTAGACTAATGAAAATAATACAAGCTAGAATCTTGTTTATTTTACCAATACTTTTATGATATTTGAACATTTTTATTTTATGTCACAACCTTTGCAGGGGATAAATAACATTCTTCGAGGGAAGTTGGATGTGAACTTACATCAAAAATGTACCCTCCAATTATAGTAAATTAAGATTTATCCAACAACAAAGGTACAAATTTATTAGTAAAACATACACAAAAAATTTGGGCTCTTATAATTATAAGGCACACATGCGAAGAATTAAAAAAAAAAAAAGCATTTATTTATTTATGCTTTGAAAAACTCTACAATTTTTCCCGTAGGCAATAAAATGTTTCGATTTATCGTGTACTTTTCTATTTTTTCTTACTTAGCCTCTCGTAGGGTTTATACTCAAAAAGAAGAAATTTTCCCTTGATATTTTCAGGTAAATTTGAGTGAAATTCCAGGATTAAAAAAAAAAAATCAAACAATTTATATAAAATAAAAATGAAAATTATAAATAATACGATAACGGCCCTCCGTTTATTAATTTCGGTAATTTGCAACTGCCTGGGATATTTGCACCAAAATTAATTTCTTAGAATAATTGCTATGAGAAATTTCTTCACTCGAGTGTGAAAATTTCTCATAGCATGTGTTCGTATCATTTCCTCCAGAGCTGATATCAAGAATATGAATAAAAAGATAAAACTATTCAGAATTCTTAATCCCTAGACGAAAAGACTATAAAGGCAGAGGAATGAATTTGATCTCACATAGGATTTCCTGTTGCTAATAATTCGAGAATAAGTTTAAAATTAAATTTCAAAATTTTAAATTGCTACCCAAAAAGGCGATCGCAACGTTCGAATACAAATACACCATCTGGGGAGAACGGTACCATCCCTTCCCTCTCCTCTTATTTTCAGTTGTATAGGAATGTAGTAAGATATTTTTCCTTTTCTTAATATTTTTCGTATTTAATTGTTAAAAAATATTTCTTTTCAAAATTTCTATGATGCTTTCTTTTAGAACTATGTTTAATGTAGTTTTCAGTTCCATATAGTATAACTTAAAAGATTTTAATCTATTTGAAAATCAAGACAGAAACTAACATACTTCCTTCTTCTATGACTCTCCATACGCTAATGGTGAAAGCATGCGAAGTGTTGCCATAGGTAGAAAGTTCTGCTCTACACCACCTTTCACTCGCCAATACGAGCATTATTAGGCAGAGACTAGTTTATACGTTCTAGAAATAAGTTAAATGTGATATTCTTTTTTACTAAAGGATATATTAAAAGGTTCAAGCATAGATATTTGCAATAATTTGTGGATCTTTTGGAGGTTGGAATTATTAAGGGCACATGCTTCAAATTGCCGTACCTTAAATCAGTCCTCGATCGCAAGCAATTATCAGGATTTCTTCTATATTTCGTCGACTAGTTTTCAATTTGAAAGAATATTATTTATCGAGCTCTATTTTATTGTAAAATCATAGGGCGGCAAAATCTCTCAAAAATTTCGAATTCGAGATCGCGACGCTCGAATACGCCACCTGGGGAGAAGACCGGTTTCATAGCTTGAGTCTTCCCTCTTCTCATTTGTATAGGATTGCACAACAATATTTTCCCCTTTCTTGATATTTTTCGAATTATGTCACAAATATTTTTTAAAATTTCCACGACGCTTTCTATTGGAACTATGCTCAATGTAGTTTTCAGTTCCATATAGTTTCTTAATTTAAAAGTTTTAAATCTATTTGAAAATCAAGACGGAATCCAACGTACTTCCTTCCCCAATGACTCTCGACACGCTATGCTGAAAGCATGCGAAGTGTTACCATAGGTAGAGGGTTCTGCGCTACGCCACTTGCAGCATATTTCGATCTCCAATGTTCAAGAATTCCATATAATAATAAAAATTCTTTTTTCTACAAGAAAAAAATTAATATTTTCTACCAATTCATTTGCATCCAAAGTGTGAGAATTTCTTGACATTGATGTACAGTGTACTATTCTCAAGGATAGCAATAGGAATTGCTAAACAATGTAGATTTTTAACTAGGAAGAAAACAATTTCTGTTGCTTTTCCAAAGATGGTACAAGAAGAAAGTAACACTAAAAGTTTATTTTAACAAAGAAATGGAACTAATATACTCGTACTTAATCATACTTGTCACTTTACATTGATTTTCGTAGTATCGAGATGTAAGGAAGGATTACAGCATTTTTCAAGCTAAGTCACTATAGACCTTATTCCTGAATTTGAGACTACTAGATTCTGACAGTTCTTTAAAAAAAAATGAAGCTAATGATGGATTAAGACTTTAATCCTTTCGAAGGCCGTGGTAGGTATACTTACCACCAATTTTTGAAGCCCATGGTGAACTTTTTTACCACTTTTAATTAGGTTTCCATTTGTTAATAACTTCAGCTTTCTTGAAGTGCGTTTGAATAAAATTGGTAGTTTAAGAAAACGTATAAAAGTATAAGTTTGTCCCATTTATAAAATTTATTTTATAAATAACGAAAAATAAAAGTCATTAAGTTCCTAATAGGCCAAGGTAAATATATACTTATCACCAAAAAAAAAATGGCATTAAATTTTTTTTATCTAAACTAAATGAGTTTTTTTTCTTATTTCAATTCCAAAAATACTTTAATTTACCTTTAGTAGAAATAAATGGCCCATTAAAGGGTTAAAACTAAGATTCTTTACTTTTAGAAAGTTGATTTTGATTTGTCAGCATAATCTCTTAAAACTGACAAAACCTTATTAATTTTTTTTTAAACATGCGAAACCAACCAACAAAAAATTGTTACATTAACCACAACAATTAAAATGTACAATACAATAACAATGATTATGAGTACTTCATCTAAAACAATAAAAAAAAAAAAACACTTCTAAAGTCAATTCCAACTTAGGAAAAATAAGTTGGAATTGACTTTAGAAGTGTTATAGTCAAAAAATTCAACAAGTAAAAATAAGGTTACTTTTTATTAAATAATAAAATTTTTTCTCCCATCTAAAACTAAAATTTATTAATTTGAAGAAAAAAAAATATTCTTATTAAAAATAAACTATTGTATATTCTACATGTTTTGCTCTTCAGGTGTAGGTGAGCATTTCCCCAGGTGACAGAAGGTGTGGCAAAAGTCAGTTTCATTACGTAATTTGGGTCTTCTAATCTTTGCAAGTGTCCACATTATCTTATATGATAAAATATAAATTAATGTAAAGATTTGAATGATGCTGAGCTTTTCAAATTTTTTGTAGAGCTAAATGCTGTAAAGTATTCATCATACGTAAAAATGTTATTAATTTTTATCAAGTCACATTTTTTCTTTAAGCAGCACTACATTTGGAATCTTCGAATAATTTTAAAGTCAAATGTTACGCTTAAAAACAAGATTAATATGATATACAAAGAAAATAATAAAATTCTCATGTTGCAAAGCAAGTCATATTAAAAAAAAAGCAAAACACAATAAATAAATAGAAGTCATATAATAACATAAACAAAGAGATGGCAAATCAGAATAATTAAACAAAAAAAAAAAAAAAAAGAAAGAAAGCAGTAGTATAAATTATATCAAAGTTTCTTCTTTGAGATGGTAGCAACATGGAACTTTATTGCATTTTACCCCTCAACCAAGACAAGAAACTGGGTGAAAGTTGCATAAATTATTAATTAGTTGATTTAGCTCTTTAAACTGAGAAATATAACTATTTCTAGTTCACTTGCAAAATTTTCTATCAAAAATAATTTTATAGCAAATATATCTTGATAAAGGCACCAACTCCAGATATCTGTTTTTAAGATGATTATTTTCCACAATGTATGAATATTTAATACTAATTTTTCACGCCAGTGATAGATAATTATATACAAAATTAATTTATAAATGCTTAAAAACAAGAAAAAAATACACTTATTATTTTGAGATTATGCTTGATAAAGATATCCTAAGTCAGGAAGAAAATATTTAATTTCTTTTTGATTATGTTTCATTCTTAGTCAATCTCTGACCGTTACCTGTATGTTGCAGCTGTCATAATTATAATTAGATATAGATACTTAGCACATGGAGCTTAAAAGTCTGATGTCAACCAACATTTAGTTTTTGTAAACTTTATAAACAATGGAATTAATTTTAAAAACGATTAGGGTTTGATTATTTAATTAAAAGAGACATTTAACCAAATTGAAAATTAAAAATGCACATAGCAAAATAGGAGATTTGAAAATAAGGACAAATTATCAAAATAAGAAGTTTATATGTATACCTAAAATTTTTTTATTGAGTTCACAGGCAGAAATCAAGTAATCACCTTAATACTAAAGGTTATTTTATTCATGTACAAAAAAACCTTCAACTGAAAAGCGTAAGTCATTTAGATATTACGAAAAAAGGAGTTAGTGAAATAAGCACATAAATTCTTATATACTTATTAAACTATAAAAAACTTCTCACTTTATCTATTTTTTATTTCTGTACGTAACCAAAGTAATTAAATGGAAACATTGATATTTGCACCCCTGCTTTCGAAAAAAAATTCATGTGTTCGCTGAGTTATGACTCATACTAACTTTCAGTTGTCTTTGGTATGTTACACAGATTTTCTCAAAAGATTAGGTAAGTTGGAGAAGTGGAAGTAAGTAGGAAATTCATAAATTACGAAGAAAAACAAATTCGCTGAAATAGAGGTTTAGTTCTTAAAAGTGAGCTATGTTCCAATAGACTTAACACTGTACCAACCATATTCGATTCGTTTATTAAATCCAGATTCTCGTTACATCAGGGCTTGTTATAAGCAAATGTAACTGTTTATATAATCAATTGAAACAAATATATAAGACCTATAATAAGGACAATGAAGTTCTTAATTGGTGACAAAATTTAACAAATTAAGATTTTTTTAATAGTTATTTCACAACCACTTTAAACATTGTAGTGTGGCAGGATTTCTTGGTTGACTCTATGCATGATGAATAATTTTATTTTGCAAACCTAAATATAAATCAGAAACAAAAAATAACTTTAATTGGTTAAAAATAAAATATTTTAAATAAAAAGACTCCCACAACAACCAGTTGTTGGCCAAAGGAGTCATGGAATTTAAGCCAACTCAATTTTGAAGCAAATGGCTTTATGGGGGAAATGTAATAAGCAAAGTACAATGAACGCCTCATACTTTCACAAATAATAATCTGAAGCTGTGTTTTTATTTTTATAAATAAATTGACTTTTTGATATTTACAATGTTATATGATTTTGTGGCACGGGGATACATGCCACTATTGTCACAATGCATACTATCGTATCATTGCAGTATAGCAACTGAGATCATACTGAAACAAAAATAAATTAGAATTTAAAAAAAAGAATAAATTAATAATTAAAAAGGTTATTTGCTTAAAAAATAATAAGCTTATTTAACATAATTTACATACAGTATGTAGTCACAACGAAATGCTGATATTGAAAGAAGGGATATTTCTCACTCATTATCACTTACTCAAAAAAATAAATTTTCAGAAAAGAGTATGATTGCTCTGTCATGTGGAATATTTATAATCAACAATCCTTTGCATACTAGCTAGAGCAGATAAGTCTAAAATATTTTTTAGTCAGTTTTGCAGAAGTTCATAATAAAATAATCAGCAATAAAACTAAATTATATTTTATTTATGAATTGAAAAAAATAATAACTAAAATGAAAAAAAAAGAGATTGGTTTTTAAAAAAATTTTACTCAGTAATACTAATAAAAAGTCAGCTGCAATCACTGTCTGAGGAATATTCATAGTTAACAATTCTTCGCGTACTAGCATGAGCAATAGACGACTCTTCTTTAGAAGAAAGTTCAACAGATTCAGATGAAGAAGGATTACATTCATGTTGGAGAGGCTTAACTGAAGGCTTTAAATTCTCATTTTCTTTCAAATTAGTGCTAAAACATAAAGGTTTGTCCATAAGGTCCATGTTGACAAAAAATACAGGAGGATCATTCTTTTTAGGCTTTTCTTGTTCTAAAATTGGACAAGGAATAGGTTCAAACTCACTTTTATCTCTTACGTCAACAGGATCTGGAAAGATAGAAATGATTCAAAGGACAAGCATAAAAATAAGATATTTAAAACTAACATATAAATACTAATTTCAATAGTTTTTATAATTATATAAACAACTAATAATTGTTTACATTGACATTTTTGGTTACAGTTCATAACTTTTTATCTAAATATGAATAAAAATCAAGGGCCACAATCAATCATTTTTAGACAATGAATGGGTTACTTTAAATTGTATCAGAAATATTTGGCAAGAAACTTGTTTCATTTCAGGTTGTTAATAGATTATTATGATTCACTCTATCATTAGTCTGAAACAACCAGGTAATTTTACATAGAAAGTTTTTCAAACAGGAAAAATAAAGTAATTACGAAAAACTTGTAGCATTTATATTCCATTGAGAAAATTTCTGTAACAAATAAAATTATTTTGTTAATTTCAAATCAATTGCTTAAATTAATACAAGCACAATTTATTATTTAATTAGCTTTCCCTTAATTTAAGCACCAAAAAATAATTGTTTTCTTTTTGGGAAGATCATTAAAGAGAGGAAGGAAATAATTTTTTCGGATAACTGTAAAACATGAAACATTTTCTGGAACATTTATGGTTATCTTGGTTTTATTCGTATACACGATTAATTTATGCTCAGGTAATTTCACACATAGACTTTGATTTTTAGTGAATGTTTCGTTCCATACAAATTTTATCAACACTCTTGACTTCTCTGACCTTATTAAAAATAATTTAACAACTAAAAATATTTAAATTACTTTATCACAAAACATTTAGTCTAGTATAAAATAATTAAAATGTATTTAAAATAATCCAATTTGAATAATCAATTTGTATATTGAACTTCGTAGAATTAAAATTAGAAGGGATGTCCCAGTAGACACAAGACACTGGGAAAGAGAGGAAGATTGAGGCAACCTTGGGGTTGTTGTGAATGCAAAGAAATAAAAATGCTATACAGTTTCTCAATTTTGTGAGTCGAATTTTGCTTATAGTAATTCAGTTTAATAATAATCAAATTTGAGTCTTTTGTGAATCTAATTTTTTTCAACTCTGACCTATTAATACAAGAAGAAAAGTTTTATACCTTTTATTTGTAGCAGTATTATTATTTTTCCAATATCATATCATTTACATCACTAAATACTCATAGATGGCTAAATAAAATTTGACAAAAATCATAAAGCAAAGATTAATCTAAAATGAATCACTTTTATCCCAATTTTTCATTATCTCTCGGAGGCATAATAATGTGAACATTTTGAGTCAGATTAATTTCATTTAAAAATAATAATCTGACACACACAGGACCAAGGGTATGTTAGATAATTTGATTCTAATAGCATTGATTTTCCAATTGTATAAAAATTGAACTACATTTAACATAACTCAAAACAACTAGTGATTATAATTGCATTTAATAAAAACCTTAACTTGTGTTTAATTTTCCTATCATAAATAAAGATAACATAAAAAAAATCATTGTCATTATAGCAGTAATTGGATTGAATTAAAGGGGGCGTTAATGGCACAAGGTATAAAAATAAAGTCTGAGTTAAGATGATTATAATGAGTCTCCTCTCAAAAAGGGTGGCAGATGATCGAACATTAGATAATCAGGATTCTAATGAACTTAAATTTCTCAATTATACCCCTGAAACAACTCACAAATACATCTTTGTTACACTGGAATTAAAAAAAAAAGAAGTATTACAAAAGAGTATGAAATATTAAACTGAATTTCTATTAAAAATTGACTCTCTTGTATAAGCATACATAATGCACTAGTAATATAAAGAAAAAAATTGCTTTATAAGAACATCTCTTTTTATACAAAAAGTTTATATATATTAAGTAACATAACAAAAAGTGCTTTGTACATGATATAGATTCAAAAGAAAATCATCTGATTGTATATTTTGTATACATTTCATTGTAAATGTATAAATGAAATTGCAGAAAATAAAATTAGATATATGGATTAAAATTAAATTCAACAAAAAAATAGCACATTAGACCTAATACAAACAATTTAAACCAAAATGCTACAGTTTGTTAAGATTTAATTGTTAAATTATTAATAAATAAAATAACCCAATGAGTTAGAATAGTACCATCATTGAATTTCCGTTTATAACCTCTACTAGTCCATGGAATAGGATCTGTAGCATCTGGGGATAACTGTTTTATCTTTCGAACAAATGCTTTGAATTCCCTTTCCAGTTTTACAATTTTTTCACCGCATTCTGCAATATGTTGATCAGAATAACAAGTAACCTGAAGATAAGTATAAAACAAAATTCAACAGTTTAAAACTAAAAGACAATGACATTTTACTTCCGTGCATAGTTTGAAGAACTTAGTACATATTTTTAAATTAGATACACAAAATGTGTAGTTTTTGAATGGTTAATGTGCTGCTCTCTTCCTTTCAAACAAAGTTTTGCTATAAACAAATATATAACTAGCATAAGAAATTTTGCAACAGTCTTTCAAACTAATTTTAATAATATAATTTAATACAAAAAAAATTATAAATTTCATGTTAAAAAATTCATAGAAACTAATTCAAAGTGTTAAATTTCTCAACATTTCATTGTTCTGAAAAGAAACGTTTCTATTGCGAAAATATGCTCAGAATAAATGTTAATTAAAAATAAAGGTATTGATATTTAAAAATGTAAGAGATTTATGTTCAGCAAAAAA
This sequence comes from Parasteatoda tepidariorum, assembly GCF_982258835.1. Lineage (NCBI taxonomy): Eukaryota > Metazoa > Arthropoda > Arachnida > Araneae > Theridiidae > Parasteatoda > Parasteatoda tepidariorum. The sequence goes on along the minus strand of NC_141755.1, from coordinate 7,787,500 downwards.
TAATAAAATAAATTTTTTTCAAAAGGAAAGTATAAAGCCAATGCAATTTTAATATATTATAAAAAAAAGAGTCAATATATAAGTTTGTAAAACCTTAAATGTTTGTAATTCCAAAATATTACACATATCTTGTCTCTGAATTTTTAAAACAAATTGATAATGTTCTAATTTCACTAAAGAATAATTAAGATAATTATTGATACAAAAATTGAATTCATTGCATGGTTCCTGATAGCAAACAAAAAATGGGGGGTGGGGGGCTGTCTTTTAAAAAAGTTGTACATCACTAATTTAAATGCATTTTAATTTCTTAAATGAAAAATATTTTCTTAAATACTCTAAATTATAAGTTTTTAAAATCGATATGATACCTAAATAAATTTCTTTACATTGATTTAGATAACAAATGTAGTATCCTTTCCAACCAATAATTGAAATTTGGAATTTTTTCAAAAATTAAATCTAACATATATAATTGATTGTCTTTAAGCAAGTAAATTTAGTTAATGGAGCAGATTAAAGAAAATATTTATAGTAACCTACACATGAAAATAAAATTCTAGTGTCTAAGAGTTTATAACATAAATTTTTATAATAAGTATTAGAAACTTATACAAGTGGTCGAAAGAAATTACTCAGCAAGATGGAAACAAGTTAGTCTTCTCAAATGAGAAACTTTTTGTACTGAAAAAACTTGCAAACCCTAAAAAAATTCCGTCGTCAGTATTGCGTAAAGACGATTCAATAAATAATTTGGGGAGCTTCACCAAAGAGAAAAAAGTTCTGTAGCCTCTCATTTATGAGGGAGTTAAAATTTGAGCATAAGTCTATAAAAAAGAAATTTTGGAAAAAGTACTTTTGTCTTATCTCTAAACTATGACAAATATTACTACTAGAGACAAATATTATTGCTTTCAGTTAGTTTATGTTTATTTGCATAATGCAAGCATAGCCCAGAGACAATATGGCTGATTATTAGAAAAATATGAATAGTCAAAAGCCCTCTGGATCTTAATCCATTAGATTATTTTGCATATAAGTCATCTAGACAAATACTGAACCACTTTTGGAGCTTATAGACTTTTTAGTACAGCTCATTTTGATTTGTCTATGGTGATATCCCTATTTTAGCAAGACTGCGATTTGTATGGAAATTTTGGCCCGTGCACTGTGAAACTCAAATAGCATTAACATAAGGGGACCTGTAATAACTAATAGAATTTTTTTGAGTAGCAGCTTATTTCACTTCAGTCAAATACTTGAATAGCTTAGCTCAGCTTGAAAGTTCAAAATAAAAGTTAAAAAAAATGAGTAAAATTTTGATTTCTTAGGAAAAGATCATACATACTTAATTTTTTTGCCGAGTCATTAAAATTGCGGATATTGGTGAAAGGTTACGAATCACAGTCAGAAATTAATTTCCTGACTTTTCCAGACAGATTTTATTAAATTTTCCTGATTTTTGTGAATAATGGCATAAATTTTATTATTAATTTGGTGCAAGAAAAATATTTTTTGAGAGAAAACTAGACAGTCTAACATAAACTTTTCAATTCTGTGACATTTATCTGATTTTTCCAGATTTTTTTTAAGGAAAAAAAAAAAAAAAAAAAAAAAAAAAAGAAAAAAAAAAAAAAAAGATTTTTCCACTGTTTTCCACGATTTTTCTGTTTTATTTTCACACCATAAATAACAGGTTTTTTTTTAGCATTTCTTACATTAAAAGTGCAAATTTTTTCTCAAAAGTAGATCACAAAAAAAAAAAAAAAAAAAGACTTTCAGGTGTCTGCAATTAATTTAGTTTTGTATGAGTTAATAATATGTATTTACTCTTTATAGTACTAAAAATATCTAGTTTGTCTTAGAATTTAAAGAAAAAAACCTATGTAAAGTAAAATTAAAACTGAAGTTTTGCATCCAATGTATTTTTTCTACAAAATTAACTTATAGTAGGTCTTCAACTTGTTCCGGTCAAAATTAATGTTTTTTTTTTTTACTACATATAAATAACTTATATCTTTAGCTTTTAAATAAATTCTAATTCTACATTTGTTTTAAACACATGTTTTTGCTAACAAAAATGTTAAGCATGAAAAAAACAAACAAACTGAATTTAACTAAATAAATTGCACGTTTATTTAAAAAGATGTATATATTTTTGCCTGTAATCATTTTAATGGTCAACATTAATTACTAGAGATACATTAAGTGGGTATCTTGTATCAATTGATGGTGACATAATACATACATAAAAATCTGAACAACACAGAAAAAAGTATTCAGGCTATTCGGTTCCACTTTGCTAACTGTAGATATTAAAATTGCTTTCAACATATTCCTTCCATTAGAGGTTTAACATAAAGAGGATAAAAGCAGATGCTATCTACAAAAATCACTAAAAATCTTCTATCATCAAAATCATTCAAATTAAACCCTCCGAAATTCTGCATGCAGTTAAGATTTTAAAAAATACATGAAAAATAAAGAGTTTCAATACAATATCATAATAAATAAATTAATTAATAACATAAAATAAAAAAGGTACTCTATTTAGGAAATAAATGGTGAAAACTAAAAAGGAAAAAAAATTAAATTAGTGTTAACATGCATAAAAACAATGTAAAAATTAAAAATGGAAAGTTCATATGCTTAGATTGAATACCTGCGATTTTTTTAAATAAAAATCTATATCTCGTTTGATGCTGGGAAGCCATTTCTTAATTTCTTCTACAGTATGGAGGGAATCCTGCAAAAAAGAGGGATATTTTTTTATTACTTTATTGAAAATAAAATGCAAAATATCAAAAATAATAAGCATATCCAAAATGATTAGATATTAAACATAAAAGTATATCAAATATAAAAGCATATTGTATATGAAAATACTTAACAAACAAATACACAACAGACATAAAAACAAAATGAACAATAAATCTTTTATTGAAGCAAAAAAGGTAAAAACTACTTTTTCAGATAATGTTTTGTTTATTTGTTAGTTCTATTTTATTTGTTGTTAATGTTAGTTCTTTGATGAGTCACTAAAGTACCTACAATTTTTTGTGGTAATATTTCAAATATCAATTGCGTAGTTATTTACACTATCTAGACTAAATTTATTTGAAGTAGAATAATTGGAATCTGAAGTAATTGGAAATAAAAATACTTTGGAATATAAAATTTTTTAAACTGTTTTGTCTATAGATTTTCATCTATAAATTAAGCAAAACAAGATTAAGTTTTATGTGCTACTTAATTTTAATATTATTATGACCATTTACTTAATATTTTGCACTCAAATATGACACAATGAAAATTTGGCAAAGCAGATAAAAGAAAATTATCTATTTCAGAGAAAAATATGCTGATTAAATAAATATATAGTTAGAAATAAGGACTAATAATAATTTTTATTGAAATTTACTAAAATAGCAATGATTAAAATTCCAGTGGTCTATTTAATAATATTTATAGTAGTGACAAGTGAACTTAGAGACAGTTTTTTTTGAGAAATCAAGAAAAATATAAAAGAAGTTTATAGAAAATATAGTATATATTTTTAACAACCTTAAATATTTTATAATAGAAAAAATATATTGTCTGGAATATCTCATACAATGTATTCTAGACAATTTATTTTTCAATTAATATTAGAATTTGTTCCTATATATTAAAATTTGTAATAATAAATAAATAAAAAAGAAAAATTTTTATATTAACAATTAATATTGTACTGCTAAATAATGATATTAATGAAGATAATGCTTAAAGATTATATTTTTATACACACTGACTAACAAACATGAAACTTTTTTTTTTAAACATGCTCTTCTAAAACAATATTTAGGTACTAAATGCTCATTTGCATGTTAAATGGAGTTGTAAAGTTATAAATAAGCTCATTTAAAATCTTCAATTATCATCTTTTATCGTTTATTTTTTAGTTATCATTGTTTTATTCTCTTTGCACATTAATGGAACAAAAGTGAATTTTTTCATACAAAGTGTTAATCAATAGAAAGATGTATATTGTTTTTTAATGGTTGGTTACTTTTACTTTAGGGCTTGAAATTTTATTTAACTTTCTGCTTAAAAAAACAATTGGTTTAAACCTAAAAAAAAGGGTTTGGGTTATTTTTTTCTCTAAACCATGAGTAGTAGTAATAGTACTTTATTTATGCCACCTAAGATTTGCAGAATGGTCTGAAAAACACCTAAGGGGATGATCTGAAGACATGCCATAACAGTTTTAATTACTGCGGAAGGGATGGTTTCCTTCTTTGGAACCCTGACAACTTGAATGAGAGATCAAGCAGTTTAAGGTAGAACACTTTTATGAGGTTTGATACTGAATTCTCCTCAGTCCCTTTGCAGGTTGATCAAAGTAGTCACCCTCCCACAGGCTGACCACTGCCAGTAATGCTTAACTGGGCAATGGCGGGACTAATAATTATTACTAGAGTCTGAAGTGACATGACATTATTCAAACACATATTTTGCAATTTAACAAGATATAAAATGTTTCAAAAAATTCACTGTGAATTTTATGTTATGTATAAAGTTAAAATAAAATTCCATAGAATTCATATATAAATTTTTTTTTTAATTTATAAAAAAAAAAAAAAAAAAAAAAATCATTAACTTTATAATCATAAAAAAAAAACCAGATTTATTTTCTTTTAAATGTTATTATCAAATGTTATATGTATATTAAATTAATAATTTTCTTTTAAATGTTGAGCAGTATGCTAATAAAAGAAGGAAGGAGGACGGTTAAAACTAGGTGTAAGAGTATTAGCTGCTTCAGTTATGCATTCATATTGCTAGCTCTCGGAAAAGGTCTATTTAGTTCATATCTGCACCAATCAAATAGCGCACCCAACTTCATTCTGCACAAGTTTAGTTACTGTTTTGAAAAGTAAGATTGAGTGAACATAAAAAAATCAATCTAACTTAAGGTTATAACATTTTAAATCACTAAACAAAAAAAAATTGAAAGTTGGGCTATCTGCTTTTTGCACACAAGGGTTCAATTCAATTACTTTTTAATTGAATTAACAACATATGAAAGTTGTATAAGTAATTCAATAATTAAAACAAAAAGTTCTTAATAATGTATAAAAGACAGGAAGATGCAATACAAATATGGAAAGAAAAATAGCATTTTTCAAACTGTATTGGGAATTTGAAGGTAGCAGCTATCTTTGACTGTAAATTTTATATAACAGGAAAAAATCAAATTATCTAACAAAAAGTATTCAATAATAACATTTAAGGAAACCAAATATTTATAATATACTGAAACCATGCAAAAGTGTGATTGCAAAACAGTTAACATTACTTTTAAAAGATTAACTCATTAACAAAAAATATTCATAATAACTTTAAACAAAACCAAAAATTTATAATATATTCTAACCAAGTGAAAGCGAGATTGCAAAACAGTAATAATTAAGTTATAATTGATGTATCTTCATTACATGTATGATAAGACATAGGTTATTACCCAATTCTCACTTATTTATACTGATTTCTTAATTTAAGAAATAAAGTTTGTCATCACGTTAAAAAAATATTTTTCCCTCAAAAAATATTTCAATAGTACAGAAAAGTAATAATCAAAATATTTATAGAAAACATTTACAGAATCATAAATACAGAAATTAATAATCAAAATATTTTTTAAAGGGTTAAAAATCTAAAAATAAAAGTTTAAATGCAACCCTTTAAGAAGAATATACTTACTAACTTAGGCCTTGCAGGATGAGCTTCTTCATATTCTAAAATAATATTTCATAGTTGTATAAAAATAGTAAAATTATATCATTAAATAGTAAAATTATAATTTTCATAATTTCTGAGGAAAAAATAATAAATAAATAAAGGGTAGATAAAATAAAATTACTGTTTACTCCAAATCATATAGGCTTAGCCCTGAACTAGACGACAAAGAAATGTTCTTGTTATAGTTGGGAACAATTATAACAAGAATAACTGTACTTGACAAATAACATTGCTAAAAATGGACTGTTAATATAATTTTTTTTAAAAGTAGAAAAACATTTATAAAAAATGTTGATTTTATCATTACACTCTTCCTATTCTTATTAAAAGGTGACATGCGAGTAGACAAAATAAAACAGGTCGAAACAAAAAAAGAAAGGTAGACATAAAACTAAATTTTATTTGTACAACAAAAGAGAAATAAGAGCATAAAACCATGCATAAAAGGGTGGTATCTACATCAGAGTTTAGATAAATTGCCAAAATCCGCATCGACAATTTACACATCTTAGAGGACGTGCCATAACTAAGTCTTTTTATCTTTTATATGGAATATTTGACACTTTATCGCACACAAGCAGAATCACTCACCTATAGAATGCTATGTGAAATAAAAAGGTTAAGTAACGAACCATAAATCTGGCATAATATAATAGAATTTACATTTAAAATTTTAAAGGCATGTCTAAAACTAAGACGGTAATGCTGATCTAACATTAAAATAGCTTCATTACTAACTAACTACTTCATTACTAGTTTCAATAGCTAACATTAAAATAGTTTTACTCTGTATAATAAAATTATTCTTTACTAAACTTAAATTTGTATTCCTTTTATGTCAAAGCCTTAAACTGCATCTGTTGAGTAAAAAAAAATAATTTAGCAATAAAAAAACAACTATATAATATTAGTAGAAACTTCAATAGATCTAAAATTTAGCGTAAATAATTAAAAGTTAGAAGTTTAGCAACATAAAATTTTAACATTCTATGAAAAACAAGGCAAAACATACTTTCAGTTAATAGTGAATTTAGCAAAATTGTACAAATAGTTAATAGAAGGAATAAAATATATATAAAATTAAAAGTACTTTTTTTTTCAGCTGACAAATATAAGCGATTAAGCCTTCCATAATGTTTCTCTTCATTTCTAGCCATTGCTTGGAAACTGAAGGTAAAGAAAATTAGTATTTTAAATTGCCATACATCATAAAAAAACTTAAAATTATTAATCTTCATATGATAACAATTCTCATTAATGTTTATACCCACTCATTCTATCAATTGTTATTTTGTATTAGTTTAAGATTTATTAATAACTGAATTATTATTTTGTCTTGTAACTTTTCCTCTAAAATAAAATTGTTCTCTTTTGAAGTAAAAATTTAAACTCAAAAAGTATTATTCTTGGTAAAATCTTAAGAAACCCAACCAGTTCAGGTTTGTCTCTTTAAAAAAGCACATGATTTTTTAAACAAGTTAAAAATAATATAAAATGAAAAGATAATGAAATAGTAATAATTTATAAGACTTATCTTATAAGTTTATGATTCTCACTCACAAACTTAAAGTGTTAAAATTAACAAATAAATAAACAAATTGACATATAAAGTTATTTGCCTTAAATTTATCATAACAGAAAACATTCTCTTTTTTATTTTAGATAATAAGTTGATACAATAAATGAGGAATTAAAAAAAATAGTTAAAATAAACTTTTAAAATGCATACTTTAACATTTAAATGCCTTACTCTTTATCTTTCTTTTGCTCCATTTATCCAGTCTACGTTTCTAATTTAGCAAAAAGCTTTAACAATAGTAAAAAAAATCTAGATATAATTTTTTTTAAATTAGACCAAAAGTTTACCCACATGGGCTGCTTGTATTTTCCTCGAACTTTGTTCTGCACCCGTGAACTAAACAAATTTAAAACTAATGTTTAACTGTAATATGTGAAGCATTAACTAAATGAGACATTTTTTCCACTGATTCAATCAAACTATTCAAAAAATAATTTAACATAGATTTTTTGTAATGTAGTTAGATAGAAGTGGGTGCAGTTCAGAGGAGCAGAATTTTGTCTTATATTCAACAACAAGAATTTTGTCAGTTTAAATGATCAGCAAAAATTGTCAACAGTAAACAACTTGTAATATACAGTGAAACCTCTCGGAGCGGCCACCTTCTGTTCCACAGTAAAATGGTGGTTAGGTAGGTTGTTCATAGAGTTTACCTCCTTCAAACTTCAAAATGTTATTGAAGGTACACAATTTTTTGAAAAAGATTTTAATTTTACTCACTCTTTATACGGAAATGCCACTTGTGTTGACCAGAACCAGATTGATGAAAATTTTTTAGAGTCAATAAAAATAATCCTTACTGATATAATTATGTGCAAAAACAAATTTACCAGCTATGAAATATAGAACTACATAACAGAACCCGTTATCCGGAAATCAGTAAACCGGAAAACCAAAAAACCGGAACGAAATTCGTTCAATTTTCCCGCCATTTTTTTTTAAAAAAAATGTTTTTTTCCTCATAAGATTTTAGGTTTTTTCTTTCTTTTTTGAAAGATGTTTACCTTACCATCATTTTGGAAATAATCATTAGTGTATTACTTCGTTTTTTCAAGATTATTTCCAGATATTTATTTTTTTAGTTGGGTTTAACAATAAAAAAACGGCTTTTTGTAGTGATTCAGAAAACCGGAAAAATCAGTTATCCGGAATAGCAATGGTCCCGATCGTTCCGGATAATCGGTTTCCTACTGTATTTTAAAAAAATAAACAACTATGCTTTTGTTTAGGTTTGTGTTCAATTTTACATCATAAAAATTAGTTACCTTTAAAGTTTGTTTGTTTGAGATGCCTATTTTTTTCTATAAATTTTTTTTTTCTAATTCAGCTTTCAACTTTAAAAATATATCATTGACAGCATCGCCTTCAGTGCACTCTGACGGCAGCAAAAGGTTGTAATCACTTGTCAAAAAAAGCTCTCTATATAAGAGCTTCACACAAATATTTTGAATACATTTTAATCTACTTATTTTTTTGCTTTAATATTTTTGTTTTCTTATATGACCTTTAAAATGCATTTGGTGCAAAGGTTTACTCGGTTGCTGGGAGAGGTTTTGATGGTCTCTTCCAAAGGTTTTCTTCAACACAAAGTCTATGAAAAAACTTCTGCACGACCCAAAAATGGACATACATAGAGCAGGTTGGTACATACTACTTTTTGTAAGGTTGCACTGCACAATATTTAACTTAACAAATAATTAAATACTTTCTTTTTGAAGATAAGTTAATTTTTGCTTGCAAACTAAATTTGAAAAAGTTATCTTTATTACAGTGATACCTGAACATTCTTGGGTGTTCCATCCCAAATGAAATCTAAACTCTTTTAAACATGGACTCAATTTAATCGTTCTTGATATTCTTTGTGAACCTTTTGTCTCAAATTGCCTCATCAATTAGGTATACTTTTTTACATGATAAATTTTTTCTTTTTAACAGCATATATATCATTTTTCACACGACAAATTATTCTGTACAGACTTTAATTTGAGTATTCTCAGCTTTGCAGGCAAAGTCTATAAGATTTTCAGATGAAAATAGGGATAATTTGGATTAATTCATATAAACTATATAAAATTTTCTCAATAGAAAAATTAACTTTTGTATATTTGTCTTAAAATACACTAAATCATGTTCTTTTTTAATCAAATATAGTATATATACAGGAGTCAGTCCAGGCCAAATTTACAACCGTTTAGCGGTACGTTCACAAATTCAACTTAAGGAAAAACGGTAGTTTCACAAAATATTTTTTCTTAAAATTTTATTTTTGTATCCCGTAGGAAACGATAAATCCATATTTTTGAGTTGATTTTTTAATATAATTTTTAATTTTCACAAATTATGTCTAAATTTTCACAAAATAGGTACCTCTCATAAAAACCTAGATAGACCCCTGATATATCACAGGAAGAATTTCATTATTTTTAAATGCTACAAATTTTGATGATCACTTGGAAAGACACATAAAAACTTTTTTTTTTTTTTTTTAATGGCAGGCACTGAATTTGAATCTTTGCCTATACTATGCCAGAATTGTTGCTCATTTCGCGTTACCCAGTGGGCACCTGTGAACCAAAGTCACGGAGGCGAGCAATATTGCCCACGCCACAAACCCGTTTATAGGGTGGGCCATACTCACACAACAGAGGACAGCACAAAGAGAGAGAGAAACATCCATGCCCAGAGCGGGATTCGAACCCGCAGCCTATGGCTTCGCAGTCAGGCACGCTAACCGCTCGGCCACCAGGCCGGCGGCACATAAAAACTAAAATAAAACAATCAAATGAGAGGTTTAGATAACAGGGTATAAATCATAGCCACCCTTGGGAAAACTATTCCGTTCCTTTTTTTAAATTTTTGCAAGTTATAACACACACAGTTAAGCTATCCTTTTGCACCAAGGCGAAGGTAGGTGGCACGAACAGGTACTGAAACAGAAATATCCCCCCATGGGAATATCATACAATCCATGATAAATACAATTAAAACAAACCTTATTCTGACTACTTTTTCAATAAAGAATGCAAAATTCTTAATTATGTTTTTAGGTTTTAATTAAAAAGAGTTATATGCAATGTTTCATATAATTAAAAAAAAAAAACTAAGAATAGCTATAAGTGACTCACCTAATTTATGGTAGAATTGAATACTTTTTAAGGAATTAGAAAGTTTTGATGCAGCAAACAAAATAATAAAACTATTTATAACATTTATTAGCAAATTTTAAACAAAAGCTACAGTCATGAATTTGTACGAAGACTACATAGCAAGTTTTTTAACAACCTCAAGTATTTTAGCACTATCTAAGTTTTTAACCGATACAACTGATTCTTTTCCTAACTCATATCTGGCATATATTTTTGGTTCAGCGTTTTTACATTCGCGAATTAATATTGGAAATAGAGGATTAGTTTTCTTTATAGGCACGTAATGCTTTTGGATGAATTCTCGAATGCCTGAACTCTCTTGGGAGTTTTGACACAAATGAAATCGAAATTCTTTTAAATATGGACTTAATTTAATTGCTCTTGACATTATTAGTCCCCTGTATGAACTTGAAAGTCTCAATTTGCACGATAAAAATGTAAACAAATAATATCTAGAACTTGATTAAAAAATTTTGAACCGTAAGAGCTAATAACTCATTTTCAGTTCAAAGTCATATTATCGAAGACTGGTCAAAGTGAAAAAATGAGAAAACCGGTTGATTCAGATGAAAACTTAGCGTTCATAAAGCAATATAACAAGTAACAGTTAACTGATAAGTATGAAATTTGTCTCAAGATTTGATAAATTATAAAGCAGTAATTGATTCTAAAATCAAGAACTTTGATTTTTGAAATTAAATTCATGCATTTAAAATATAGTATTAATCATAAAGTGTACATAAAGTTAAAAATACAAAGTAAGGCCGAAGCAGATCAGTAGAGCCAACATTTTTGAATAAAATTCATAACCGCAACCGTGATTTGGTTACAGAATAATAATCATTAGAGTGGTCGTCTTCAACTTCGTACCTTTCTCGTAAGGAAAATGGTAAGCTATTATTTAAATCTTAATTAATCGCTGTAACTAAGAATTCTAAGTGTACAATTCATTGTTAACAAATATTATTTTAGTTTCTTTTTTGAATTTCAATTGTAATTTATCATGCTAGGTGAACTAAAGAGAAACCTCATTTTATTTACTATAAACTAGCAATCTTTTGATCACAGTGTGGTACATTTGTAGTAAATTTATTATTTTCTCATATTCTGAAAATAACTTAAATTCACGTGTTCTGCAAACTTCCTTAGTTGTTAAATTGTTTAATATTTTTTTGCCGAACATTATTGTATTAATTTATCAACATCGTGCAATTTTTGACTTAAGTTTGGTGAAAAGGATTTCTATTTTTACGAGTTATTTGATGGATATATAAATCTATATAAACTCAATCTTTGTTGTGTAGGTAATATATTTGTCCTAAAATGGTGATTCTGAAACTTTATATGTCAGTATACTCATACTGGAAATTTACAACCTTGTATGATTAGGAAGTTTTTAGTAGCCTAATATTTCCCTTGAACAAAGTTAGTTATTTTTAAAATTTTCGGGATTAAAATAATAAAATCTATATGTGAAATAGTGTTGATTATTGTTATTAGTTTTTTTGTAGCTTCCTCATGGCTGCATAAATTTTCTCTTCTAAATTTCAATTAGATATGTTCTGTACCCTTGGTTTTCACCTATTCACTCATTTGTTGGGGACATTCACCTGTGACCCGATGCACCTAATAGATTTTAAACTAACAAAAATTGAATAAGTAACAATTTCCGTGTAGAGGCCTGCAACAAACTAAAGAGAACAATGTCTTAAAAAGGGATAAACCTGAAAGGTATAAATCATTGCCTCCCCTGGCAAACATCTGCAGGTTTGAAATCTACTTAGCACCTTAGAGATTATAGTTGGCGTGTCAGATCAGGAAGAGGAAATATCCCCGCAAATATTAATGCCTTAAATGCTATAAGCACACAGATTAAGAGATGCTTTAATGGCTTAGTGACATCAAGATTTATTAAATGAACAATAATAATGCAATATAAAAGAATCATTAGACCTGTTTTGAATCCAAAACATGGTCTTTAAATCACAAGTTGATCTGCTTGCTGTTTTTGAGAGAAAATCCGTGGAAAAGATTTTCATTTGCTATAAATGTGGGCATTCCAGGAAGCTGATATCAACACATCAAAATATGTTGCTTAAAGCTTGCGAGTCACATCTGATGTATGGATCCTTTTTCCTTGGCATTTTAGGTCAATTTTTAACTAATGAGAGCTAGAGGTAGATCTAAGATCAAATGGCTTGACTGTGTAAGAGAATTTTAAAATACTCAGAATTATTGGAGAACAATTGCAAAGAAAATAGCATAGTGGAGAAAGGTTCTATTGTACGCTCTGGCCCTCAAAGGGTTGTGCCGATATAAGATTTTTGAGGTAATTTTATGCAATGTCGCAGCTTTTCCCAAAGTTTTCTGCTATGGGATTAAAGATGATTGAGCTCTGTTTAACAGAAGCTCACATTATAAAAGATCATAAACTTACACTTAAAATAGAACACTAATTATTTTGAAAATGTTTACTGAGATGAAATTTTTTATATTTTCACAAATTGTGCTGAGGATTAATAAAAGGGGTACTCTGGGATTATCCATTTAACCATTTTTGCCAAACCTGATATTTTCGCCAAAAGTTACCTTCTGCGATAATTGCAAATTTGATCCTATTTCAAGAATTATTCAATGTGTTATTATAAAAATAGTCTTTTACTTTTCCGGTTCCGCCGAGTGGTTAGCGTGCCTGAATGTGGGTTCGAATCACTCTCAGGGCACGAAAAGGTTGAAAATAGTCATCAGAGATTCTTAACTTTTCTTTTCTTGAATTAAGTATTTTGTTTGAATTAAAAGGCTTGATAAAAAACGCTTATAAATTTTTATGAGTACATATCCATTTCATAACTTAATCAATGATAAATAATTCATAATTTTAATGCTTTTTACTACCTTTTTTTCATTTTATAATTTAATATAACTGAAATATTAAATATTTTATGGATTATTGATTTGATATAAATATTAATGGTTAAGGGATCCAAATTCTTTAAACCCATATGATCCTTATTACCTTACTAGATTGAAATATACATGTAGAAAGATAAAAAAGTTAATTGCTGAAGCAATTTAATTTTTGTAAACAGTTAAAAGATGTTTCAGTAAAATTAACTTTTAATCAAAATTTAACCAATTAATGTATAAAATGGTATAAGTTTTAAGAAAATTATTTAAGATTAGAATATGATTTTCTTATTTTTGCTGACTTAAGGTAGCAAGTTGTACATTGGTAGGTTTTATTTTATAGAAAAAATTCAAATCTTACTGTAATTTTTATTACAGCTCATATCTTAAATTGTCTGATATTTCCGCAAGTACTTTTAACAGCTTTTTTACACCTCTGTAGGTGTTAATTATGAAGAAATGTTTGTCATGTAGTTTAATTTTATATATCTAAATGATTAGCTTATAATTTATTTCATCATTTCATGTAGCTTAACACGTAAAATTCATTTAAAACTTTATAAACATTGTTTTAACTGTATTTCATTCTTATTTAGACGAAAGGTACATCAAGTTTTGGTAAACGGAGGAACAAGACTCACACCCTTTGCAGGCGTTGTGGTCGTAGTAGTTATCACATCCAAAAGTCATTGTGTGCACAATGTGGATATCCTCATAAAAGATTAAGACATTGTGAGTTTCTTTTTAAAATTTTTAGTAGAATTGAATTAGTTTTAAAGTCAGGTTTAATTTTTATGTTAAGAATTGAACAATTATAAAAATTGTATATAATAGTAAAATATTTGTTGTATAATATAAAATCTTGGTTTCTTGAAACCATTAGTCCGTAGGCTTTCGCTCATCAATAACGTAATGCGAAGAAATTTTCGCTAAATCCTGTTGCTGAGGTGTTTACACGTACATTTGATTATGGTGGTTTCATAGGTTTTTGCCATTTTGTACGTTTGGAACTGCGTCACTGTTCTCTATTATTACGATTTTTATTAATTTGTTCTGAAATATCAAACATTGATTTCTGTATTTACCTATTTTATAAGATCCACCTTGCAATTAGTATTCATGATTTAAAAGTCAGTTCAAAAAAGTTTGCATAAATGGGGTGATCTCTTCATATTTACACATTTTAGAAGCTCAATTTCAATATAATATTTCGGTTTGTATCTACTTTTTGATATCGAATGTTGCAATTTTTGTTCATGCATTTTTAAAATCCAATATTTCAATTTGTATTCCAGCATGTGCGATAAATATATAACATCACTTTTCTTATTTCTATGGGCTATGCAGTGCAATTCATATTCACATGATTACAAAATACAATATTGCAATTGAATTCTTGTAAGACCTAAGATTTTTCTTAGATTAGTTACTGTAAAAGTGATATTCTTCATTGGTAGGTAATTGAATTATAAATCTTATTTTAAAAAAATGAATGGTATGAATATGAATGGTATATAAAGTGATATCTGGCACATAGAATTTTCAGGATTTTTATTAGTGTCACTATCACACCTGTGTTTCACTGATATCTGCAAGTTAATAGATAATGATGTTATACATCTTTCGGGACTGAATCTTTATGTAGAAAAGCTTTTGCTGAATCTATTACTTTTTTTTGTTTGTGTAGGAATTTGCTTTAGCTTTCTTAAAGAAATTAGTTTTGATTGAAAGTTAATAATTTATATGAGTATTTATAAGCTTATGATGCTTACAAGCATATGTCTGAAATTAATGTTGATAATTTTTTACTGAAGCTTGATAAATCTGTTTCCGGAGGTATTTGTTAAAATCGCTAATGCATGTGCTGATCATAAAAAATTTATGTTGACAATCTCTCAAATCAATATTCTTTCAACAGTTTTTATCTTGCAATAGTTCTTATTACAGCGTAGCATTCTCTAATATGGTCCTGAGTTTTAATTTTCTAAGAGTGAATGTAAGTTTTAGTCTGGGAAAGACAGTGTTCTTACTACTATTATTTCTTTTTCAAAGTTTAAATTTCTTGATTTGTCTTTCAATTCAGGTTAATAATTTTTTCCCCATCAAAATGTATTTAAAGGTAATTTAGTTATACATCTTATTTCAAAAAATTATGTTGAATACGAAATATGTACAGTAAAGTGATGTCTTGGACATAATATTTTTAGGGTTTTTCACTTAGTGTCACTATCACCCCTGTGTTACATCAATAATCAGTAAAGTAGTAGATGATGATGTTATACATCTTTCGGGACTGAAACTTTATGTAGATAAGTTCTTGCTGAATCTATTACTTTTTTATTAGTGTTAGAATTTGCCTTCATTTTCTTTTAAAAATATATTTGGTATATATGAATTTTTATAAGCTTATGATGCTTACAAGCATATGCCTGAAAATAATGTTGATAATTTTTTTCTGAAGCTTGATAAACTTAAATCAATGTTTTCAGTAGTATTTATTAGTGGTGAAGTTGGAAAGGCATTTACAAGTCATCGTTAAAATTTGTTTTAACAATCTTTCAAATCAGCATTCTTATTTTGTTCTTATAATGTATAAGTTGGTGTTTTTATTAATAGTTTTTATGCTTTAAAAGTTCTTTTTGAAGCATAGAATTCTCTAATACTGGTTATGGATTTTAATTTTCTACGAGTGAAGGTAAATTTTACTATCTGGGAAAGTCTCCATGTTACCCCTATGTTACATTGATAATCAGTGAAGTAGTAGGTAATGATGTTATACATCTTTCGGGACTGAAACTTTATGTAGACAAGTTCTTGCTGAATCTATTACTTTTTTGTTAGTGTAAGAATTTACTTCGTTATCTTTTAAAAATTAATTTTTAAAGTTAGTGATTTATATGAATATTTATAAGCTTGTGATGCTTACAAGCATACGTCTGAAATAAAGATTAATAATTTTTTACAGAAGCTAAATTAATGTTTTCAGAGGTGGTGAGTGCTGAAATTGGAAATGCATAAACAAATCATCATAGAAAATTGTATTAATTATCTCCCAAATCAATATTCTTCTAATTTTATTCTAGTAATATATAAATTGTTTTTTGTTTTTATCAACAGTTTTTATCTTTTAAAAGTTCTTTTAACAGCATTGTCTAATGTGGCCTTGCGTTTTAATTTGCTACCAATTTGTCCTTGCCTTTATTTCTTTTTCAGTTTCCATTTTTTGGTTTGTCTTAATTCAGATTAATTATTATTTTTCAACCAAAATGTATTTAAAGATTTTTTCTTTTCACATAATTAATTTTGTTTTAATATGTATGATGAATAAGATACTTTGGTCCGTGTTACTGATTGATGATGCTTAGTACCAGGGTTGGCAGGTTTTTGACATGTGACAGTTTTTGACGGTTTAAACCATGGTTTAAACCGTCACGTCAAAAACCTCACTGTCAAAAATGTCGAAAATGTCAAAAACCTATATTCATGTGTGAAATTTAATTAATACATAAAATTTATATATTTTTTATAAAGGATAGTGTTTCTAAATATGTTCTAGAAAAAATAAATTTAAAATTTTGAAGAAACACTTATATTTTGAATAGTAACCAAAATCTTGTACTTTTGAAAGCTCACAATTTGTAATATTATATAATCATTTTAATGTGATATTGAAAATCTGCAGTGATATTATTAAGAAATTTATTTATAACCAAATTTAGTGTATAGTATAGATTATACTAAAAATTAGACATTTTTAAAGATAAACATTAGCAGTTTTGTACATTAGACATCTTTTAAAGAAAAATCTTTTTAATATTCTTTTAAATCTTCTTAATAATCTTTTTAACATAAGACAATACAAATTTAAGTGCTTTCTGTTAAATACACAGAGTAGTTAGTGTCGATTTACCGTATATTCATTTACTATGCTGAAAATTTAGTTTATCCAAATACTTGTGAATTTCATTTTGCTGAATACTATATAGTTTTGTTGAATATCTAAATATTCAACTGTTGAATAATTACTTCTTGCTTTCAAGATATGCATTATTTGTATTCAAGTGGAGAAAAAAAAATTAAGAGGTAAAAATTGTTTTAAAATGATAAGTGTAATAATTATAAATAAATATAATAAACAATATTAATTATATTTATCATTATTCACAAATATAACTACTTTTAAATTCAAATTAACATACTGGATAATAAAGATATTCGGTATAACATTAAAAAAAAATTTTTATACACTTGTTTCAAGTTTGTATTTATACAACATAACTTGTAAGTTCCTTATAAATATTAGTTATATGTTCCTTATATGTCAAAAATGCATAGTAATAAACTTTTAATTTTCTTAAGTATCAAAAAAAAAAAATTTTTTTTTTCAAAATATAAATATTTAAAAAAATTTTGTGCAAAATTTTTCTGCACCATGCATTTGAATATAAATTTCTGAGATTTTAAATCTGTTATTTTACCTTAATTTTAATTAAAAAATATTTTAAAACCTGCTGATTACCTATAGTATAATTAAATTTCAATATAATGCATGGCAACTGTTGGTAGTTTTGAAGTTTATATATTTTCTTGGCAAACTTCAGTTTTTGACATTTTTGACGGGTTTTTGACGGTTTAAACCAGTATTATACCCTTGTCATGTCAAAAACCACTTTTTGACGTCAAAAACCCAACCCTGCTTAGTACTTATCTGATTGTATTACTTTATTTTTCACCCAATTTCTTTTTTTGTGTTGTATCAATGTTTTAAATTTTGGCTTTTTATTTCATGGGTTGGTTATACAAGCGTTCATTGTTTTCATATATAACTTTAGAAAATACTGCTTACATTAGGTTTCATTTAATTAAATTTGTTTATTTAAATTCATTAAGTTTTTCCATGATGAGAATAGTATCGCCCCAGACTGAAGCATGCTGTTGAGTGATTTTCTCTGATTTAACTTACTAGTGCTTAAGATTGAAATAAAGTTCCTCAGATGGATAAGACCAATTAGCTATTTTAAATTTATATAATATGGTTGAGTATTTGTAGAATGCTATTTTTGTACAGACTTACTTCTAATACAAAATATGTAACATTTCACTTCTATTTTCATGGCAGATAATCATTTTCCTAAATCTGTTTTATTTTTATTCCAAGAGTTTTTCATGAAAATGCCATCACCTGAATTTATTCTATTTTTTAATCATGTTTGTCTGTTCACCCTCGAAAGCTTTGGAATCTGTAGTCTGATGAAAAAAGTTCATTTATCACATATAAGGATAACTATTTTTTCTTTACTGATATGTATACTGTTTTTCGTGCATCTCTGGGTAGTTAGAAATATTTAAATTTGACTTTGTTGGAATAAACATAACTTATCAAGGAACAGGATGATTTTGCAAGATACTTTAATTGTGTGTGCAAAAAATTTTTTTTTTCTTACTCTGGTGCATAATGGGAGACATGAAACAAACTTTTAATAGCTATAAATATATCAGCTATTAAGTTTGTTGTAATTTTTAGGACTGCTGGATGATATTGCTAAAAGAAAAAGCTCTAATACATGTTTAGTCTAAAATTTTAAATGGGAGAATTGGGGTCATTGACTGTGCAGATTAGTTGTTTCTATAATTTGTTTATTTCTTTGTTTAGATTGTTCAGAATGATTGTAGCTCAATTAATTATTCATTCATTTAATAAGAATTTTTAAAATGGTAAACTGTGAGAAGTTGTATTGTTTTTATTTATTTTTAAATATTGAGTTGCAATTCAGATATACATTTCCTCTGTTTTAAAATTTATTAATGAAATCATGATTTAAAAACAGTATTAAATTTTCAGATTCCTTTATTGATAAGTAATTATTGCAGAGTCCCCGTGGGAAAAGTATTAAAAAATTAAAAATTAAAAATAAATTTAAAATAAATTTAATTTTATTTGATAATTTTAATTGTAATTTTTATTTTAGTTCAATTTCTTATTTAAAAATAATTATTTTAGAAATAATAGTTTTATGTTATCTCACTAGGTTTCCTCTGTATTAATCAGGGTTGGCATGTTTTTGACATGTGACAGTTTTTGACAGTTTAAACCATGGTTTAAACCGTCACGTCAAAAACCTCACTGTCAAAAATGTCGAAAATGTCAAAAACCTATATTCATATGTGAAATTTAATTAATACATAAAATTTATATATTTTTTATAAAGGATAGTGTTTTTAAATATGTTCTAGAAAAAATAAATTTAAAATTTTGAAGAAGCACTTATATTTTGAATAGTAACCAAAATCTTGTACTTTTGAAAGCTCACATCTTTTGAAAAATTATGTATTCATTTTCATGTGTTATTGAAAATCTGCAGTGATATTATTAAGAAATTTATTTATAACCAAATTTAGTGTATAGTATAGATTATACTAAAAATTAGACATTTTTAAAGATAAACATTAGCAGTTTTGTACATTAGACATCTTTTAAAGAAAAATCTTTTTAATATTCTTTTAAATCTTTTTAATAATCTTTTTAACATAAGACAATACAAATTTAAGTGCTTTCTGTTAAATACACAGAGTAGTTAGTGTCGATTCACAGTATATTCAGCCTATTCATTTACTATGCTGAAAATTTAGTTTATCCAAATACTTGTGAATTTCATTTTGCTGAATACTATATACATAGTATTGTTGAATATCTAAATATTCAGCTGTTGAATAATTACTTCTTGCTTTCAAGATATGCATTATTTGTATTCTTAATACAAGTGGGGGAAAAAATTAAGAGGTAAAAATTGTTTTAAAATGATAAGTGTAATAATTATAAATAAAAATAATAAATAATATGAATTATATTTATCATTATTCACAAATATAACTACTTTTAAATTCAAATTAACATACTGGATAATAAAGATATTCGATATAACATTAAAATTTTTTTTCATACACTTGTATCAAGTTTGTATTTATACAACATAACTTGTAAGTTCCTTATAAATATTAGTTATATGTTCCTTATATGTCAGAAATGCATAGTAATAAACTTTTAATTTTCTTAAGTATCAAAAATAAAAATAAAATTTTCAAAATATAAATATTTAAAAAAATTTTGTGCAAAATTTTTCTGCACATGCATTTGAATATAAATTTCTGAGATTTTAAATCTGTTATTTTACCTTAATTTTAATTAAAAAATATTTTAAAACCTGCTGATTACCTATAGTATAATTAAATTTCAATATAATGCATGGCAACTGTTGGAAGTTTTGAAGTTTATATATTTTTTTGGCAAACTTTAGTTTTTGACATTTTTGACGGTTTAAACCAGTATTATACCCTTGTCATGTCAAAAACCACTTTTTGACGTCAAAAACCCAACCCTGGTATCAATTGATCACTGTATTAATTGATGTAAAAACAAATATCCAAGTGTTCTCTTGCTCTATGAAAAGTAGTCCAATTTTAATTGGATGCTTGTAATTTGAGACAAATGCTGAAATCACGTAATTGTGGGTGGCTTGTTACTTATTACAGCTTTTAGGTTTGGTTTATCACCACACTGACTTAATTTTTTGATGGGTTGGATTAGCATTTTTTTCCTGCAAAGAAAAGAAAACTTATATAATTTAAACCAGATTTTTTTTGGTTTAAATTAGTTTTTTGTTAATTTCCTTGTAGTTTTTATGTTCTTAGAAAAAGTGTTTTTGCTAATAAATAAATAAATAAATATTGGAGTGTTATTGTAGATAGGTGCCTAACTCCAGTGCCAGACCTGATTGGCAGCTTAGTTGTGGCATAAACAAATAACGCTCCTAACCCATGAGTGACATTGTTTGCAGGTACCCAATTTTAATAACAGCTTCTCAGACACAAAAGAGTTAAAAGCAATAAAAATGTGCATATAGTATAAAATTAGCCAATCTTAAGTCATAATTTAATATGTAATGCTAGATGATTACTAAGCTATCATTATTTTTTACTCAAGATTGTATTAAAAGAAATATAAAGGCTATAATTTTCTTTGTTTTTTTTTTTCTTTTCCTTTTTGTCATTTTTTCAATTCTACTTATTTTCCCAGATAACTGGAGCGTGAAGGGTAAGCGTAGGAAGACAACTGGTACCGGAAGACTAAGACATCTGAAAAAAGTTTGGAGAAGATTTAAGTATGTATTAAACTATTTCTATTTACTTTTTTCTAAATTATAAGAATTTTTGTTATCATTGGCTGTCCACCCCTGGAAAATATTCATATTATTCATTACCTGGAAAATATTAATTTAAGTCTTTTGCTTTTTAATCAGATTTTAATTAAAGCTGCCAGCATGTTATTGGCATGCTGTTTTCTCAATTGTACTCCTATAATTTTAGTCAGCAACTGAGGAAGTTTTTCTTTTTTTTAAATTGTGATTTTAAATTTTTACCGTGATGGTGGCAAATTTTCTGCTAATAGGTCTTGTGTATTATACATATCTGGTCATCAGAGGCCATAAATGCAAAATTTTTAACAGCTCTAAATATATGTAATTTTTAATATTTTTATTGTGTATGATATGAGATGATTTATGATATATTTTTGTGCAGAAAGGCTACTTGCAAATTTTTTAATATCTACTGATTTTATTTGTAAATATGAATCTCAAAGTGTGGTTTTTGAACCACAGGAATATGAATTTTTAGGACTGCCCGAATATGAATCTGATTTTAAGCTCACGTGACTTTTTGATGTTAAATCCTAAAGATACAATCGGGGCCGAATTACTCATTAAGCCAGACTAGCCCATGGCCTGGGGCCCCCAAAAATTTTATGATTATTTTTTAGTTCTAATTTAATAAATAAAGTAAACTTTAATTTATTTTTATTTTGCATATGCTTTCTTAAGTGAAAAGTTATATAAATACTTTTATATTTGAATAAATAAAAATATATGAGATAAAATGTAATCTAAAGCCTAGCCCCCCCCCCCCCCCCCCGCGCATGCTTAATCCACCCCTGGATACAATGTACGATTTTAAATTGTGAGTGTTTGATTTTTGTATAATAGTACTAAACAATTTACCATGCTGACAAGTTTTTCGCTAACAGCATTTGTGTAACATATCTGGTCATCAAATGCCATAAATATAAGATTAGTTAGTGCTATTAAATATTATGTATGTAGAGAGAGGAATTAGAATTTTAGAGGTATAAGTAAAAAAAAATTTCGCATGAGTGATTTTAAATTGAGACATTGGATAAAGGTAGATGCAAATGCAGTTGGAATCATGTAATGTTTTTTTTTTTTTCTTCCTCTTCTGTTATAATGAAAGTATTCTTCTTTTTCTAGTCATGGCTTCAGGGAAGGTGGTCAAGCTAAACCTCAAAAACACGGTGCTGCTGCTGCTGCAAGTGTATCAAAATAGATGGATTTGTAAATAATAAAAAAATCACAAAAATGTTTTTATTTTTATTAAATCAAATGCACTGTCTTATTTTCAGTTAAACATAGTCTTAAGGATAAATAATTTGTGATTTTCCTTATAGTAATTCTAAAACTTGTAATAATACATACTTGCAAAACGTATTTACTAGCTCAAACTAAATAATTGTCTGATTGGTCAAAAAATCCAGATTCGGTGTTAGTATAAGAATTTCCAGAATTTTAAACCAATAATGGGAATTTCTTCTAGAAATTGAGAAACTGCATATGGCTAGGGTTATTCATTTCTTTAAAGCTTAAGGTTTATTTAATTTTCATTATAAAACAGGTTTTATGTTTAGTTATCATATCAGTATTTTCCTTCCTTTTCCATGAAGTGTATGAGATTTTGTAATAGCTGTGCAGCACTGGTATATATCAGCATTTCTCTTTTGTTTACAGTTGTGTGCCATTTTTGTTTCCTAGTTTTGTACATTTATGATTATCATGATTCACACATTTTTTGTCAAATCCAGAAAAATGAAACAATTCCTGCTTTAATTCATTTATGATATATTAAACTACTCTATTTTATTGGTTAAATGCAATTATTGTAGGTTATAGTTGTTGGTAGATCCTACTTCATAGAATTTTAAACTTTAATTAATTTGGTTTTTACTATAATAAAAATTTCTTAGCAAAAGTTTATAAAACAATATCAGTTGGTTGAAAAAAAAATGAAAATCCTATAATCAATTTGAATGTTTTGTTTCAATACTGTTATTACATGAGGAAATATTTAGTCAATTCCTTGTTGAAATTAAATTCTTGTCAGATAATGAGATCAATTCTTTGAGATTAGATTTCTCTTTGATATGCCACAGCACTTATGATTTAAAGCATTACATTTTGGTATGTGATAGTGTGCAGTGTATGTGATCGGTTATTTGCTCTTGGGGGGGGGAAACAAGATTTTTCAAAACCTCATAGTTTCCTCTTTGCTCTTAAAATGTCTGTAGTTTAAGTGGGCCACCAACCTCGTGTGTAGGAAAATTGATTTTATTGTTCTTTTATTACACAATTTAGTTGATTTTTATCTACATTATTTTTAAACCGGATTTGTTTGCACCAAATAATAAGAGAAATTTGTCACTGTTTATTAGACATGAACGAAAGTGTAACTTTGGTTACACGTCTTCAAAATATCTATCAAGTAATTGCAGTTCACTGGAATTATAGTCTTTACTCTTTCAAGTAATGTGAGTAGTTCAGGTTTTGTAGTAATTTATTGCAAAATAGAAAGTACTTGTAGAAGTCTTTAAAATGTATGGGTTTGTAATTTCATTATGTTAATGATCTTTGCTTTTGGTGTATGGTGTTGCTTAGGCTTTTTTTTATTTGTTCCTTTTTGTATATATCAATCAGAGTGTGATTTAAAAAAAAAAATCAAAAAAGACAGTTTTTTGATTTAAATCAGATTTTTATTCAAATACACTGTAAGAAAAGAACTAAAAAAACTTCCTAACTATTTATGAACGGACCCTTCGTAAAATAATTTATCTTTTGCTTGTTTATCTTCATTTGTTATATTAAATATTGTAAACCCTTCTCATTAATGGGGGGGGGGAAGAAAGACTGATGTAAACTAACTTAATTTGTCTTCGGCAGACGCTTCTTCCTTCATTCGTCTGAAATAAATATTCTGTGTTCAGCAGTATAGGCTGAATACCAAATATTCATGTTGCATCGCTAATTTAGTAGCTGCAATTGCTGTTTTTTTTTTTTTTTTTTAAATTATAATTTTACAGTGTTGAGCATAATCTTGTATGTCTTTACAATTTAAAAACTCCTTGAAAATGTTTTTTTTTTGTTGCAATAACGGACCCTATTTGCACAAATTCATAATAGCGGAACCTGGTTGAAAGAATGTGACGTTTATTTTATATTCACAAATTACGAGTAATTTTTTCACAATTTTACAAAAACGGACCCTTCACAAAATGTCTGTATAGACCCCTGAGTACATAGTTTTGAATGCCTAGTAACTATTTTGAAACAAACGCATGATTGAAATTTAAAGACTAGCTGAAATAGAGAATTTAAAGAATACTCTATTAAACGGTTTCAATTACCAAATCATAATTTTAAATTGTGATTTCTTTTTTTTCCGCTTAATTTTTAAAGTTACTAAATAAATGTAACATTGTGTTTGTAAATGTAGTCATTCATCAAATAATAAATATTTAATCTATATATTTTTATTTTAAAATATTTATTTTTAATCCTAAATCAAAATAGGTAAGTTTAGCTAAAGAAAAATTTAAAAAAAATCTATGTACTCATTGAAATTTTTTTTCACGACGTTTCTTTATAGAAAATCTGATAATGTCAATGATACTGTAAACATATGAGGAAAAATACTTAAATGCTAACTTCATTCTGTACTTTCAATCTCAAGACTTAAAAATGTAATTACAAATGTGTTGGAATTTAACACATACCAGGAAAGTAATTTCATTAGCTAAAATTAATGCAGCAATTTACTTAAAATAAATTTTAAAACTAGGAAAAGAAGTAATAAAAGTATCAATAATTTAAGACACTGTTTAACTTTTTAAATCAATATATACATAAAAAATCAGTTGATTTAAATCAACAAACCCTGATATCAATATAAATATAATAAATTTATTCTTCAGCGTGTACAGTGCACGAAAATAAAAACCGACTTCTCGAGTAATTGTGATTTAATGATCGGGTCTTCACGTTCTAGGGACTCGTATCTTAAGGCTTCAAAAGGATGACCTCAAATAAGTTAATAATTGCTGACGATATTTTAAGTTGCAAAATCAGACGCAAAATTCTTTCTCTCAATAAACATAGCTTTTTTTCGATGGCTAAGAATTTCCGACTCCCATGTTCTAGTGCAGGGATGGCGAACCAATGGCACGCGACACAATATTTTGGGGCCCTCCACCGATCACAATTGTTACACTATGTATTGTTATTACACAAATGTTATGCTATGAAGCACATGTAACAATTTAATTAAAATTCACAAAAACAAGCAAAATAATAAACAATTATTAATAAAAAAATTACAAATTAATACTAATAAAAACAATTAATAACCGTAAAAAACAAGCTAACAATAAATACTAGCTAAAAAAGTAATCAGTCCTGCTTAGACTAACATCTTACAACCTTAATATAAGTTATTGGTCATCTAATCTGCAACAACAGAAGTCGCACTGATGTTACTTAAGTTGAATTACGTGTATAACTGAGACATTGCAAAATGTATTATTTTTTTTCAATGCAATTTTTTTATTTTTTGAGTTGATAGTATTATTTTCTCAATAATCACGAAGTCAAAATTATTTGACGGCATGTCTATGATCTCATTAAGCAATTTTTTAGAGAAATGGCAATCCAAATCCATCCGAAAAAAAGGTATGCTATTCAGAGAACGAACGTTTTGTATGATTTCGTAAAATATCGTTTGCACTAATATGAGGCACCCACTTGAACCGTTAAGATTAAGTCCTAGGACGTGAGGATTAGATCAAAAGTTATTAAGGGTGCTTCGTTTTTTATTTTGCGTTTTGTACATAATGAACATAAATTTATGAACAAGACGAACAGAAAGAAGTTAAGATATTTAAATAGAGTATGTTTTTTAAAATAGTTTCTGATTCTACCTCTGTCTTCATTTGAAAACATTAAATTTTCCGTTTCCCCCCTTTTTGTGTTTTTTTTTTTTAGAATTAAAGAAATATGGCTTGAGGGAGAAACAAAAGTCTTAAAACATTTTTATTTTCTTTTTTAAAGCCCTTGTTTTTTTTTTATCACAATAATCTATGTGATTATAATACCTATGTTATCACAATAATGATTGTGAAAGATTTTTCTTAAAAAAAATTTTTTTTTTGAATTACTGCCTATAATAATTTCATGTGTAATTGGAATGTTTCTTCAAAAATATTAATTCAGTAATATGCTTTTTGAGTTGGAACATAAAATAATAGACATTAACTTGATTCTAAATTGTGTTCCTCTGTTACCAATAAGTTACCTGAAAAAGTTATTAGGGAAGTTATTACCTGTGAAAGTTTAAGGGATAACAGTAGTCAAACTTACACAGTAAATTGGCTAAAATCCTTGTTAAATTATAAAGGAAATATATGCGATTCGCTCGGGCGTGAGCAGTTAACATGTAGGGTCATATATAACATAAGTTCTTTAAGCGTATAAAGGGAAACATGTGGTTCGCTTAGACGTGAGCAGTTAGCATGTAGGGTGATAAATAACAATATAGGATGATGAGTTCTTGAAGCTTGGACGCAAAAATAAATTAGAGGTAGTTACTTGGAAATGTAATTTCGAATTTTAACCATTAGCGTCATATGTGCTTAGCTTGAATATGGTTAATCATTCAAGGATATCCCAGCGACGCGCAAATCGTTGACACTGACTTTCATCGTTGGTCCAAATTTTTTTAAAACTTTTACCGAAATTTCTCACAATAAAAATTTTACTCAACAGTTTTATTTAGAAGTCCAAAAATAGATATTTCAATAATGGTCTGGTGAGAATTTGAGCCTGATCTAATTTTACATCCTTCAAATAATACTTACAGGTTTTATTTGAAGACGTTTAATAGCCTCGTTGCAAATTCCAAACCTCGATGAAAATCCGTTGGTAAATAATTCCGTCAAATCTTTTTGAAATGAAAGGCATTTATTTATGAGTGGACTTGTTTGTTTTTTCTTTATGTTGAGTTGCTTGTCCTGATAAGGAAGGAGCGCTACGCAAGAAACGTACCGCCGGCGAAGCACTACGAGTATCATCAGTACCTGTGTTTCCTGAAGAACTATTGTATCGAATATTTTTTTCTGGCTGAAAGAGCACTACATAAATTTTAGGCAGGAATAGACAAGCTAGAGTTATAGTTCCACTAAGGCTGACACACATGCATAATATAGTAGATTGTACCTGTTAAAAAGAAGAAAAAAAGGTGTTATAGTATGTTAAAAACTAAGCTAAGACTACGTTAATACACTGCATTTAAAAAAAAAAGCAAAAAATCTCTTCTACGAGTATATTGTAGTACGTCTTCTGCATTTTACTTGTATAGCAGTATATAAATACTAGTGAAAAATTTTATCTATGTTTTTTTATGTTCAAGCGCAATTCTAATTTCTTACTGGTAAATTTTATGCTTATTAAATGAAAATCTTGAAATACGTAGCTCTTAACCCTTTGTAACTCAACAACTCTGATTTAAGAAATATTTACGCGGATGTTAGAATACATCATATTAAGCGTGTAAAAAATAATGAAAAATTAAGGCCTTAAAATTAAAAATTTATTGATAAAAAGCATTTGTTGAACATCTCCAATATCGTGAAAAATAGGTCTCGCACCACATTTTTCAATCCCTCCTTAGCCAAATATACAATCAAGGGGATTGTTGTAAAAAAATTGTATATCCTGCAATTATGTCGTGGAACAATTCTTACTAAACGCTATATAATATTGGCAGCTGCACCAAGACTTGGTTCCTCCGAGTGCTCCGAGTTTGCAATATTTTCTTTACCTGAATTTAGTTCGATTTTATAGGTAAATCCACCTCATTATAGGATTGAATTTTCATGTATGTTGCAGATAAGTAACGCGGTGATACAAAGAGTTAATATAAATCCATAATTAGTGTCGTAAATTTTTGGCTGTTTTAATTAAAAATAAAACGGTAACTTACGGTATGTGAAATGTAATTGAAAACGTCTAAAGATGTGAAAAATTATTTATCTAATTTTGCTAGTTTCCATAGCATTTTAATATTTGAAAAGTTACTCAAACGCTGTATTGTCTGAGCTTATAGAAATTTGAATAATAATAATTGACAATTCTTTATTTATAATAATGAAAAGATTTTCACCTTAATGGAAAAATATTGCCAAATTGGCGGCGTTGAAAAAAAAGTTTAATGACTTTCAAAGCTTCAAGCGTAAGACACCTAATCAGTGCTTTTTTTTTTATCCTGGTGAAATAGCTTTGAAACACAACCTCTAGGACAATCATATACTCAGCATAACAAAACAATTAATTACAATAATTATTATTATATATATTTTTTGTTAGGTATAAAAAAGTGTGTGTGATCAAAACAGAAGTACAGTAGAGTCCCGATTGTCCGAGTTAATGTGGACCACGACTAACTCGGATAACTGAAAAACTCGGTTAAAACGAAGAGTATAAAAAAAGAAAGAAAAAGAGTTGGTATAAATGTAATATAGTTAAGAAATATAAGATTTATACGAGTACAATTACCACATACAATTCCTATTATTATAAAAAAGCTTACTTGAAAAAACTTAAAAAGTATACTTTGCGAGAAGTAAAGAGTTTTTATTTAAAAAAAAGTCCTTAATCGTTTTTTGTTTTACATAACTGGTGCTTTTCTGTAGCAATGTTTCGCCATTTTTTAGGCATAACAGGAAAGCTGGTGTCGCCTCTTTTTGTTGTTCTATGTATTCAGTAGCATTTTTGACAGCTTTAAGTTCATCGGTGTGAGAGATTTTTATATGTTGATTTTCATCGTCACTGTCTTCATCATCTTCGCTAGGTTCATTTTCATTATTGACGATATTAATGATCATTTCATGGGATTAAGTTGTTAGATTTTGTTTTCCCGAGTGTTTGGAAGATAAAAATAAGATTTATTTTTCGGCGGTATTTCTAAAAATAAAAAATAAACTAGAACAAAAAAAAACTTGAAATGTTTGATAGCTCGGTTAAAGCGGAAACTCGGATAACCAGGGCTCGGATTATCGGGACTCTACTGTAATAACATCTGCTAACACTTTAAATAGCTTTTTTAAAATAAATATATCCTACTTTGTATTCCTTTGCACTGTAATAAATTGGTACGAAGGCCAACCATACTATACACGAAGAATACATGGTGAAGGAAATACATTTGCTTTCATTGAAATTTTCTGGTAGATTTCTGGTTTTGTAGGCGTACACTGTGCAGAGAACTATAAGAATCATATTGTAGAGAAGACCGATGAAAACGGAGAGACTGTCGAATCCACAGACAATCATTCTTGAATTAGAAAATGGGTGATCTGCAATGTCTGGAGGTCTGACGATAAGCCAAAGAGTTGTTAATGTAATTTGTATGAGAATCAAGCACATACATATGATGATTTGGGATCCTGGGCTTATGTAGGAAGGCCTTTTTGTTATCCTCAAGCTAACTTCAAATATCCTTGACAAACGGTTTGTCTTTATGAATATTGCAGAGTAGCATATTGATAAGCCTAGGCCCATTCCAACTCGTAGAATTCCACAAGTAATCTGAAAAGTAAAGGAAATATCAAAATAATATACGGTTTAAAACGAAAGTTACAAATACTAACAACTTTTTATTTAGCGATCGGATTTCCGCTCTCTTTGATGCAATTTCAATTTTAAGAGGCTTATTTTAGATATGTTTATTGTGAAGAACTTACAAGTTAATGATGGCATAAAGGGCTGGCGGCCTTACTGCACAATCGGATTTTTACCTACTAAGATACAATTTTAATGGTTTGAGAGTTAATTATGCTAGTACTAACAAATTGCAAATGAGACAGAAAATACGAAACGCAAAACATATTTTCTCTGCACATCGTTAACTTTATTAAATTTTCTCTGGCTTAAGAGTAATCCTTTCAACCCTAAAAATAAGGGGAAGGAAGCTACATTCTGGACAATGTGATATTTATTTATAGTTTAGTCATGAGAATAGTCTTTTAAACAAAATTAATCCCGATTATGAGGCAAATGATATTACCCTCAGAATTATGTCGAAGGTTGTTAAAAAGAGAAAAAAAGTTTCAAGAGAAGTCTGAAGTAACTTATTGCCAGTTAAAAATTTTTTTTTTGGTTTGCGACTGCTTTACCACAAATTATAGGTTTTAAATTTTTTTCTTTTACGTTTTTACAAACTGATTCTCTCTTGCTGATTCAATTGCTTCTCTAAATAATTAAAAAGAAAATATATTAATTTTTAAATCATAACAATCGCCAAAAACTACGCACTATTCGATACTGAAAAATATAAAATTATGCGTGCGCTTCTTTCTAGGCTGAGGTAGGCGTTAAAATCTATAAAAGAAAAAATAAAATTCGATTTTCTAACTTTTACTAGCATAAAAATATTTTAATCAGTTAAACATATTCAAATTGGGTACTTGTTCGAGAAAAAGTGAAATAATTATGCCTAACCTTGTGATTTAAATCAGATTTGGTACCTGTAAGCGATGTGTCTAATCTGATTTGCTTCTGAATCAACAAACACCACGATTTACCTACGAGGACGTCACTTGCAATTGAAACACGTAATTGTTTTCCATTGGTGGAACAAAATCTGGTCTCAATGCGAATCAGGACATCATTGCTATTATAATTATTATTTTTTAAAAAACTTAACAGTGATTTTTTTGAAAGGTTTGATTTACTTACTGTTGTAGGCTTTAGAAGTATTATAAATGTATAGCTGTAGCAAAAAATTATTCCAACTAGTATGATATAGCACAACTCTCTGCCGGAAGCCATGATAACTGGAGTGGTATGATGCGTGAAGAAAATGATGATAACGATAAATGTGGAAATTAAGCCGAGAATTGAAAACACTAAAGGCACCAAAGGCCACGGACTGCTCAGTTCTTCTCCAAGGTATCTTGGTACAATTTCCATGCATGCTGACTTATCAGGTGAGGCAATATGTCCTAAAAATTAAATTTAAAAAAAGTAAGTTTTTAAAAGGAAATTTTCTTTAAATAAAACCAATATAATTTCCTCTCAGAATGTAATTAAAAGTTAATATATTTACTATCATACTATAACGAGAACAAGTATTTTTCGATATTTAATGATGCAGGTGTTACGTTGTTTTCTGTGTTGTGTTCGAAATGACTGCAATAAGAAGGTGGTATTACAATATATTGCTTCAAAATTACTACTAGGGTAGGTCATTCATGGTAATAAAATTAATTTAATTTGATGGTATTTTTTGACTGAAATTTCTTATTTGCGACGAGAAATAAAGAAGATTCCAGAACAATCGCAGAGGTTGGTTGTGAAGAGTATTGAGATCCTTTATAATGTAACACGTAAATCTGTTTGTTGTACAAACCACATTTCTGGCAAAAAATTATACCTTGTTGTAGTTTGATTTACCTGTATAAGAAAATTTTGCCAAAATGAATGTATTGTATGGTTTTAGCATCTAGTAAAATAAAAAAAATTCCATAATTCTGGGAACCAAAATTTAGGATATGTAAACAAATTATTTGGTAATTTTTCCTTTTATATAGTAACGGTTTACCGGAAATATTAGTGTTCAAAATTATAGTTCTTATTGCCACACATTTAGTAAAAAAATACAAAACTGAAAAGTATATTTAATCGAATAAATGGTTTTTATGCAATACTTTAAAGCACTATGATAAAGTTACCAAATTTTACTACTTATTATAAAACCATATTTTATTGTTAAATATTTTCACTAAAATCATTATCAAAGCGCTTCGGTAAAAAATACTGACATTTTTGGTTTTCCAATAGAGCTAGAAACATAACAAATTTTACCATGTTCTAGTAGTTCTGACCATACTTTTTTTTTTCTCAGTGTAAGAAGACTCCGCCGTCGTTAGGCAAACTTGCAGGATTTATTTATATGGCCTTCATCTCTATCTAATATTAACACATGTTAGTTTCATTCAAAAAGTGCTCATCGAAGATGTGTTTTGTCTAAATACTTTACTTTTGAGTTAGATTTAAAATCGAAGAAAATAGAGAGGTACATGTTATTGCGTTATGGATAATAAAATAAACACAATTCTATTTCACAACGGAAAACAAAAATGACTACGAGACAAACATAGGAGACGAGAAGTGAAATTTGAGCGGATCCTCTTACTTATTTTATAACAGTCATTGAACAGCCGACTCATTTGTGAGTTTACGACAGCCGAAGTTCAACACCGTAGCCTTGTAATTTTGAACCCAATCCAGAAGAAAAGGGAACTACCGGATCAAGTATTGGGAGAAATTCGACTTCGTGGAGGACTTTCTCATGGGACTAACCCGCATTTACGCTACATGGTGAGGAAAAACACGAAAACCATCCAAGGTTAGCATGACGGCCAGGAGACTCTAACCCATGATTCGTCCACCACTGAGGATATTTTATGTCAGCACTGTGGTCGGCGTGAACCAGTTGCGGATTTCGTATCGATCAAGCATAGCTGGGATTTGAACCCGGCTCACCTCACTGGAAGGCGAATGCACTATCTCCTGAACCACCTTCACCATGGCTTCCTCTTACTTATTGAAATAAATATTATAGAAACTTACCCCATCTCTTTATTCGTAAAGTGCGTTATTTGCTCAGAATAGTGGACTTGTCAATAGCAGGCTATTAAACCTTATCTGAATATTTAATACAAAAAATCAAATCTTATAACAGTGACACTAGTATCTTATGATAGAGTCATTTTTGAAAAGCGTAAATTGTTAAAATTTATTATTAGAAAAATATTTTTATTTTATTTTATTATTTTTTTATATCTCAAAACCGAAGATGAATTTAATTTTGATCTTTGGGTGTTCAAGTGAATTCTTCTCAACTAATAGTTAGGGTTCATCAAAAATATACTAATGTCGTAGGTTGATAATAATCGTAAAATTAAGTACATTGCTTTCTTAGTGAAGTTTAATATGCATTTGTCTTAAATATAGAATTTTACGAAAGTAGGTTATGCTTTTACAAAAACTCCTCTGTCTCTATTGGTTAAACTACTTTCTCTGTTCGTCTCTTTAAACCTCTACCGTCATTTGGGGTTTAAAAAATGAGAAAGGTCAAAACCATAGTATGTCCATTTCTGTACTTTTCATTCGTGTTTTATTCACATTTTGCTTTAAGTTAGGATCAGTATTTTTTAATAGTATTGAGGTCAATATTTCGTGTATTGTATATTCGTAAATGTCGTCGTAAATGTATATTTGTCGTCGGCCTTCTAAGCCCAAGTCTGGGGGTTCGATCCCCGGCCCAGACACCGGATTTTTGAGATGCAGAAAATCCTCAGCGGCCATGTCGTATGATTATGCGGCATGTAAAAGATCCTTGGAGTGCCTTATTGGCTCTTGGCATTCCCGGCAAAATTAAATTCCTAGTGCACTTTAGCATCCAAAATAGAGTCTCGGTGCTGCCATCTAGTGTGGCAGAAACTAGACGTCCAAATTAACATGACCAACGGTATCTCATCCATTGTGGTGGTCATGAAAGAGTGGATACCACCTCTGGAGAACGCACTAGGTCTGCTTATCGGCAAGACCGATTGTGCAGCTTATTGGAAATTAAAAACAAAATATTCGTAAATGGAAGATTATTGTTGCCAATTTAATATTAAAATAAAGAGGTAAAGCTTATTGCGTCATTCATGAGTAATAAAAAGAATTTTCCCAAACAGGCTATGGAATCTCAATTTTCGTTCTTTATTTTTGTGTTATGCTCACATAAATACCTCGCACAAAGAATAGAGTTAATGGAGAGCGACACTTACCACATAACATTGATACTGTGGATGATTATTAAAAAATAAAGAAATTAAATCTCTTTATTGTTTATTCGTATAATTATTTCACATCTAATAAAGTGGGCCGGGATAGCTGGTCGGTAGGGCGCTGAGCCCATGTCCGAGAGTTCGTGGGTTAGAACCCCGCCGGCCGAAGACTCCCGTGTAGTAAAGTGACTGATGCACGTTAAATCTGCCCAGTCGCTAAAGTCCTCCATGTTCCCATAGCAAATCAAAACCTCTGGAGGTACTGGATTGGGGATAGATCGTTCTCTGATTCCGGTCAAAAATTATGATCTGTGGATGAATGAATGGGTCCACCGTATAAACGGTGCGACATATGGTGTGGCAGAAGTTGAATTCTTGGCCATAGATGGTGCCACTGAAAAACAAGAAATGTACACTGCCTTAAATTTGCTCGGTTTCACCCAGCAGGCCTGCCCATGTGGCAAGTAGCGTTAGAAACAACAACAACACATCGAATAAAGATTTTCCAAAACAAGTTATGGAAACCTTTTTTTTTGAGTTGTGTCTAAGGGGTGGAGTTTAATAAATGTTGTTCACAGACTGTTCACCTACTGTTTAATTATGAAATGTTTTTGAATTATATATGGCATATATTAATTACGATGTATTAGTAAATTTGAGCTTATATTTATTTCAATCTTTGTTAACTCCTAATTCTAATCGACAATTTTTAAGGAAAAACAAACAAAGAAATTATTTGTAATATTTAAGGGCCCTAGGCCTCTCAAGCCTTATGAAAAATCAGGCTCTGGTTGTTCACTCTGGTTAACTCTATGAATCTAGTAAATTTCGAGTTACTTGCCTTTAGGACATTCTAAGCAAGGGCTGTAAGGGTTTGGTAAATAATGCAAATCTTTACATGGCCTACAAGTATAACAGCAACGTCTATTAGGATGTTCACGAGGAAGAATGCGTTCTTCTCCTCTTTCGCACTCTTCATTGCACCTGGACAAAGGAGGCCTCTCTGCTGCATCCGGACTAACTGTCCACACTGGATATTCTTGAATTCTAAGTCTGGAAGAGTAGAAATAAAGGTTTGAAGATTATGGTTAGTAGTTATTATTTGTTATTTAAAAAATAAGCAGGCTTCCTTTATTTGCCTAGGATGATTAAAATTCATTTTTAGACAATGAAAATTGCCACGTAGTTCGAAAAGTGCCGAGGCTAACCAACAAATAGAGCCCCTAACGAATCAATACTTCAATTTACCTATGTTAACTGCTTTTTCTTTGTTGCTTTCAGTAAATGTCTGCAAATAAAAGCACTTTCGTAAGTTCTTTTCGCGTGTTACCCCCAAAGATGCTAGTCAGGATACATTAACAAATAACTATGTGAAAAAAAGAATCTTTTTTTTCGGTAACCACTTAAGTGGTTACCATGCAAGCTGAAATTGAGTGAATTAAGTGGTTGCATGCTGAAATTAAGATTTTGGGACAATGATAAAGGAAGTATACACGTTTTACACATATTTGACCTGTCTGCCTATCATTGTCTTGGTCCATCTTATTTTTTCCCCCCCATTTTATTTTGGTCTATCTTATTTTACACTCTATCTGCTATGCAAAATTTGAGATGGCTTAACTGAAATACTGTGGGGGTATTTTCAATAAATTTTTAATGAGTATGTGTGCAGTCATCGAATATGGATTGTTTTGATTGCTATTTTCATGCCAACCGGCCAACGGCGTAAACACTCAGTATTATAGTCTTCCGAGTCATGGTGAAGCAGATAGATTTTTTAAGAGCTATTCTTTTTTTAATTTAAAAAAAAGATCACATTCTTCACAAAATGATGTGGTTGGTACATGAGCTGACGTCACTCACACACAGGAGATCATTTAGCTATGTTTATTATGCTATGTTATCATTAAATACAAACACAAAACTTTTGATAAATGGATTTTAATAAATGGAATGGGAAGGAAATAAATTACATTAAAATATTTTCTTTAGGATACTTTGTAACACGATTGTTTGATTTAATCATATAATTAAAAATCAAACTTTTAGTTTAAATATTTAAATTTTGGTTTTTACATTTTTTTGAAAAAAATGTAATATGACTAGCATTTTCTATCAACTAATTTTAAAATTTTTGTAGTAAGTCATACCAAATTAAAAAGCTCATTTCCTGTATAAAACTCAGAGTATAAGATGATTTAAAAATTTGAAAATTTGAAAGTTAAGTCTGATGAATTGCATTGCATTTTACATTTAGGAAAGAAAAAAGCATCGGAATGAAAATGAAATGGGTTAATAAAAACAAAGGTAAACAACGTTAAAGAGCACAAAAATATTATTAAAAGCAGGCAGCTGTTTCTGCTCAAAGGGCAACCTTCATCAGTGCAACAGGTTAGAAGCTTAACAGGCAGAAGCTTAAAATGAAGAAATGGGTTGATACTTAAAATTGGGGATATCAGTTTGACAACTTTCTATTTTTGCTTATTTAAAAAAAAAAAAAAAGAATAAAGAAATATGATACAGGCGTTAGAATTTCGTAAATGAATGATCTGGCTAAATTAAATATGCACACATATATTATTTAAAATTTAAAGTTATTATATATTATTATTTACTTTACTATTATTTATTACCGTGTGAGAAAGCTAAAACGTCTTTAATCTTAAATTGTCTTCCTAATTGTATAAAATAATTTATTTTTAACTTTAAATTTTTTCCTTTTACTAAATTTAATCTTTAATCTCATACAGTTATATTCTATTTGAAAAAACAGAAGAAAATTAAAAAATTTTAAATAAGTTGTATGATTGAAAAAAGCAATTCTTGTCCCGAATTTCGAACTGAACGTTTTTTTCAAATTTACTTTCGAATGTTTAAATAATTATTTTAATACTTATCTTTTTGACAAAGCAAAAAAAAAAAAAAATTTAAAAATTGAAACTAAAATAATAGGCAAATGAACTTTTAAATAATAGGCAATAAATTTTTTTTCCTATGCATTTGAAGAAAAAACGCTGTTCAGTTTTGGAACTTGAATTTTTTAACTATGCCTATTTTTAATTTTTATTTTCTATTGGATTAGACTTGTAATACAATATTGTAGAGTTATTATTTTTCTTTTGAGTTAAAACAAAATAATAGCAATATTGAGATTCTATATGAAATATTGATCGTTTATTTATCTCTCTTAAGCTTTCATTATCTTTGAGAAAAATTTTTTTTACTTGAGATTTTTTTTTTGTTGTTGAATAATTATTGAATTTTCAAACAAATAATTTGAATTAACAGGCAAAAACTGAATTTGCATATGAAAGTCATTTTTACAATCTATTAGAAGCAAAGACATAATATCCCTTCTTTTTAGGAAGAATGAAAATAAATATTTAATTTTTACGTGGGGACAGACTCTCTTCATGAAATTTTATGCTACCACTTTCACTGTAGCAGAGAAGTAGGGACACTTAGCATTTACTCTAGTGAATTTTAAAATATCATGGTTAGGAATATAGTATTAAATTGCATAAAACTGTAGCTTGTTGAGAGAAAATGCCGGCGAAGTTTTCCTACACTTTAACATTATACAAGTAATACAACCACTAGAAAGAGTTTTTATTTATTTCAAATGCAACCATGAATGAAATATTTACCTTCTATTTTT
Organism: Parasteatoda tepidariorum; assembly: GCF_982258835.1. Lineage (NCBI taxonomy): Eukaryota > Metazoa > Arthropoda > Arachnida > Araneae > Theridiidae > Parasteatoda > Parasteatoda tepidariorum. Next base: position 7,749,419 of record NC_141755.1, on the reverse strand, counting down.
GTCCCATTCTCCTATAGGAACATATTCATATTTGTCACTTAATCCAGCAACTTTTTGATACTGATAAATTGAGTAGTTAACAGGAATACTTCGAGATGGATCAAAGCTAATTTCCATATCATGTCCTTGCATGCCTGAAGGAGAAAGAAAGCATTCTTAGTAAAAAGAGAAATACAAGATGGGACAAAAGTATGTAAATGTTTATATATCTTATGAAATATGCTTCTACTCAAATATATAAATGTATATACACTGCTCAAACAAATTAGGAAAGCACATGGATTTAACGAAAGTACGCAAATATTTTTTTCTGATAATTAAGACAAATCAAAATATCCATAGACCTAAGTATAGCAGAAAATAGCAAAAGAAAATTTGACATGCAAATAAAAGTTTATGAAACTGGAGAAGAGAATTAAGTTCATGAATCTTGATTTCGCAGAAGTTGCTGTCTTTCGTTATCTCAGAGGAAAAATTCAACCTTTCGACTTTTGTTTTGAGGAAAATTCACTTAAAAATGTCATGACAACATGATCTACCAGAATTCATGACAAGGCGTATTATCGAGAGATTGGAATACGGGCAAACACAAATAAGTGCGGCGGACTCTGCTGAAATTGGACAGAAGTATGATTGCAAGACTGGAATCGTTTCCGAGTAACAGGGTACGTTTGATGTCGTCTAGGACAAGGTCGTCCACGTCCTACCATAGCAAATAATGACATTATATCTCCAGTTAACAGCCAACACCACTCTAATTTGAAGATAGTTTCTTTTGGAAACAGGATGAAGGGTCTCAAGCCAAACAATTCTAAATGGGCTTCATGAGGGTAGCCTGTGTGCACACAGGGCAATGGCGTATATTGGTATATTCCCTTGACAACCAGACATCGGGCTGCCCGAAGAAAGTGAACTGTTCAGCATCGAGACTGGAAGCAAAGTGATTGAAGTCAACTGCGGTTTACGGACGAGTCCTGATTCAGTTTAGAGTGTGCACCAGACGTGTTTTGGTATGGTGAAAAAGGTGCACTCGAAATAATCTTATATTCGTGCAAGAGGGATCACATTACAAAGGAGATGGTTTGAGCATAGGTGGACGTCCTAACCTGCATTTCATTCGAAAAGGCAATTTGACGACTCCAATGTATGCAGACGAGATCCAGAGAACCCATGTCGTATCTTATGCTTGCAGCTCGTTTTGCGGGGAACTTTCTCGAAGCTGAAACTATACAGCTCATGGAGTGGTCAGTATGCTCTCCTGGTCTTAAATCCAATCCAGCTTGCTTGGATCGCTTTCGGGCGACGCGTTGCTGCAAGATCAAGGCCTCTTGTTTCCGTCTAAGACTTGGAGATTGCACTTCGTCAAGAGTGAAATAGTATTCCCCAAAATCTCATCGATAACCTCCTCGCATCCATGCAAAATAGGTGTACAATAATCTTAGCAGTTCGGGGAGACCACACACTATAATAAACTGCCTGTATCATTTCTGTGCAACCAGTTTTTTTGTCATTTACTTATTATCAAATTGCTGCTTTGAAATTAATGATGTTTCTTTATGCCATTCCAAATAACTAAAGTTCTTGCAATTGTTTTTTCGTTTTTTTTCATGTATTGCGTTTTGTTAATCCTGTATTCACCATTTTATGCCTGAGTAATGAAGACTGAATTAATTAATGCTTGCAAATCCGACTAAAGGTTATTTGTGGATAATAACACGAGTAACTTTTTTATTACTTTACCTTCTGTGTTAAGTTATTTTCGAAAGTAAATATTTTTAACTGAACTAATTTTTTTCAAACAGAAGGAAATGAAATTAACTTCAGATAGAAACTTTAAAGCTGCATATATATATATATATATATTAACTTGTCAAAACTTAAATGTATGTGAATTGTTAAATAATTACTCGGCATCTTAATGTTTAAAAGTGTTTCCTTCAGCCGCATTTTGTATTCATAGAGGGTTGATCCTGCATAACTGCAGAATTTGGTGTCTTCTGAGCAAATTGTTTTGGTTGCTTCTGCTAATAAGTACACAGCATCTATGACCATTGGAACAAGACCTTCTTGTTTGTAGTTTGCTTTCAAGTCTTCTTTGCCTGAAAAAAGATAAGCTTTTATAGTTCAACGATGATAATTCTGTAATAATGAGATAACAATTATTCAGTGATGATCATTAATAATAATAATAATAATAATAATAACTCTGAAAAAGCATTTTCATAATACAGAAGTGAACGGCAATGGCATAGAAATAAACTAAATTATTTTCTTATCAGTTCTTTACCTGAAAAATATGTTCTTATAGCTCAACGATAATAATTCTGTAATTCAATGATGATAATACAAGATAATATATTCAATGATAATACATTCAACGATGATAATTCTGTCATGTAGTTCAATGATTCGACGATGATTATTCACTAATAATATTTTAATAACTGTGTAAAAGCATTTAATAGAGAAGTGAAGATCTGGAAATAAACAAAGCTATTTCTTATGAGCAAATATAGAATCTTTTGTACAAATTATTATGAATTCTTTGCTTCCTTCCTACATCTTTGTGTTTGTCACCGGATTTAAATAGACACTCGTGAATAATAAATAAGAAAAAGAATAAAATGAGAAAAATATGATTTAAATTAATTTCCTTCTAAACTTATTTTTAGTTATTTCCTTTTAAGTAAATCAAAATACTTGTACTAATTGTCACACATCATCTTGTTTTTTTTATAAATTTCTTTTTGGTCCTTACTAAACTGTACCTGTAATACTTGGTCCTTTCATCGAAGGGACTCATTTATTTTTTGCCCCCCCCCTTATTAACTATAGATTTTATGGACTAAAATAAAAATAAGAGAGAAAATAAAAATGTAAATTTCATTATTTTACTATACCTGTACATTTTATTGTTGACGTAGTGTCCATCGTATTAAACTGGCAGTTGAATTGTGCTTCCCAAAACTCTTCAAACCAAGGATTACGAGTATTTGTTTCAGGAGTCAACGATGTGAAATATTCATCAAATCCTGAAAATATTTTTCATATGCGTTAATGTAATAATATTTTAATATTATATTATTTAAGTAAGAATAAGAATGATAAAACTTGTAGCATTAAGTTGCATTTTTCTTGTGAACATTTAATACTGATGATAAAAAATGTTGTTATCGGAAAAATGTATGGAATGTATATAGTTTAGATCAAATACTTCTAAATAATAAAACTAAGTAAAGTTTTATGTTCATTTATTTTTCTGGTTATTAGCTTTATGTGCTTCTTATAACTTTGTAAATGGATTACAAATTTTAAAAAATTAATTTCTGTTTGTTCTATTGGTTTGCCATTTTTTTCCCTTCTGGATGCGCAGATGTTTATTGAAAGGAAATAAAATCGTAATTTTCATAATTAGTCAAAGTGATGCCATTTCAATGAGATGTATAATATTTACTCACCCTCAATTGGATATCGTTTTGGCAAAATAGTAATTGCCCCTTTAGCAAGATGTTCGTTTCCCTTAACCACTCTATCTTTGGCACCCCATCCATCACTTCCAATCCAAATGAATCTATCTTCACTTATTCTATATCTAAGGCATGCATCTAACAAGTGGCTTCAAATAAATAAACCATTGATTAGTTAAACACAAAAAAAATCAAAATTTCTTTGTATATTTATGCATTAGAAATTATGGTATTTAAAGCTATGAAACTAATCATGATTTTAAATACCGCTCCACATTAATACACACTTGATTTTAAGAAATTTTCTTTGAAGTTTCTTAGGGCAATTTTTTATCACTTCACAAAAATAATTGTTTGAGTTTAAATGAAGAAGATGTTGTTTTCAAGCATTTAAAAATTATAAAACTAATTATAATACCAAGATGGACGTATGTACAGTGAGCCAAAAAAGAAAAAAAGGAGATAAAGAACGGGCTACTCTGAATAACTTTTGATTTAATGATCGGATCCTAACGTTTTAATTCTCAATCTCAATGGTTCAAGGGGGTGACCTCAAATATACAAATTAAGTTGGCAGACGATACTTTAAGTCACGAAATCAGACACAAGAACCTATTGTCTCTGAAAAAGGTACCCCATAGTTTGCCCTCAATGTAAACCTTACTGTTTAACCTTACTTTTTAAGCTAATTGAAACATTTTAAACACAATTATGAAATTCGTTTATCTAAAATAAATTCCATGCAAAAAATAAATTTAGTAAATACTTATTATTTTTTATTTTATTAAATAATAGTCGAAAAAGTTTTGAGTTGTAAGGCAAACTGTTTTTTACAACATTTTAAAGTATGTAATTTCATACGGCAAAATGCAAAATTTGAGCAAAATCGGTTGAACAGTTCCGGAGTAATCGAATTTTAAAGTGATCCTCTGTTTAAAATTCGATTTCTCGCTTGATTGCTATGATTTCGCTCAATCACTCTCCGCTATTTTGCAGTGTAAAATTACATATTTTAAAAATAACGTAAAAAATTGTATACTTTACAATTCAAATATTTTTGTGACTGTTTTTAAATAAAATAATTAAAAAAATATACTTTTATTAATTTTGTTTTTTTGAAAGGAATTATCTTTGGATAATTGAATTTTATAATTGTGTGCAAACATTTTTCAATTCTCTTAAAAAAGTTTTCGGGATATGACAAAATACGCAAAAATTAAAATCAACATTAAGGGGTCCAAACTTTGGAACACTCTATTGGCCAAACTATAGGGATCATATTTCCCAGATTGCCATAGCTGTGAACGCTTTTAACTTTATCGCAAAGTATGACAAATCACGTAAACTAGCAGGTTCGTTTAAGAAACGTATTAGTTGTCTATGGTAGGAAGTGAGATCGATTATTTTAAAAAGTTATTCATCATGTCATCCCTTTTTAGGTAGCAATGAAAAGCAAATATGTCTGATATTTTGCACAGTTCTCCTTTAACATCAGAAATTTAAGCCATAAGGATAAAAATTTAATTTGTTTGTTACTATAAAAACTATATCACTTTAAATTATAGAATTAATAGAAAAAGGCGTAAAAAGTATCGTTTTTATTGATTATTTTTTCTTTATTTTCTAGTATTACAGCAACATGGAATAAAAATTATTCTTATTAATTCATAGATTTTTCGAAATCTATGAAGATCGAAAATTTGCTGGAAATTAGGTACAAAATTGTAAATTCATTGATTGGACTCATTATGCCAGTACTGCTAAATAATGTTAAAAGTAAGTCCACCAAAATATGCAAAGAACAAAAATCGAGACAAAATTAGTATTGCTTAAGAATTTGGAAATTGAGTACAATTAGGAAGTTACACATTTCTTGAATTTATCATTAAAAAAATTAGATGAAAAAAAAAGATAAAATAAAATTTTTTTCTCTCGAGATTTTTAGTACAAATTCGCTTTGTGCGAAATAAAGGAAGCAATATATTTTAAAGAAAATTAAATCATTCCACGGAAGTTTATAAATTTTAGACTATATCATTTATTTAAATACATTATTTTTATTTATTTAAATATAATCATATTACTTTCTTTTAAGAAAAACTAAAAATAAATATGTTACATAATTTCCATTTTACTTTATTTTATCTTCATTCAAGAAAACAATCACTACTTTAGCTTCTTCATGCAAGGAAAGGCGGCGAACTGCATCATCGTAATTGTCATCGGTGGGATCTCTTTCTAATATTACTTTTGCAGCAAAACATATGTCTGAAATTTAAAAAATGCAAATAACTATCGACAAAACAGGATAATATTGAATAAGATAGGGTAAAATGAATAAAATTCGATTTTACAATATTTATATAACAAGAAGTTTGGGCTACACTGAGAGGATACTGCACACGCTTCTCTGCTCACAGATTTGAATGACCCTGGCTGCAAATTTCATATCCAGCGGAGTTTAACGACTTGCTCTCCTGTTTAGCATTTTTATTTAAATAAATACAAAAAACTCGATTCTTGACACTGTTTTAGTTTTTGGTAACAAATTTAATGACCGTCGTTGTCTAGCTGATCCAATTTTTGGGTTTACGACTACTAATGGTGCTTACAACTTGTTTGAGATAAATGGTACTTATGACTACTAATTTGGGTTTACGATTACCGTAGCCTTGTAATTTTGAACCCAATCCAGAAGACAAAGGAACTCCTGGACCAAATATTGAGAAAAATTTGATTTCGTAGAGAACTTTTTGATGGAACTAACCCGCATTTGTCTTATAAGGAGGGAGAGGAAAACCACGACAACCTCCCACGAATAGCCTGACAGCAAGGGGGCTCAAACCCATGATCCGTCTACCACTCGGGAATTTTACGTCAGCACTGTGGTGCGTGCTAGCCGGATGCGGAATTCGTATTGACCATCGCTGGGATTCGAACCCGATTCACCTCATTGAAAGGTGGACGGGCTATCCCCTGAGGCATCATGGCTCGGTAACAAATTTTAAAAGAAATGAAAGTTTGTATGATAATTGGGACCAACTACAGCCAAGATTAAAACTCCGAAAAAGAGAGCGAGTCGTTACCCCTGCTTGTATGTTTCTATAACTCACGTAAACTCACTTTCGTAGATGGATCATTACAGTACTACTGCTGTTGGGTTAACCATAAGAATTTTGCGAGCTTAGTGAGTTTTGTGAGTACAAGACGCATCCTTAATACTTCTCAGTATTTCATTTGCTTAAAATAGTCAGTTTTGTCACTAGGAATGGAGTCAGAATTTTCGCGAAAGAAGAAATTATATTCCTTAATGGAAAAAAAAAATCAAAGGGTATGCTTTCCTGAAATAAATGCTTAGTATTTTATGAATACTACATTTGAGATTAATGAAAAGATGAAAAATAATTGAGAAATATTTACCGTTATTCGTGGAATTGCTTATTAGATCTTTAAGACTTTCAATAGCAGTTTCACCATATTCTCCTTTCGAAGCTACGGTAGACACAAATGTCCATTTAAATTCAATAAGAATATCTAAAATGACTTTGATTTGATATGCATCTGAAGGTACAACTCGAAAGAAGTAAGGATACTTGTGTGTGTCATCAAATTCTTTACTTGTGGAAGCATAACTGACTTGAGGAATCTATAAAAGAAATTAAAATTTAGTATTGTTGATCCTGTTCATTGGTCTGAAAGTTGGTTAATATAAGAACTGCGTAACGTTATGGTCGAAGAAGTTTCAGAAAAGAGTAATTATTAAGTGTATGAAACGACCCTCTGACATCATATCATGCGACGTCTTATATTTTATACAGCTCTGTGTGCCAATTCATTGTGAAAAATATTCACTTAATCGCGCTGTTTTTTGGTTTATTTTTAAGAGAATTTTTCCGTTTAAACGTTATTTTTATTCCAAAGGAGCAAAACCTCTACAACAGTTGATTCTGTTATGAAACAGTTGATTCTGCTATAAAAACCAAGGGGTGGATCCTAGAATAGCCCACCCCATGGAGATTTTTTTAAATCTCACCAAGCAAGTTTTTGAAATCTCGCCAAACTATTTCGGAGAGATTATTTTGAACTTCCAATAACACCACCAAAATTCGTATATCTGATTGGTTATTTGATATGTATACTTACGCGAAAGTTGGATTTCGTTAGAAAAGAGGTAAAAGGGTTTATTTTTTCACCATTTATGCCATTGGCCATTTCATCGTTATTATTTAATTTTTCAATCGTTATTTCATTCATTGCCGTTATTACTTCATTCTGAAATTTTTTTCTGTGCGGCACCTCTTGAAAATGGTGAGCGAATAGACGAATGAATTTCTAACTTTATTGAATGCAAAAGGTAAGAGAGCGATGATTGAATGGTGTATGAATATATTAAAAAATTCTATTAAAATTTATAATATTATATTATATTATTGATTATTATTTTAAGAAAATTCCTCCTATTAAAAATATTTTAATAAATTTGTAATAATTTAAATTGTTTTTCTTTTTTAAATAATCAAAAAGAAACGTTTATCCCAGTAATAATCTCCAACTTGACGAGATTTCAAAAAGTCGCCAAGAAGAGGCTATTCTAGGATTTTACCAAACCAAGGTTTGAAAAGTAACAGTGAAGCTAAGAAATTTTTTTTTTCTCGTCAATCGGTTTAAATTTCTTGAAGTTGCTACTGAAAGGGTATGCTTGTGAATACCCTTGTTTTTAAACTTCAAATGATCCTCTATTTAGATGCAGTTTCGTTTTTATAGATGTTCGTAAATATGGTTACTAGTTCTAGATCTAAAAATATTGTGTATTACCCTCAGGAGTGCCGCTGGAAGTTTGCTCGCAAAAGTTCCGAAATCCCCCAACTAGACGATTTTAAACATAGATTTTGAACTGTTTTCGAATAAATTTGTTCTATTTTTCTTTGAAAAGGTCTATTAATTGTTTCCCATTCGAAGACATCTCACTATTGACTTTTGCTGGTAGCATACCTATTTACCCAGCAATTCGTTTTTGCGTCAATTTTTTTTTAAAGAAGATAATTGATAAATTGCCAAAGTTTTCAAAATTCAGAGAAAGTTACGATTTACCTAATAAGATGAAGCAATGTAAATTCAACTTACTTTGAATAATCGAAAAATGGTAGCCACTGCCTCAGAAACAGCGCTATTCGCCGCACCAACGACTGCTTTCACTTTCCTACATCTAGTGCAATTAGTAATACTTGCAGTTTCCAAGAATTGCAATGATTGTTGTAAAGCGTATGAATCAGAAGAGCAAGTATCTACAATAATAGCACCCAATCGAAACGGATAGTAGGTTCTATTCTGATTTATTTGATCGATTGCGTATAGCATTGCTTCTAGGCGTTGTATTCCTTTTTCAAGAAGAATCTCCCCACATGGCTCCTTTTCAGAAATTCCGTTTGTATGAACAGGAAATAAACCACCCAGAATTACGCTATTCTCGTCTCCTATCGAGATTTGGTCAGTATCAACCATTCCAAACATCAGTCCAACAGCGATTATCAGACACGAATTAATATAGAGTGAGTTGTTGATAGTGAAATGTTTCATGGTGTTTATGGTAATTTAAGGAGAAGTTGAAGTATATTTTTGTGGAGATTCTTGTAGCACTATTTTATCTCTAAATTATATTCCATTTCTTTTCTAACACTCACATTCTAAAAGACAGAAAAAGTAATCAGGTTAAAATAGTTGATAGAAATATGCACTCAAAGCAAAATGAACAACATTGTTGAATACAAAAGAAACATATTTTTTTTCTCTCTCTCTTCATTTTTTCAATCCGATTTCTATAAATTTAAGTGTTGTACCCTCAGTTTACAAAATGTTAATATATTCTGAAGGAATAATGCCGATCTAGAGTATAAAAGTTGATGTGTTATGGAGATTTGTATTAAAAGTATCAAATTTATTTCTTACAATTCTTTATTGTACATGTTTTGAATGATATTACTTTTTTATGAAAAAAAGTAGCGAGAGCAGAAACGCAACCCCTTTTCAAAAGAGAGGCCTACGGAAAAAAAGAAATATAATGTAATAGATGTAAACTAAATAAAATTATTTTATATACATGAAAAGTTACTTAAAATATTTACTATGTCCGGGATTTTGTTTAGACTTTAGTTTACCATAACAGTTAAGCATAGCATACAATATTAAATATAAATATCATATTGTATGAATGCATATTATTTTTTAATTGCTATTATAATCTAGTTAGGCAGTTAATGTTTACATGGAAAATTAAGGTCATCCTTATTTTGCTAATAAATTCTTTTTCACAACTTCTTTAACTTAGTAGCGTATACGTTACCGGAAATTACAAAAACGAAATCGGAAGTAGGTAACAGTTTCAGCTCCATTTCTGTGTGAGTATTTCTCTGAAATATTTAATTTTTTAAAAGCTCGCAGTTTCTCGGCTAATAATCTGAATTATGCCTAGTATTTGACAACCTTAAAAACGAGTATTTTGACTAAAAAAAGAATCACGTTCGTGTTTCATTATCTTATAATAATGTCCAATTCTTCTAGTTCTCAAAACTGTTTTGTTTTTGAATGTGCATTAAATAGAACTATATTTATAGCAATTTTAGCAATTGATGATAGCTCTCAAACTTACCGGAAATTGCTAAAATGAAACTGTAAGTAGGTAATAGTTTCAGTTCCATCTCTATTTGTGTGAATATTTCTCCGAAATATTTAATTTTTTAAAGCTCCTAGACTCCCGGCTATTTCTCTTAAATATATTTAAAAAAATATGTTACGGTATATTATTGTTTGATGGCAATACATGAAAAGTTTAGTATGTTCGCAGTTGTATTATCCTTAATTTATCATTAGATAAAAATATTTTAATTTTTTTCTCCTAATTATTAACAAATATGATATTTAGATTCATTTATACATACATATATTAAAGCATAAAAATATTATAAAATTGTTGTTTTATCAAAAATTGTTCTTGTGTTGAATAATAAATGCGTTTTAGATTCTTGACGGTATTCCTTAACTACTTTGAAATATCGAAACAAAAAACTCCAGGCTTTAAATACAAAAATAAAACTAAGCAAATATGTGAAGAAACCTATAAAATAAAGTAACTTCCAGCTGTCAAACACTCATAATTTTCAACTAAAATGTAGTTATAAACTTCATTCATTTTGATAACTGCATCTTTCTCAAAATTAAAATTTTGCAATCTTTTGTCTGCGAAAAACAAGATAACTCAAATAATTATTAAAAATTTGTCTTCAAATTTTAAGTGAATGTTTTTTGCATTTGTGGTCTTTGTTCTAAGAGATATTTTGTTATAAATAAAGTGAAAAAATGGAAATAAAATTTAGAAAAATATGCTTAACATAACCATAATGGTTAATAATTTTATGATACCATTTAAGTTTACGTTCACAACACTTCAGACGTCTACAGGAAGCTGCTCAGAATATTTGATTTCTGTATGTACAGTGCTCTAAAAAAGAAAAAAAATGGACTAACCTGAATAACGTTTGATCTAACTATCGGATCTTTACGTTTTAGGATCCTAAATCCTAATGGCTTGAGGCGATGACTTTAAATGTGCTAATTAATATGTGCAGACTATATTTTAAGTTACGAAATCAGGCACAAGATAATACGATATAAGAATTGTACACCTTATCATTCAAAAATTTCCCACCATTTTTAAATAAAAAAATAAAAAAAAAATAATTATTTACTAGGAGTTAAATTTAGAATCGAAATTGTTTTAGATCAACGAATTTTATAATTGCTTGCAAATAGTTTTGAATTCGATTGAGAAGTTCTCGAAATGTGGCAAGTAAGAATAATTTCAACATTAAGGGGTCCAAAATTCGGACCTCTATTCTGATCAAGCGATGGGGACCATATTTCCCAGTTTGCTGCTACCCCTATATTTTAGAGGTCAGTAATCCAAATCAGTCAGAAAAAAGGGTATGTTATACAGAGAAAGTACGTTTTTGTGTCTGACTTCGTAACTTAAAATAACGTCTGAACTAATTAATTAGCATATTCGATGTTAAACCTCCTCTAATCTTTAAGATTGAGTCCTAGAACGTGAAGACCCAAGCACTGGATTAAATGTTATTTAGGGTGGTCTGTTCTTTTATTTTGTGCACTGTACATAATGAAAATAAATTTATGAAGAAAATGAATTAAGAAAGACGGAAAGAATTTAAAATATATAAAGAAATTATGTTTTACTTTAGGTTTCTAGAAAAAATGAGCTTTTTTCTTTAACATTCAGCATTCTTGAAAAAATATTCAAGCATTTAATGGAACTAAAATGTAACAATAACCCCAAAACGATTTAAAAGAAATTTAATTAATTCAACAAAAAGTAATAAAAGAGAACTGTAAACTCATAGTCTAAAGGAGTAGTTAAGCAAATGTCCGAGGTGGGGAGCTGTTAAGGCAAAAAACCCTAAAGTAAAAGTTCACTTTCCCTCATTGTATCTATTCAAATGATTGTGCATCATTTAAAATTTTTATGCATTTTTTTAATAAATTGCAGTTATATAAGTTAATATACTTGTATTATTTTCAAAACAATTTGATGTCATTCCCAATTAGCTTTCTTCAAGTTTCGAAGAAATATACAGAATTTTAAATTGAAAATTTCATTTAAAATCAAATTTGATCTACTGACAGAGAATCAATTTTAATATTATGAGTTTAATAATCGTATGTGCATAGGACAAAACTATATCTGATAAATATTTTTATTTCATAATTTTTAATCGAAATTCTGCATTCGCGATAGCAACGCTTCAATACACCCTCTAGTGGGGAGGATATTTTTAGGCTTTTATTTATTAAGTTTTGATTTAGTTTTATCAGAATCATTGGCAGAGCAGGGCGCCATTTTTTTAGTAGCAAATAAGAAGCAAAGTTTCCCTAAGAAAAAGACTGAAGAACTTGAAAACGACCCAGTACATTGGTAAATTTTTCTGAAACAGAACAGGCCCAACATTTGCAGAACAATTTCTCAAATTTTTTTACCTTTCTATTATCAACAAGCTTGCAACCGATAACTTCCGTTTTCATGATCGCATACTGTTACAGATGTATGTATTACGGTAAAAAATATTTTTTTTGGCTTCAATTCATTACAAATTAGAGTGAAGTCAACATTGCTTACGGCATTCCAATGGATAAATGTGATTTCAGAACGTGCAGAACTGTAATAGTTATAGAATATTCTTATTCTTTATAGAATAGTGTATATTTCTGTATCAATATAATTCGGAAAACAACAATAAAGAATTATCCAAATTATTTGAAATAGTGTCATTTGTGTTGATTATTAATGAATTTTTATCGTTTTCTTCTTAAGTATTTTTTAATTTTGAATGAATAATTTCAACTAGAATTCATATATTCTGTTTTAAAGTTTCATATTGAAATTCATATCGAGATCTTTTATAAAATTTTGTTGTGTGCTATGTCATCAAAAAGTAATGAAGGGCTAATCTATGTATAAATTATTTGAGAATGAAATTTTCAAACAAAGAACATTTCATTTGGAATTCTCCGGATTTATAAAGCAAGTAAGTGTTATGATTTTTGTAATCAAAAATTTACTTGTAAATAATTTTTTTCTCTAATTTGGTGACAGTTCTCTATAGTATGGTTTTCTACGTCTTTGACTTGAATACGCTCCTTAACTTTAAGACTAAAGAAAAAAAAAGAAACAATATGAAAGTTTTTATTTCAAAATGAGGAATTTTTAGAATATATTTTTTTTATCGTAAGCATTCTTTATTTTACGTTTTTTAGTTTATAATTTTTTGATAAAAATTGCTGTCGAAAAACGTTTTTTGCAAAATTAAATAGTATAACATAACATGTTTCTGTATACTTTTTGCATATTTCAATGTTTGAAGTGATATGATTCAGAAAAGTATGGAATGTAAAGTTTAAACAGACCTTTCATATTAGATTATTAAATTTAGTAGAACTAGTTTAGTTTAGTTAACCCTAATAGGAGGACTTTTTGCAAATATTTTTGTGTTTTGGATGTTCCTTTCCTAAGCCTTCCTGTTCCTTTCCTGGATGTTCCGTTCCATTCCATTTTGTTTTCATTTGTATAAGATATAATATTAAACATTTTTCTTTTTTTAATTTAATAAGCCCTAATAAAGAAGGAAAGTTACCATTTCACACTAAAGAAATCTCCAGTGTAACTGATGATCATGTCGTTTTATTAGCAGTCATTCGCCGTCTTAGATAACAACGTCCCCTATTGGTCGTTGGATTCGCGAATTGTTTCCAGACAGACATTTTAAATAAATTTAATAAATAAACATCATTGTATTATTTTTATCGTTTGCAGTTTCAAATAATCGTTTTGTTAGCAAATTTGGTAGGAGGGTTAGAAATTTCTCAACTTTTAAGTTCAATCTATTCTATTGTTTGCGCTATATCACGAATTGCAGGAGGTTAAATAATTTGCTGCGAACCATTCCATATATTTTTTAAGAGCACAGCTGCTATCTTTTCGCCATCAAATACAGTATGAAAGGATTTATAAAATGTCTAAATAATGCTATTCTTTTAACTCTCTTAACTTTCATTTTCCTTATCATTTTTGGAATAGTGCATTTAATATGTTTTTTTTGCATACGCAGACTCACTAATGATTGAACAAAACTCCATTATATAAGGTCTACTGCAAACTACGCGAAAACTAACATCTTTTAATGGAAAAAGTATGAAGATAAGTTGACAATCTTTATAAGTTGATGAATAATGTGTTTGGGAAAAACTTAAAGCAAGATGGCGTAAGATAGAGTGCTGAAGAAAATGGCGTAAAATAAACTAAATAATGTGATGAAAGGTATATTAAGCGAGTATGGTTTTGAACATTAGAATTCAATTTTTTTTAATCAAAAATATATTGAAAAAAGATGTTTGAAAGTTATAAGATTATTGTGCAGATTGCTTTATGCTCTTTTCTTTTGAAAAGAGTATCTTTTTTAAATGTTTAATGCAAATTAGACCTTTTGTATGCTTATGAAAGTTGAAATTTGATTATTTCATAACTTATTTTATAAATGTTTTAATTGAAAAATGAAATGCAATTCTGTCTATGTATCTATATATATCAATCTATCTATCTATCTATCTATCTATCTATCTATCTATCTATATGTATATATAGATATAATTTTGTTTTATAACTGATGTTGAACAGCCCCCCCCCCCCCAAATTCTGAAATTATGACTATTAATTACTTCGTAGCATTACAATTCTAAACCAGATCCAGAAAACATGATCCGTCTACCACGGAGGATATTTCACGTCAGCACTGTGGAAGGTGCAAGCCGGATGCGTATTAACCAGCCATCGCTGGGATTCGAACCTGGTTTACCTCATTGGAAGGCAAACGTTCTATCCCCTGAGCCATTGCGGCTCCGTTTGAGGAGTGTAAGAAGAAAATCGCTGTTAGAACAAATCAAAAGTCTTTGAAAGACAAATTATTTTAAGTTTCAAAATGTCACAAGCATAAAAACATGGCTGAGTTTTAGTTTGCCACTTGCCGTGACTGTCAACATTTAATTGATTGAAGTTAGATGTTGAAGCAATTTAAACTTAATTTTAATACATTTTTCAATCAGCCTAAGGAAGAAAAGTAAAAAATAGGATTTTGAGAGAAACTTCGGAAAGTGTGGTAACCGATTCCGCAATCTTTCTCTTTAGTAACCTGTATTTTAGGTAATTTTGAAGCTGTTGCCATAACTTTGTAGCTTAAGTGAGATACAGGGACTCTACATAGACTATATTTTACTATTCAGTCAAACTGGTAGAAAGATCTCTTCGAGAAACCTGACATGGTAAACAACAGAACAGATAATACCTGTTGTCACAGATGTCATCTTCATATACTGACATTATGATCATCATTCATGTCTGAAGACAGAATTTCTCCACCAGGTAACACAAATATTTACATTGATAGGTCTACATGAATGTGATTCGGCTCAAGGTAATCCAAATTTTATCCAAAATCAATTTAATATAATGTTAAAGATCTCTCTTTAAACTTGTTATTATTATAATTTCGATTAATTTTTTATTATGTACTTGTCCTAAATGTTACAAATATTCCATGAAATAAATATTTACTACGGCATATTAAGGCTTAAAATAACCATAACTTGAAAATAAGTTTAAATTTTATCGTTTTTATCTGCGAAATATCGAAGCTCATTTTAGAAAGCTTTAGATGAAGCACATATCATATTTCGGTTGTATTTCCTCTCTTTTTTTTTTAAAAAACATTTAATATTTTCCATATTTCGAACATTAAAGAGCGTTCGGAAAGTAAAAAAATGGTTATATATCTCGCAAAATATGCAACAGATCAAAAATAAAAAAAAACAAACAAGCGTGTGGAATATTTTTTTAAGATGCATTCCTTGATATTACACCTGGTTCCTTTATTTGATCATTTAATGCATCACGGAAAATGTTTCACTCTCATATTTTTAGACTTTCGATACGACGCACATCTTTGATAATTGTGGGGATTGTAGTTACCAACAATGTCAACACTCTTCTTTGAAAAGATACCCCATTGTAGAATCGAGTTAACATGTCTTATATACTAGTGAATTGGAATTGTAATTTTGTAGTGGTAGACACACTACAGTACTTCCCCACCAGAATTGTAGATGTGATAGAATTCGATGAATAGCTAACCACTAGTTGATTCATTGCTGTTTTGTGAGTAGCCTGGAAAGCTGTATTAAGATCAGCGTTCTTTTGAGTACTGATCATGAGAGCTGTATTAAGTTCACGGTCGTGGCTGCTCCTGTGTTGCCATTAGCAGTCGAGTGTATGCAGGCTGACGTTGTGTGTGCTCGAGACTGAGTAGCAACAGTGCGAGGGGGTGAATAATGTCCCAGTCACAAATAGAAAGTCAACTGTTCAATGTGGACATTCCATCGAAGTGGGCGTTACTGTCATGGTAGGCATGTTCACATCACGTCCGGGTCACCCATGTAGGGATTGTAGTTACCGACAATGTAAACCTTCTTCTATGAAAAGGTACTCCATCATAAAATCGAGTTAACAAGTTTTATATACTAGTGAATTGTAGTTTTGTAATGGTAGACCCACTACATTAATATTTAGCCATTTTCATGCTTGTTGGAAACATTTTATTTCCTAGTAGTAATAAAATGTATTAATATCTGGAGAATTAGAAAAGCATTCTACAGTTGGAATAAGTTCATGAATATTTGATTTAATTTATTTCCTTACCGTGCACTTCGAATTTTCGTTTAATTACTACATTACCTGTTTATTTATTGCCTTTACACATTGTATATATACATAATTATTCTGCAAAAGATAAAAGCTTTCTCAAACTTAGCAATTTCGTAATCTTCCTAATTAGTTTCTAATGATTTTTTTCCTGAAAAATCATACTTAAAGCCTAACTCTAAAGTATAATAATAATAAAATGAAAAAATAGGTAAAAGGAAAAAAAAAATCAAAATTTTATTACTGTCCATTAAAAATCTTTCATTTAATAGAACAATTATTTTGGAGAACTCTGTAGAAATCGATTTATTGATTTTTATTTTACCTTGATCGTAAACATTATTTTCTAAAGAATTAGGTAGTCTTTGTCAGTAACATTCTCCTTGAAAGTAATATTAGGTCGTTAGACTAATTAGCATTAAATTATTTTCTTACCAAAATTATTCTGCGTTTTTGATAGAAATCTAATTATTCATTGAATGATTTAATTATTGCAGAATTAATTATCTTCAGAGAAAATTAAGCCCATAATTTTTTTAAAAGAGCCTAAGTGATTTTATAGATTTCAAAATGTATAACAACCAGCATGCATTATGTGTATTCTAGAGGAAAGAACCCCCAGGACTGCTACGCAGTAATTTTCTTTCTTGATACAAAACAGTTTTTTATTTCCCGTAGTAAAAATTATTCACTAATAATTCTGTCTCGTTACTCTCATGTTCATCACTTCATATGCTCAAATATTTCCCTTATACTGTTTATATAATACTTTTTATAAACATAAACTAATTTTCTTTGTAATCACATGATATATGAAAGGCATTTAAAATTAAAGATTTATTATCATAACGCGTACTCGTTGCAACTTCATATATAATGCTAATTTTAAAAACTACTATTTATTTTATTGTTGCAAAGATAATTTGCTAAATGTTTTCGTCACAAAAATTATTTAGTAATAATACAAAAAGTCATTTCCTGATGATGCTTAATAATTTTGTATGTTTTAAGTGCATATGTAATGCACTTAACAATGTTGTATGTTAAGTATGTTGATTGGACACAGTTTTACACAAAGCTCAAAAAATAAATAATAAAAGTAATAATAAAATAATGGTACCAATAAAAGTAAAATTCGACTTACTTACTGGTTAATAATTGTAAAATGGCTACCATGCTTATCTTTAAGTTTCAAGCTTTAAATTCGGAATAATATTAAAATTCAAAAGCACATGCCTTTAAACTAAGAATAAAAATTATATTGCAGATGAAGATTACCTTTATAACTTTTATTTGTTTTATGCAGTTAGAAATCAAAGAAAGTGGCTCTTCAACTGGAAAAATTCGATTGTTATAAAACCATATTTTATTCTTAAATTCACCAAAAGTCATTACCAAAGCATTTCAGTAAAAATTATCTCACTACTGGTGTTTCCATAGAGTTAGAAACATGGCAAATTTTACTATTTTCTGGTAATTTTGATCATACTTTTTTTCTTTGTGAGCTATTTACCGTCATATTATTTTACGTGTTTTAAATTAAATTCAATACATTTGATAAAATTAATTTATAAAACAAAACGAATTTATAGTCCATGATGTATAACATCTCTTGAAAAAATAGCTGACTCAATTTATTAATTTTTCAGATTTACTTAAAAATTAACAACTGGTATATCAATTATACAGTTTAAGAGCATGTTGATTAAAAAATAATTTTTGACAAAAAAGTGTCCTAATAATTCGTGTTTAATATTTAAATACAATTAACGAAATCCTACACCGTATAAAAGACGTTACATTGTTATACAATTAAATAAGTGAAATTAAATATTTGAAATAATTAAATAGTTGTCTTTTATCACCGGATGTGATTTTTACCACCCAATACAGTTTATGAAAATATGTTTCTCATTTTTGTATTCAAGCTAAATATGAACAAATTCACCATTCCAGTAACATTTTGATCGATTATGTTTTTATCCGTTAATTCATTATCCTGCAAGTTCACCTCGCGTAAACATACATCTTGTTATTTCATTGGGAATCAATAACTCGGAAACCCACTTTCCATCAAGCATTACTTGATGATCTAATTTTCTGTTATCGGATACAGGTAACCGAATTTATGGAACAATTATTCTTTAGACACTTCATTCAGATTTTTCCGTCATTTATTTAAAGGTACATTTATTTATTTTTTCATTTTAAATAAATTGTAACATTAAAAAAAATAATTCAGTACATTTGCTCCATGTAATTAAATTCAAATCAAAGTAACTTATTTGGGATAATTCAAATTTTTGGTTCAATATGATGTAACTGGTTCATATAATTTACGTGTAGCCGGATGTAAAGCATATTTTAATATTGAAATATATAATATCATTCTAAGGCAAAAATGCTGTTGTAGAAATCTTTATAGAGATCGAACGTGATAGATAAACAATATTTTTTTAAGAAATGGTTTTAACCACTACCAAAAAATTTAGAAAATTTTATATTACCTAAAATCTTTTAGATTTTCATCCATCTTTCCATAACTATTATATTTAGTGTTTAAACTTTTTAAGTGGGCAGCTAAGCTGAATATTAGCTTTGTTAAAGCTATACAGTCTCTCTGTTGAGATACAAAGCTACAAGTTGCTACATGGGTGGAAGAATCTTATAGCATAAATGAATAAATAAATTTCTTTTTTATAATTTTTTGAGAACGCATGCTTTATGGTATTTAAGATCAAAAGTCGAATCAGATCACGTTCTGTTTAGACTAGCGTCAGAGGGTCAAATTCGTAATTGAAAGGTCTAATTCGTAGCCCTACAAATGTGTTCTAATTTTTTTAATACAATTAGGAAAAAAAATTACAACTTGTATGTATGACAGTTTGTCACTTTTTATGAAATTTTTTGTTTTTAATAAGTCAATAAGTTGGATTATTCTCAAATTAAAAAATTAAATGTTGATAGAACATTAGTGTGTGTCTACTACATTAAATTTCATCAAAACCTATGAAGTTTCGGTCCAAAAGTGATGGACATAACTTTGAAAACTCAAGTGAGTTCTGTTTTAAAAAAACAATTATCTATATAAATAATTGAATCTGCTGAAAATTGCAAAAAAATAGTGCAGTTTTAAACCATTTTCATTTCAATTTAAAAATTGAATTTTAAAAGCATTAACAACAAATAATATTATCGACCTGAAAATTCATCTTTTTCATGATTGACAATTTGTTTATGTGGCTGAATTCTCTTTTAAACTAAAATGTAACTCTTAACATTTCTTTTCAGATCCAAAAATTCTTTTTCAAAAATAATTTATCGATTATTTTCTTGTCATTTCAGTTCTTTTATTGCATTAAAAACTATAATTTGAACTTATTAGCTTCTTTAACTTAAAAAATTTCCAAACCCAACAAATTAGATAAAAAATATAATGTTCATGAACTTCGAATTATTGTAGGAAATACAGTTTAATGTTTTTTATATAGTTTTTGAGACGTTTATTGCGGTTTTACAGAAAACTGTAAGCCTGAAATAAAGCGTTTAAAAATTTTGTTTTATTATTTAAAAATCCATTTACAAAACAAGATTGTAATTGAATAATTACGAATTAAATTCATTAAATGACTTTTTGAACATATTAACACACAATAAAAAAATAAATGAAAATTATCAAATGATCTCAGAAGAAGTTTAAAAATTTCCAAGTCGCTGGATGTTTCTGGTAATTCCATTCCATTTTTCCGTAAAAAAAGTTTTTTTGCAAACTTTAAAAAATCAGAAAAGAACATCAAAAATGCATTTGTTTTAAACAAAAAAATAACATAAAGTAATTGATTTACATTATTTTTATAAAGTTTTTGAGCGTTTATTTAAAATCTAAAGATTTAAAGAAATTTATAAAAAATATGAAGAGATTATCTCTAATTAAGCACTTAGTAATTTTTTTTCTCCTTTTAGGAGACTTACGAACCTATGTACACTGTAAAAAATCCCGTAACAAATTACGTTAAAAAGTACTTACACTCGGGTTGCATCATTCTTAAAATCCGCTTATTTTATCGAAAAATTCATTTATACCGTAATTTTCATATCAAAATTTATATTATTAGAGTGATTCAGAAATTTTATAATAAATATCACTGTTAAACTTAAGACATATTTAGATTTCTTGTTCTGCAAAATTTTATTTTAAAAATGGATTTTACGGTATAAAGAATTTTATACAGTGTACTTTTTTCAGAAGGATGAAGACTGGTGACCTAATTGCTTCATTTTAGAAATTTATTTATATGAATGAAGACAGTATTTTTTATTTCGCCGTATTTATATTTTTATTTTGATCTGTGGCGGCTAACACTAGAAAGTATGTGGTTGTTCTAAGCATAAAAGAATTTTTTTACATTTTTCTGAATTTTTTTTCTGAATAGTATTGTTGAAGAGGGCTATTATAATTAACATTTACGTTTTAAACCTTAAATATTTAAGAACTTCCCCTCGAATTGGAGCTTTATTGGTATTCACTCAAAAGACCATTTATTTGATTAAATTTACTTTTCAGTTTACTAAATAAGTGGTAATAAGAACTATAATTTTGAAAACCTGAATTCCCGGTAAAATGCTACCATATGAACGGAAAAACTACCAAATAAATGCTTTAAATGCCGCATATTTTGGTATTTTTAATCCGAATTATGCTTTTTTTTTACCAGAAATGTCATTACCATACAAGTACGAGAATTTTATCAGAATTTAGTTTCTCTAACCATGAGAAAAATGTTGTCAAAGTTCAAATAACTTTAGTAGACGAACCTTTTCCCTACCACCCCTATTATTTTGAAAATTTTTTAGGTAACTAAAGCTATCAAAATTTATAGTTGCTTATTAAAAGGTAAAAAATAATTTAACTATAAGCAATAATATAAAATTTAATAATAAATTTATCTTATCCTTTGATCATTGTAATCATGTGATAATTTGATAACTAACAAAGTATTGCTTCTAAGAATTACGAATAGATCTTTCACAATATCAGATTACAAAAATTTAAATAATTATTCACTTAAACTTTTCGATTCAACACTCGTTAAAATTGGTTTATGGCATTTTGTAAGAGGAGACTTCTGTTATTGCCAGGTAAGTGAGTAATCCGAATCATTGACTTATTTCAGTTCGAGTTATAAAAGCTTCATATTGGTAATAATTCATCATAATTGAAGAGCCTCTTAAGAAAATTGATGATCATATTGCTTCTACTTATGTCATTATCTATAAATTTTATTTTAGCGACAGTATAGTCTTCGTCTTGTTCAAGGGATCATTTTTGAAAAAGCTGCAATCGTATCTAAATGAAGATACTTTTTGATTTCAGGCCTTCAGCTGAATTCTGAATACTGGGGTTCAATATTTTACTCTTTACAAGGAGATGGTAGGCTGCTCATTTTCGCTGAAGTACGCTACTTTATTTTAAAAAGTGCTGCGTTCTTTCAGAATTAGAAAAGGCAAACGTTTAAACGTTTTGTAAAATGGAAATTTGATGGTGCGCATTTGATACAGATAGAACATCATATGTGTTGATATTTTAGATATATCAACACATTCTTTATAATCAAAAACACAAAGTTATAATCGAAACCACTAGAAATTAAACACGAATTTAAAAATTATTTAAGTTATCAAAGATAAATTTCAAATTATTATTGTGTAATTGTCTAAATAATTTAAAATGTAATTTTTTTTAAATAAATGTTATTAATATTTTATTTTTGAATAAAAATTTTAGTTTACTTATTGAAATAGATACTTTCATATTAGAGTTTTAAATGTTTTTTATCTAATGTTGATTGTGGTGACAGAATGTTGTGAACTATGAAACTCACATATCACAAAATAGTTAAAAAATAGTTTATTCTAATTATAATGCTAAGCTGCACTTTTTAATTTAAATAAAACAAAATGTATCAGAAAAAAGCCTAACTTTTTGTTTTGCCTAACTTTTACTTCAGACATATTTTATTTCATTTTACTTGTAATGCTTTGAATATTCTTCATTTTATTAGTTTTGAGTTATGCGTTGAGTATATTCAGTCTACAAATAGTAAAATGGAAGATGTATTTATAAGGCAGAAATATGTAAAATGTATCTACTTAAAACCAAATCAAACAAATGTTCTTAATTTTATTTTACTTTAGTAACATCTTGAATAATGTTTATAAATTTATATTCGATTGTTATTTTTTATATTGAAAAGTGCGATTTCTTTTATTGTGAAACTTGTACTAGAAATAAATAAATTGCGTGTAAAACACAGACACTCAAAATTACATTTAGTACTGCCGGAAAGAATAACACTGGGAAGCAAATTATTTGTTGCATTGACACAAATACTCGATATTACCTAACCTGGGTGTGAGGATTCCAAATCTCAAATTAGGTTTGCTCTTAAAGCTACTGTTTTTTAACGAAATTTTTGGTCTATTTTTTGTCAAAATGTACAAGTTTAAAAACGTTGTACATAACAGGAGTCGCATAAATGCTGCGACAAACTTCTAGGGGGATTGGGGCACATCATTAGGATTAAAATTGCATAGGAATCTATGTCCGGATACGTCGTCGTACGCTGCTTGGGACGCTCCTTTATTTTGAACTGCTTCTTTGTGCGCTATTTCTGAATGTTCTTCTGAACAGGTCCTATTAGGGCATCCCCCTAGCCACGTAGCACGGCATTTCCTGGCATCGGTTTCAAACCAATTTTAATCCTGATGATGTGCCCTAACTTCCCTAGAAGTTTTTCACATCATTAATGCGACCCTCTGTTATAAATAAAGTTTTTAAACTTATACATTTCGACAAAAAACCGATTTAAAACATTATTTAAAAAAACTGTAGCTTGGGAAGACAAACCGATTGCAGATTTGAAATCAGTGAAGTTAAAATATCCAAGATCCGCTAAGAAAATCTCATGCAAAAAAAGAAAGTTTTTTTAGTGAAACTTTTGAATTTGATCTAGTTTTTTTCCCCATGACAGCGTCAGGTGTTCTTGAATAAAATAAAGAATCTAATACAAATCTTATTGCTATCACATACTAAGTTATGTTGCAAAAAAACACGTTAAATGCATTATAAATTACCTGTATACTTTAGCGCCAGTGATAGATAAATTCCAAAAATGTATACATTCTAACACATATTTATTCCAATAGATATTTTATTGATTTGATAACAATATAAAGTTCGAGAAAATAGTTTTTAATTCACCAATGAGAGACCTAACTAAATGCTTTCATTTTTATTCGCAAAACTTCCTGCTTCATTAGAGGAAACAGCACTTGACGGAACTAGATATATCCGTTTAGAAGATGAGTTATGAACTGAAAGAGTCACCCAAAAAAATTATTCGATTTCAGAGAAAAGAGTTAGGATTAGTTGACGACGGTTTCTTTATGTTTATTGTAAATGTTTATTACCTTTATTTATGTTTACAAAAAAAGGAAAACTGAATACGCGCGTAATCTTGTTTTGGGAACACTTAACATCTTTTTATAAAAAATACATATTAAAAACTATTTAGCAAATAATTAAATTTTTTTGAAGAATGAATAAATAAATAAATAAAATAAAATAAAGATAAAATTGAGGGGACTTTTATAGCATTGTGGATCTATAGCTAAATGCGAGAGCAGCTAATGTCAAGATTTCCTAAAAGAGTATGTAACCGATCAAAATGATTTCAACTTTTTCTGTTCGTAGAATTTTGGAATTGAGAGTCATCATTGGAGTGTAGGGATGAGCGGATGATCGGGGCAAACATCTTGATCTAGGAAAAAAATAATGTTAAATTTGTTAGGAAATCACATCTTACTCCTTAGAAATTTCTGTTGCTTTAGTCAAATATTTACACGATGAAAAGTTTTTTCTATTAGAAACAATAGTCTTTAAAAAGTATTAATGATCTACGTAGTCGTCGATTATATGCCCTATTTAACTGGGAAGTTTTGGGCATTGTTATTACATTTCAAAATAGGGTAGCGTTATAATATTTGCTGCACATACATTTCAATAAAATCAGATTTTATGTTTGTTTATTTATAAGTATTTTTTTTTTATCAATTATGATATATAAATGCGTGAATAATAAATTATGCTTTATTTTAAAGCTGTTTTTTTTTATTTATTTGAAACAGCGATTTGTCATTTCAGGATCAGTAAATTAGTATTCTATATTGGTTTAAAGAAAAATTAGCATACGCCATGCTTCATAATTGTTTATTAATATAACGATATTCAGCCAATTAAATTAACTACAATAAATTTTTCAACATAGCTAAAAAAAATAATCAAACATTTACAAATGCTTTTCTTGATATATTATATTTTTGGCAACAACTTATGATACATCTTTAAACATAAACAGACAAAATAATTTTTGTGTCAGCTAATATTCTATACAGCTTTATATTTCATTAGTTGAAGTGCATAACAAGTTAAATTTGCAAAACAAAAAGAAAATCTGTACAAACAATTTTACACATTCTTGATGCAGTTCTATATACATTTATAACTAATATTGCACTAATGTTTTCTAGTTTTACATTTTGGCCGAGCAAATCTACAAACAAATTGAAAACACACAATTGTAGGTTATTTTCACTTTCTAACAAAGCTTGGAAGATCAGTGAACGGCTTTTCTGCAGTGACATTGACACTGTGCTATGTGGCGCCATCTGTTTTATAATATCAAGACTAAATAAAATGAAAAAGAAGCCTAAGAACTCTGGTTTGGGACCATTAGTAAATGAGCCCCTATTTATTTACAAATGGCCGTCGTCCAGAGATTCTTTCCTTATTCTAGTAACCTTATTCTTAGAATGCACAAAAATAGAATCTTCAAATGATTTAAAAATGAATAAGAACAAAAAGAAAAGCTTCCATGCGTATCCAGTGGCAGTAAATCTTGTTCCAAAGATTAAATTTTCAACTTATTTGATATAAATAATTGTATTCATACGTGCACAAAGAAAAGTTGAACCGTAAGAAAACGTGGGCAAAAATGTTGTCTTTTATAAAATAAAAGGATAATTTTCAACTTAACAAAACACGATTCATTTTTTTTTCATGATTTCTTAATTGATAATTAAAATTTATTTGATGCAAGCGTTTGACAATTTTTTTTTCTTCATATAACTACGCATCGCTTCGTCAAATGTTGTGTGAAAAATCTTTAAAGAAAGTTGTGTAAAATTTAAAGATATTTTGCTAATCTCTTACTTTAGTGATTAATAATTATTATGGGATAAAATGAATGTTTCATTTCCGATATTGTTTCAATAAAATAGACTTTTGCTTAATCTATAATGAAGTAATAAAACTTTAAATTAAATTTTGAATTGAATATTAACAAAAATTTGTTTAATAATTACATAATGTTGAATTATTCTTTAACGAACTCTCCTAATACTTATATACTGGGTTTTTATAAAAAATTTTAAACGTTTAAGTGAATTATATTTTAAAGTTCAAAACTTTTTAGGAGTTAAACTCGGTTAAAATTTTTAAAATTAATTATTTTATGTGAGATAAATATGAATACACAAACATAAAAGAATTATTTCAATACGTATTAAAGCACATATGATTTATTAAAATCCAACTCTAATTCTTATTTTAAAAATTGAAATGTTCATAATAATAATTTATTTTCATTTCTTAAATACAAAAATTATTGTAGTTTACGCACAAAATGTATTAAAATTTAAAAGTTATTAAAATTTAATTTAACCAATTCAGAATAGAGATATTTTAAATCTATCAAACATAATCTATAGCGGAAAAAGTTTGATTCATAAAACGTTCTAACTTATTTATTAATTTTCGCTCCTTTAATTTCGCTAATATTTTAATCTAAAATGAGAGATTATAGTAACCACGAAAAGTCTAACATAATCATGAAATGTTTTCTCTATGCAATGAATGTTTCATAGGAAATTATTTAAATGCTATGTAAAAAAAAAAAAAAAAAAAAAAAAAAAGCAACAACAACAATTCCTATGTTCCATGTAAAATTGATGATTGTATAAAGTTGAATATTGAATAAATTTAAATAAATATAAGCTGTAATATTATATAAAAATGTAAAAGAGAAAAAAATTATAGAATTGTGTAAATATTCCTTTCTTTCGAAAATTTCAAATAAATGCAGTTTATCAACAAGTGAATAAAGTTTCTGATTTAAATTTAGGGTATTTATAAATTTGTTGCAATATCAGTGTAAAATATCAGTGAACTATAACTTCGTTTTTAAAATTTAATGCTACCAAACAGATAAATTAGATTGAAATTTATGAATTGCTGGGATTACTACAATAAATATAAATTATTACCTTAAATTTTAGTTTCAATTCATCTTAATTAGATTGAAATAAGTAAAGATCGGATTGAAGAAAAATGTTTCGAGCTGTATAATATTAATTGTTTCAAAAGTAATTAAGTAGGTACTTTGAATAAAAGAAATTTCTAAATTCGTACGTTCAATCGTTTGTTATAAAATATATGTAGAGCTTCATTAAAAAGTAGTAAAAGTAATTATTCTAAAATTCAGAATTTGATCTTAGTAAAATGAATTATTGTAAGCATAATTTATTAAATGGAGATTTTGTTTCAACCAATCGTAATTAGATTTAAATGAGATAAAGTTGGGTTTAAGAAGAAAAGTCTAAAAGTTGTTGAATATTTTTTTTTTGCATTAAAAAACTAATCGTTTCTAAAGTTCAAACATTTTTTCGTTTAAATGTAACTCAAATTATTAGTTTGTTACAAAATATTTAATCCCTCATTAAGTTTAATGGTTACAATGGTTAGAAGGAGATATTTGGATATGTATTCTGCTCCGAATTTTTTCAAATATAATGTGATAATTAATAAAGGAAATTATGCATTTAATTTTAATAACAAATTATTTTTAATTTTAAAAAAATATCTAAATAAACATATTATTGAATATTCTTAATTTAAATAGCGTTTAATTTTGTTTTTCGTGAAAATACGTTTAAATGTAATTCAAATTAAAGGTTTGTTTTAAAATATTTAATGCTTCATTAAATTAAATAGTTAGATTCAGTAGTTTCAATAATTATAAAAACGATGCGTGTAAGCTGCTCTTATGTTTTTTAAAACTAATGTGTCATGTGTAAAACTTTGCAGTTAATTTCAATAACAAAATACTTTTAATTTTAAAGCTGAATAAATAAACTTACTGAGATTTTTAAAATGAATCTTTATAAAATTTTTATAACACAACGTGGTTATAACTGTTGCGACAGGTTAACTTTACAGTTATTTTACTTATTTATAATTACAATAAATAACTATAGATAACTTCAATATTACAGATTTGAATTTTATGTGTCCTATTATAGAACGTTTTTGAACTTAGTAGCTTTTAATTTTGATTTTTTCTCTCGATGAAATACGTTTAAATGTAATTTACATTTTAGGTTTTTTACAAAATGTTTAATTTTTCAGTAAATATAATGGTTACATTGAGTAGTAATATTAATTTTGAAAGCGATATTTGGATATGCAATCTGCTTCGAATTTTTTAAAACTATTCTAGTAATTAATTAAGAAAACTATGCACTTCATTTCAATTACAAGTTGTTTTTAATTTTAAATCTATCTAAATAAACGTACCGAAATTTTTAAAATCGATAAAAATTAAATTTTTCTAACATACTGAGGTTTTAATTGTGTATATAACTTCAAAATAATAGATTTGCATTTAATGCGTGACATACCGAACATTTTAAAATCATTCAGTTTCGTGTCGTGAGAAAGTAGATTACAAAATGTTTTTCCTCGCAAAACACATTTTTGTGCACATATCAATACTTTGATTTACATTGCGCGATAAATAACACACCTGCTCCAATCTATACATGCAGCATACCAAGTGATTTGCTATATCCTACTTTCAGACTTTATAATTAACGATGGCAATAACACATATGCCTAAAGACATTCACCTAGAACAATTGGGCTTGAGTGTCGGAAAAAGCTAACAGACGCCATCTTGTGGAATAATCCTAGCAAGTGGCTCTAACTTTCCCCTATTGATACGGAACACAGAACTTTGTTTATGTATACGGTACTCGTATTGATCGAACTTGGAAACTAATCTACATGTTTTCAATAACAATATTAACACAAAATACAGCGTTGACTGTCCTTGATTATAGGGAAGCCCAAGAATTAATGGAATTAAGTGTGAGACGACACTCTCTACAAACTCTTGCAGTTGATTCCTATTTAACTTTGATCGTTCGCATTGTCAAAATCAGTTTGTAGACCATGATAGTGTATTGGCAGTCGTAAAACAATTTTAATGATATGATTAGTATTGCCTTTTTCAAAAGCTGTGCTCTCAAAGTACCAGAGAAAAAAAATACTTTAAAATAGTCAGTTCCTCTTCGCAACTTCCTTATTTACAATCCTTACAATTTGAAAAACGTTCCAGTGAAATGACACAGTTTGCCCACATTTTGTGCAAAAAGTGTGAAAAGTTTTGTCTGTTTTTGGTTGCTGTCATCATGTTTGTAACAGCTTTCATCATTTACTTAGTTTGAAGCTGTTTTTTTTAATAGTGATTGCTTCGTAATTATGTTGTCTTCTGGTTAATATAAGTGCGATAATTAACTAGTTCAGGGATCTGTCATTGAGGGATCTGAGTTAAGGGTTCTTGAGTCATTGAGTGAAAAAGGAAATTAAAACTGTAAAGGAAAGGGAGACGTGCAGCACTTATGAAGCATGATCATCACAGTGAGGCTAAACTGTCTTTATCAGTTTCCGTAGTTTGTTCTCTCGATGGCGTCATGTGCACACTTAATTTAACTTGCTCCACAGTTGTTCCTAAAATGAGCGAAAGAATATGACAGTTATTAATTATTCAAAATTTATTTAATTAGGTAAACAACAGATTTAGGCAAGTAGTATTATTAAAACTCTATAACCTAAAGATTAATATCCCTACACAGTAAAAAATTTCGGATCAAAAGCACCGGCACTTTACGTGTATTATCGATAAAATTCATTTTTATCATAAAATATTATATTATAATTTTTATAGTAATATTTATTTAATTACAGTGATTCGGTGATTTGGGGGTATTTATTACTGTAAAAATAACTGTATATCTTATTTTTTGCTCTGTTCCGGTAAAAAATGGATCTTACGCCAAAAGTAACGGTACCCTGTGTGCTGGTACTTTTTGTCGTGTTTTGATCCGGAATTTTTTACAGTGTACTATTCAAGTCAGTATTATTCAAATCAGTATTTTGCTTCACGAATTAAATGGGTTATCAAGTGTATTGTCATAAAACAATACAATTCATTTAAGTCGAATTAGTGATTTGAATGAGGAATAGATTCAAGTAATTAATCAATCATCAAAGTAAGTTGAATGTAATCAATCAGTTTTCTTAGATTATTTATAAGAGTAATTTGAGTAAAGTTTAAAAATGGAAGGAATAAAATGAACCGATTTACATTTTAATCAATGATTTGAAGATGTTTTATGATATATACATCAAATCAGTATTTCTAATTAAGCAATGGGAATTGCGATTTGCATAAAATACATGCACTCAAATAAATAAATTCAAGTCAACGGATTTAAAAAAATAATAAACAAGAGTATTTTAATAATCTTTTAAATGTTTTTAAACAATGCGTGACAATGTTATTAAAATTTTATGAGTTTATTATGTATTTTGGAAAATTTTAAGGAGTCATATTATAATAGAATCGCATATTGAAATTTTAAAAATTGTTTGAGTTAGACCTGATAATTTTTTAAAATTATTTCTTTTGATTTTTATAAATACATGTTCGATGCATGTTTAAAAATTAACTGAAAGATAAATTGCATTTCGCAGAAAATGTAATCACTGACTTGTTAGCCTTTGCGTAAGCTGAAGTTGTCTCAGTTTCCTCTGGCAATCAAATGTTACGAAGTTTTTATTCTTTACTTTTTCGTTAGTGATTTATCAGATCCTAATAAAGTTTTTTTCGTTTTCTATGTTTAAATAGCTACATCTATAGGGCAAATTTCTTCAAGTTCAGTTTTAAATGATTAAATTATTTTTTTTTAACCGGGGAATATGGAGCACCTCTTACATTTATTTTCAATTATACACATTGTGGTTAACATTTAAAAAAAATATATTCTGACAACTTTATTCGTTTAAAATTGTCTATGCTATTGTTAATTATCGATTGTGAGAATGGAAGTATTTGTCGGTTTTTGTTCTTAATGGTAAGGAGTGTGTGTATTTCCAGAAATTATTTCCATTTCCGGGAAAAGATTCGTTTGTATTTATTTATATTTTTTCAAACTTTACATCATAATTTTTCAATCTATTTTTTCAATACAATTGTTTGTTTCTGATGGCTAAAAGACTTTCGGTGCTTTTTGATGTATACATTGAGGTGATGGCTTTTGGGTGCACTAAGCGTCGAAGTATAAATTTATTTCTTGAAATTAAGATGTTTAAACTCCCTAAAGATCCACCACGCCAAATTCAATGGAGTAATGCATTAATGAGGAAAGATTGGACTCCAACAGATCACAGTGTAATATGCTGTAAACACTTTAATACATATAAAATGTATTATCTATTCCATTATTATTAGTTCCAAACGGAGTTCCAAGTGAGACATTAATGACAAAGAAATGCAAAGAACTTTATAAAACTTTCCTATTTCTAAATCGTATGACTTATTTTTATGTTCGCTGAGATACCAGCAGTATTAACATCTTTTTCCATAGTTATGTCTAATTAATTTTCAAAGTTATGTCTAATTAATTCCTCCGACAACAGTCAAGCTTTGCTATGACGTCAGAGGAGGACAGCAAGACTTCCGGTAACATTTCTTTGTTTTTTAGGATAGATGTTGAATAAGTAAAGTTATCGCTGAAAATCAATAACAAAAACTTGCTCTTCAGCCTAACCATTTTTAATATATATATTTAGTTAGGAGAAGCCAATGGTGTTCCGACTTAGTCATATTTTCATTATTAACAATATCATTTACCAGGGAATGAAGATAAAGCAAATCATTCCTAACAAAGTTGATTCCAGGCCAAATCACGCTGGACGCCGCCCAAATAGTAAAAATAACTGCCTTGTTTAGTAGCAAAAGATAGCTCGTATTTTTCATGCATAATAGAATAGAAAAGATAAAATATTAGGCAACAATGACTAGTTTTTGTAAAGGATACTTTCAGCGCAATAGCTTATGACGGGGAGTTTACTCTGGATGTTATTTTTAAATGTAAAAACGGAGAAAAAGGAATTAAACAATAAGAAAAATTTCGTGCTTATTTTAGTGAAGAAATCGTTCACAAAACAAGTTTTTTTAAACGATGTTAATTTTAATATTTAAATATTTCATGGCAGTAATAGTTCAATAATGACGAGAGAATTATTTTGAATTATAAAAATAACTTTTTAGAAAGTGAAGTTTTATTAAACAATTAATGATTCAAGAATGTTATAATCAGTAAATGTAAATTTTGATCACTTCTTTGATTTTTAATGTAAATAAATTTAAAAATAAAGACTTAAAATAAAGAAGTCACAGTTATTTCTTCTACATTTATAGAGTAAATCATTAAAAACAATTTTTTCCGATTTTCTAACCATATTCGGTATGATAAACAACATAATCCTGAAAACAAGAAGATAGTCGTAATTTTAAAAGGTTTCTCTTTCTAAACATTCCGGATTTTAAAAGCCAGTATTCTTGGTTTTGACGGTAAGAAGTAAGTCGTGATGTTATATATATTAACACAAAATCATGAATCAAACCAAATTAACACAAAAATCATGATGAAAAATGTTAAAGGAAAAATCGGAGTTGTCATTTAACTTAAAAAAATAAATCTCAAACTGAAACGAAAAGAATACAAAAAAAAAATTCAGTAAATGAAAAATAAACGATGCCAAGTGGAAATGGATTACTCTAAAAGATCTTCTGTTATTTTCTGAAATTTAATGCCAGATATTGAAGATTGGAGTTGATATCTACAAGTAAAATGTAGCATGGTCTAATTTTGTGCTGCAGAATGTTTGAAACGCGACTCAAATTTCAACTCTGCGATTTAAATATTTAACAATTCATAATATTATATATCCAACAAATAAACTCAAAAATATTTTATTGCATTTTTAAAAATATACTTAAGAATGAGCAAAAAGTTCCCAAACGTATATTAAATATAAGAATAAAAAGTAGAAAAACAAAATTACTTCATTATTCAATAAAAAAAAAGAATTTTTCTATAATTGTGGAGACATTTTTAAAAAAAATAGATTGGCTTTGAAGGAAAAAAAAGGTTTGAATAGAACTATATTTTCCACTTGCAAATACATCACTATATTTTTTAAGAGCAAATATATCACTATAATTGTCCAATGCACTTGGTACCAATAATTATGCTTTTATTTGGCACACGCAAAAGTGAACTATCTGAATTTATTTACGAAAATGAAAAAAAATTTGATGAATTTAAATATCTATATAATTGACTAAACATAACTTTAATTAAGTATATTTAAGAGCAAATAATGCAGTAAAACTTTAAAAAAAAAAAGGTTGCCTTTTTTGATAGTTTATACTTTTAAGATTATTGCATCAATCCTTATATAGTTTGTCTAAATTATGTAAGAAAAAGAATTATTGGAGCTTTGACTATAAATAATTGAAATTGCTGGTACAATTTGAAATAAATGTAGGCACGGCTGCTGAAGAATATACTCAAAATGAAGATGATCGCAGAATTTCGGCTGTTACTCTAAAAACATGTGTGGTCTCACATGTGGATACATCGATAAAAAAAAGGGCAAGACTAGCACTTAAGACTGCTGAAAAGGAAGAAACATCTTATGGACCCGGTATTGATGCATTATAGTTATTTACATGAATCACAAAACTTTAAACGCAATTTATTCGAAACTATATTCTTTTACTTTCTGTATCTCTAACTAGTACAACTTCTCTAACTAGTAGTATTAACTTCAAATTTTGACACTATGTTCGCAATAAGTACAGTGTTTCGTTGCCTGCAGGGATTTTTTTAAATCGGGTTGATTGCTGGGTTAAATTTTTTTTTTAAGAATCCCACGTATAAGAAAAACTACATATAATGTAGTATATAAAGAATCAAAACGGAATTAAATTTGGATTTTTTCCCCAACTCATGAGTACAATAAGTTATGGATAATTTAAAAATAATTTATGCACATTGTATTGTGTAAGCGCTAATTGGTTTGAATATTTGTTTTTGTAACATGATAAAAGGAAGTTTAAATGTGTACAATAAGATTAAAAAAATATTAAGTTAAGTTAATCCCAATCGTTGCAAAATTTGCAGGCTTGTATTATGTACTTCTCCCTTAATGAGAATTAAGTGAAGTAGTATGATGGAAAATAAACTATATTGATGAACAAAAAATATTAATATGATTAGCTTTTCTTGTCAGGAAGTCATATTTGTTAAATTATATGCTGACGAATCCCTGAAAAAATAATAGAAATGACTGTAATATTTATTGCAAATGGCAATGGTTCGGAGAAAAGAAAATGTTAAAGTTATTACGCATTTCGCTCATATATTCACGCAGATAGCATTAAAAAAACTTGAAAGTAATATCATGCAATACACTTCGTTTTTTGTAAATGATGTAACTTTAATCATTTAAACAAGTACGAAAAGGTCGTTTTCTGAGAAATGTTATCAAATTGAGCAAATTAGAGGCAAAAAAGTCACATGTTCTCGTCGATGGTATCATCTAGAATTACCAATAAAATGTAACTCAATTGTAATGTGAGATTTAAAAGCAATCAGCAAGGAGGACATTTTTCTCGAAAGGAAAAAAAAATTAAATTGGCGTTGCTCAGAAAGACGAAAGAATGAGTTTCATTTGCTCTCTTAAAGGCAGTGTCTTTTGAATGTCCTGGAAAAGTAAGCGTAAATTGGAAACTTTTATTATGTCGCTTTGTTCTTAAAGATGGTTCAAATAATGATCGAGAGAATACAATTCTTTAAATTCTGGTAAGACAAGAGTTTGGTTGCCTTTAAGACAAAATTAAATCGACTTTCTCGTTTGCAGTGGTCATGGGAGGCAGAAGTAGAAAACAAAGGATATCCATTTCCTCATCCTAACTCTTTTGTCATTAAAGTTGTAATAGTCTCAAAGAAAAGAGATAAAATTGAAAACAAGAAAAAAAGATTAAGTAAAGTAAAAAAGAAAAAGAAAATCTGGCAAACTCCAGGGAAGCGTAACAGAGGAGAAAAATAAACTGAAATCTGTATTTGCTCATTAAAAGTGTTAGGCGTGTACCATGAAGTATTTAATGGGTACATCTGAGAGAAAATAAACACGGGCTTTTATCTCGTTTAAAACCCTGCTAAATAAACTTTTAGGCGTTTTTCCGCTATTTCCTTTCCTTCGCTTCATGGCATTTTGAATGTGGCAAAACTGGAAGGGGAAAAAATCTGGAAAAAAAAAGCATTTTTTTTCTCTTATTCGATGAATCCAGATTATTTTTTCCTCTTCCTGGAAATATTCTCGGCACCAGCACGATAATCATGCGAAATATGCCGCTTTTTTAATCATGCATATAATGAGTCCAATGAATAATTTTTTTTATGAAGCACTGATTATCGATAGCAACGGTCTGTAGGAAGTGGGAAAAACCGCGATTACAAATGAGGAGGATTTATGCTGTGTTTTTATCAATGTAGTCTTTTTAAATATGCAAGGGAAACCGCAAAAAAAAGTGCTTGTACCTTAATGAAATCAAATAAAAAGATTTTTCCTTCATATTTTTTGACGTCTCTCGCTTTTGATTCTAGAAGGAGAATATTTTTTTTAAGAAAAAAAAACTTTTGATAGTTTTTTCCGTTTATAGTTTGATAACTCTTATCTGTTTTCAAAGTTTGAAATCTTCCAATCAATTAAGTTTCTCTTTTAGATAATTTATTTCATTAAACATGTGCTAAAAGCAGATTTTCTTAATGTTAGTTTAATTTATAATACAATGAAATCACGTAACTTGTGATGAAAAAAAAACTGTAGATTCGTTAAAGGGAAAAAAGATATTTTTGAAGCATTATTATTAATATACTTTTATATATTTAAAAATTGATCCTAAGAACATTAAATGATAACAAAATCTATGGGAAAACATCGACAATGGCTTGCACAATACATTCCACACAAAAAACCATTAAAAAATAATAAAACCTTAAATTACGAACTACCCATAATTTCACAATGTTGCAAATATAGAATCAAGCTGTAAAATAAGCAACATTACCCATAGAATAACCATTACTACGTAAAAGATCCTTAGTAAAAGAATGGGTACCGTCTGTAGAATGAAGTTCGAGGTAAACAATTCGCCAAAAGTTCGAGAGTAACGGCATCATTATTGTATTGTGGTCAGTATTACGCACAGGCCGCCTTTATTCTTAAACACAAGCTGCTATCCATCGATCTCATGCTAGATGGACTTTGATGCCATAGAGGGGCCAGAAACACGGTAAATTCTGCCAGATTTCATTAGGTTTATTCACACTTATTTTCTCAATACGAGTATATTGCAGACAGAGCATGCAAGGCCTAGTGCAAAAGCAGTGCTCTCTTTTCGAAATCTAATTGAAAAAATTCACCTTGTATGATTATATTTGTGATGTTGAGTATCCGATTAGACAAAAACGTAAAGGTATTGCCAAAAATATTGAACCTGTGCAACTTGAGAGTGATTTGAAAAAAAAAAAAAATGCTTTTTGATCGAGAACGCTGTACAGAAACATAATTGCTAATTTGTTTGGACAGAAATTAGATGATTTTAAGAAGATTATGTAACCTACCACAAATCTTCAGACATTTTCCTTTTATTGTGTGAGAGAGAGAGGCATGTATACTATCGTATGATGGCCAGATATACCAATGCAAAAGGGCCTTCAAGATCAGACCATACAACTACATTGAACATTTTTTTCTTGCATTTAAGCGATGTTATTAGTTTAGACCATTAAACCACAAACATTTAATGACATTAAAGCAAACAATATCCGTGTAGTTTTTTGTCATTGAATAAATGCAGATTGATGGGAAAAAATTGCCAAAAATAGAAGACTCAAAATTGGATTTTTGAAAAAATATCCTTAGTTGATCATTTGGACGAAATCATTTTTAAACAAAAATGCCGTAAGCCAATATATAAAATAAAATAAGAAAACACATTTATTATTTTATGTTTTTTCAATCCTACAATATATATTACAAACATTAGTGTTTTGACTAAAATATTTTACTTTTTAATTTTTTTTTACGGAATCGCAAAAATTATTACTTTTTTAAAGTAATTTTTCTTGAAAAAATAATTATTGTTATTTCTAAAGGGGCCCAAACTCATCAAAGAGTTGCCATTATAGTTCGCATAGGGTCAGTGTAAAAAATGTCCATTGAACGGGAAGAGGGTTTTATTTGTCCAATATACAAGAAAGGAGACAGGCTGGACTGTAGGAGTATAGACTATAGAGGAATTACTCTCTTTAACACATCATACAAGATATTGACAAACAACCCGGCAGAACGATTTGTTACTTATACTAGCAGAATACTTAGAAAACACCAGTGTGGAATTCAAAAAGGCCGATCAGTGACTGATCAAATACACAGCGTTAGACAAATACTTGAGAAGACCAGATAATATAACATGGATACCTTTCATCTCTTTATTGATTTTGAAACTTAGCAGCTTACGATAGTATCAATTGAGAGAAATTGTATGAGGCAATATAAGAGTTGGGAATCCCTAAGAGATTGGTTAACCTCACAAAAATGACACTTAATGGAGTAAAGTTGGGATCAGAAGTATCAGATGCTTTCTGTACTGAAACAGGGTGACTCCCTGTCATGCCATTTGTTTAATATAGTACTAGAGAAGGCAATTAGAGACTTTTTAGAATACAAACGCAGAACACAATTTCTATTAAATTACTACTAACATTTGCGGATGATATCGATATCGTGGAAAGAGCTAGAGCAGCTATAGTAGGGGCTCTCTGTGAACTCGAGGCAGCAGCAAAAAATCACAGGATTGTCAGTTAACGAAGAAAAAGCTAAATTCATGGCAATAACAAACAGAATCACAAATCTACAACAGCTGAAAATTAATGAACATGCGTTTGATCAAGTTGCTCAGTTTAAATATTTAGGCAAATAGTAAATAATAATAATGACATAAAAATTGAAGTTAAAATCGAACCGAAATGGCTAACAGGATGGAGAGGCCTTTTTAAATCTAAATACATAAGTTGTGAAACAAAAATACAGTTGTACACGACACTATAGAGACCAAATAATCAAAGGTGAAGAGAAACTGATGATTTTAGAAAGAAAAATATAAAGAACAATTTTTGGTGTAGGAAGAGAAAATGGAACCTGGAGAATTCGTTACAACCATGAATTACAGTCAATATACAAAGAACCTAACATAGTAAAAATGATCAAGGTTTCTCAAATAAGGTGAACAGGACGTGCATTCCGATATTGTGATGAAAATCCTGTTAATAAAGTAACCTTCCTAACCCCAGAGGGAAAAAGAAAAAGAGGAAGGCCTCGAACAGGATGGTTAGAAGGTAGAGAAGTGGTTAAAGGACTTTATAGTTATAGTTCATTCCACCTTAAGTTGGCACTGGAGAGAAAGGCAGGTAGACCGGATTACAGCAGTTGTCATGGAAACTGGGTTACTCTTTAAGTCAGTTGGGGGATGAGGTAGCAAAAAAAGGAGAAAAAGTGGCCAGTATTGGCGTTTGAAAAAGCAAAACGGCGATTTTTTTTAAACAAAGAATCGTGCTAAAATTTTGAACAGAATACGGAAAAGAACACGATTTTTTAGAGTATTTCTAATAATTATTATTTTAAGATACTAGTTGTAAGCTGATTTCTTAATTAGTATTTGAAAGCCAGATTTTCTTATTATGATTTTTTAACTAAACGAAACTAATTTTAAACAACAGAAAAAATATATATATTTAAAAATATTCTTTTTTGCTGAAATCTAAGTAAAAAAAAAAGAAATGCATAGATGCGCAGAAATACTTTGTTTTAAATATTTATTTTTACATGCTTATTTTTTGTAGATTAATGTACATTAATTTATCCCACATTGGTGTTCTGATGAGGAAGGAAAAATCAGCATAGGCAGGAAATTATTGATCATGAAAAAGATCATACTTATGTTTTATAATATTTACTGTTAATAATATATAATCACATGTTGAATTAACTACACAGCAAATATACTCAACTGTCATCAGTTTAATAAAATTCACCTGTCTATTTGAGTGTTTTTTTTCATTCATTCTGAAGGGAAAAATTTTTTCATTAAATATTGTACATATGAGGTCAATATTTAGAAAATTAAATAATCAAATACAAAAAGAAAGCGAAATAAGAACTGCACAAGAGATAGGACATTTAAGCAAAGGCAAGGAGAATGGAAAGAGCTGGCTGACCAGTGTAAAAACATAGCCAAAGCGCCAATTCCTTGACCTTGAAAACTAATCCAGCGCCAAACTAAAACACCTCCTTCTTCTTTGTACATTCGCTTTACTGAGAAGGTATTTATAAGTTAAATACATTTAAACTTGAAAAACTTCTAATGCATGTTTCAAGATAAACTTTTCTTACTATACAACATTTATTTATTTTTGTACGCGCATTTAAACTGCAATTAATTCGAAAATAGCGAAGAACTACTTTTCAAAGGCGGAGTATTACACTTCCTACCCTTCCCTGCAGTACCAATGTAAGGTGAAACGAAGTATAACAAAAGGAGAAATATAGCATCGAATAGATCTAGAGGGGGTAAACTGGCTGAGACGGCCTTGGCTGGTAACTCCATGCCTATGTGAAAGTGCCTAAGAAGAAGAATACTTACTCTTGTGCAATCCTAACATTGCAATACCGTTCCGTTAGTGAACCGTTAATGTAACTTTGTTATAATAAAATATAGTAATGTTATCATGAAACATAGTTCTTTTTTTAAAAAAATTATTGTTATAATAAAATATAGTAATGTTATCATGAAACATAGTTCTTTTTTAAAAAAAAATATTTTGGTATAACTATTATTTACTTAGCCCTGAAATTTTTATTTTTATTTTTGCCTTATAGAAACATTGAAAATATTATTTTTGATACATCGTAATATTCAATTACATCCTTCAAGGAAATTTTACTTTATGAATTTTATTACTTTTTCACATTTATAGAGAAAATGAAACTGGTTATTGAAATAGATGAAATCAGTAACGAATAAAGCATTTAAAAATCTATTTTTATAATTGATATTTGTTCGTATTACCTTTTCCGTTTCCTTGGTTGACGGAAGTGCCACAGGTGCTACTAGTGGGAGCCCTTTTGTAAGTGGCACTATTCATGGTGAGTTTGCGTACATTCTTGTCAGGGTGGAAGATGATTATATAGACTTTTGGAGAGAATAGACAAAAAAGTGCCACGTACGCACTAAGGGACGTTGATACGCATAAAGTGGTTATTTGCACCTGCACAAAAAGAAAAATAATCATTTAGAAATTATCTAGATAGTTACTGAGCACATTGTAAAAAATTCTGGATCAAATTGCAGTAAAAATAAAAAAACCGGTACTCAGGGTGCGTTACTTTGTACCGTAAAATCCATTTTACCGGAACATGTTATGGAACAAAAATATGGTAAAATATTTTACGGTAAAAATGGATTTTACGATAAAAATGAATTTTACTGTAAAAATGAATTTTATGGTAAAAATAGATTTTACGGATGCACTTAATTTGTCAGTACTGAACACAATAATTTGATACAATATGATTTGATTTCGCAGTGTATATTAATGGGAAATTATTTATAGTGTTCTATAATAGTTTCTTTTTATACACTGTTAGAAATTTCTCTGTTAAATAACAATATATTTAATTGTTATCTTACCATATTGAAACAAAACAGATAAATGATCAGACATAAAATAGTATTCAAACTCTTAACTTTGAGACAAACCGTTTATTATCTGCTTTCATCTAATACAGTTAAACAACCAAACTTTTATCGCAACAGCTAGGTCCACATACTAAAGCCACTTAGTTCCTTGCGGATAGGTGCATATTATAGCCCAGAGAGCAATTCTGTCATTCTCATGACCAACAGGAAAGGGGCTCAAGCCCTGGCGTTGACACTACGATATTTCCACATTTCCCTTTAACACGTGAAGAGTTTCTAGTATCCTGTACTCCCCATTTTGTGACCATGGGCTATTGGAATACGATACTCTCATTTACGCTTAGTTATTAATACCATAAAGCTGCTTAAATTTCTTCAATGTTCAGTTAAATTTTTTTTACGGTTTTGAAACGAGGTTAGTTGTAAATAGCTAAAAAGCCGTATAGTTTTGTATTCATGCTTTTTTAATCTTGCTAATTGTAAATGATTTCAAAACCGTAAAGATAAAAATGTTCTTTAGCTTAAACTTTACAGTTAATTGGATGGACAAACTGCTGCCAATACCATAATTTTGAAATGAAAATTTGAATGAGCAGTGCATATTTGAATTGAAATGAACAGTGCACACATTGACTTTTTTGTCAAATAAATTATAAATTTAAATAATAATTTAATAAAATTAATATTTTAATAAAATTAATAATTTAATAAATTAATAAGTTAATAAATTGTTTCAATAATTTGATCACAACTTTCTATCATTAAGAAAATGTATTCAAATATTTAATCCATGAATTCAATTACTGAATCAAAGAATTTGATTATTGAATCAGGAAGCTAAATTGTTTTATCTATGAATTTTGCCATTGGGTTCCTTAAATTATTAAAAACAAGAAATTCCGAGTATGTGTATTGAATCTCATTCAGATGTACTATCCTGAATGTTAAGTTTATTAAGTCTGTTATTTCCAAATACAAAAGTTTAATAAGTATTGTTTTTGTATATCTAGTATGAAATTTGTTAAATTTTTTTAGAAAATATTTACAGTTTAGGAAATATTGCAGTTAAATTATTTTGCTCTCTAGTTCCTTTTTATTACTGAATTTCATTCTACAACAAAAGAAAAAAAATGATCACGAAAACACGTCTTTTTTTGAAGCGTTTAATTTCATTTCGATAAATTAATTCCTTCAATTGAAATAATATTTAATTTTAATTTATTTGTAAACTGTAAAAATTGTGCTGCAATATCTCTCCGAATTCGATGCCGAACAACCCTAGAAGTTGTCTGAAGGCAGGCCCGGATTGGCCAGTAGGCAGACCGGGCAAATGCCCGGTGGGCCGGTCTGGCCTGAGGGCCGGTTGAACCGAACCAGCAGCGTAAATTTTTTTTTTATACATTGCATGAATTTCAAATAATATTGCGCAAATAATAATAATATTAAATAACATATATATGATATATGTATTAATAATAGTGTTTTAATATACAGGGTGATTCAGATCATGCGTGCCACCCATTTTTTTCGAGAATGGAGCAAATAATCGATTTGAAATAAAAAATCTAATAACTAAATCGATCCCAAGGAATTCAATAGTGATATTGTTAATTCCCAGAAGTAGCCGGAAGTACCGGAATTTGAACACAGTTTTGATTATTTAAATGGAAACCTATATCTTATTTGGCATCATAGGAGAGGGTTTTCGAAAAAAAAGTAACTTCTACTAGAAATTTTTTTATATCTCTTACTGTTCTCAAGTTAATAGATACGAAAAAATTCTGATTATTTACTTCAATTTAACATTTTTATCAAAAATAATTCACTAATATTATAATAATCGCTTCAATTTTATAAAACATGGAAAGAAAAGCACAAATGTGTTTTAATGAAGGTAAAAGACATTATGACGAAAAAAATTTTTTTTTAGTGTATGTGTCAAAATCTATTTAATATGTATTTTTTCTTATCTATTATCTTGAAAATAGTAGGATATATTAAAAAAAAATTTAAGTGAAGGTTATTTCTTTTCAAAAACTCTCTCCAATGATGCCAAATAAGATGTAGGTTTCTATTGAGAAAATATATGAAATATCGCGTATATGAAAGACTTCTTGCTGTTGTAGAGAGTAAATCTTCAACCGGACAGAATGTGTTTTCTTTAGTGCATTCAGTTTTAAAGTCTTGTAATATAGATATAACAAAGTGCATCGGTAATTCAACTGACTGAGCTGCAAATATGCAAGGTGAATATAAAGGATTTTCTTCATGGCTTTCCAAAGAGTCCCCTGATCAAATTCATGTTTGATGCTATGCACATGTCTTATTTAGTATTATGAGATACCACGAAGACACTAATTGAAAGTATATCGTTTTTCAGCCTACTAAATAGCGTCGCAGTATTTTTCCGTGAATCATACCAACTCATGAACATCTGGGAACAAAGTAACGAGTTCAGAAATAAGAAAAGGCTCGCAACTATTGAAGAAACACGTTGGGGGTCCAACGATTCTGCATTAAAGGAAAATTTTGGTTAATTTTCAAACTGAAATTCAACTATTAACTATATGTCACATTGATTACAAGTTTAGAAACTATGCAGCAAAATTCAAATTTTAAGTCAGATATCCGTGCAAAGGCAAAAATATTTTTAGAATCATTTTTCAAATATGAAACAGTATTCACCGCCAAAATATTCTCAAGAATATTTGAATTAACTACACCGCTCTCCCAATATTTGCAAACCTCTGGTTTAGACATCTTAAAAGCTTTTGGTATGGTATCACAAACGTGTTCAGAATTTTAAAAAAAATAGCGAGAGATTTTGAAGGTGTACAAAAACTTACAGATGATTTCATTATTCGCGCAAATAAGGAACTTGAAGAAACTGAAATTCAAACAAAGTTTCCATAAAAAAGATTGAAGAAAAGAAAATTGATGCCGGGTGAGACAGCGGCGAATGAAACAGTTTTTGATGATGAAACCACTGCTTTCAAGATATACGTCCGTAACATTATTTTCAGCACAGTTGTAGCGTCAATGGAACGCCGATTTCCGGCAAATGGAAAATTGCACGCCGATTTTTTCTATCTAGATCCGAAACGTTTCCCTGAAAAACGTCTTAACAAGCTTCAATCTGGCGAACTAAATGAGTTAAGCAAACTCTTGCTAAAATTTGGCGAAACAGCTATAGGTGAAAATTTGTGGATTGAACTAAGAAATTTAGTTTTACATTGGGAAAAACTGAAAAATTC
The DNA here is from genome assembly GCF_982258835.1 of Parasteatoda tepidariorum. Lineage (NCBI taxonomy): Eukaryota > Metazoa > Arthropoda > Arachnida > Araneae > Theridiidae > Parasteatoda > Parasteatoda tepidariorum. Next base: position 7,705,309 of record NC_141755.1, on the reverse strand, counting down.
AGACTTAAAAGATTATAAAATAATCACAGAAGATAATTCAAATGAAGATAATAACGACTTTACTTTGGAAACAGACGAAGAAGTAAGTCTAAAATGTGAGACACGCAGTGCGTGCAAAAATTGTGTTATTTGTTGCTACAAGATGTTACAGAGATTCAATTTACTGACCAATAATTCTTATAATTTAATTAGTCTAGCATTAAAATTTTTACTAACATTATCAAAAAGTCAAGTGGCTTGTGAAAGATCATTCTCCACATAAAAAGTAGTTAAAAATCGAATGAGGAGTACTTCATCTTCGGGTAATAGAATGCTCAATGGCAATAGAAAAAGATCGATTAATGAAATTAGATAGCTACGACATAATCGATAAAGTGGCAGAAAATAGTGAGCCTCTTCAAAAGTTAAATTAAATTTTAATTTAAGGACTTTTGAAGAAGCATTAAATATATTTTAAATTTTTTTTTTACATAAATCATTCATGTATGTATAGTATAATAAATATTTTTATTTACTCCTCATCTTTCACCTTTGTGATTTTATCAACCTATGTTTCCTCATAAGAACCATGTATTTTAAACTGAAATATATTCTATAATAAGCAATTTTTATCTACTTTCTTACTTCGATAAATTAACTTACGTTCATGAGAATTTATAAGTAAAAAATGCCTAAAAATTATACATTAGGAGCTGCGTACGCTTCGCGCACACGGTGTTTATTTGAAGTAGAGGGCCGATATCTCTAAAATGCCCGGACCGATTTTAAATCCCAGTCCGGGCCTGTCTGAAGGAACACTTCTTTCCAAGTTAACACTAGATCGAGCGTTCATATATAATTTAAAGTGTGTATGAAAGCTCTAAACACCGAAAATGAAAATTTTTAATATCGAGATCTCTAGTCTTTACACCACATTATAAACTCAGAGTTTGGTGTGCCTTGATTTCGTATGTAATCGTTTACAAACTATGGCGAGTTGGAAAGTGTTAGTGGTCTTCAATATTGCTTTCATCTGCACAAAGTACCCCGTTAAAAATATTTATGTCTTTAATTGTGTAATAAACAACTAAGAACATCTATTGTAAAAAAATGAAGTATAGAAAAAATTATCATTGGCCCCCATTAGTTTCTCTAGCATTTGAATTATTTGCTAAAAGTGATTTAAAATAATTTTAAAGCAGAATTCGAACGAGCAGAAATGTTCAAACTATTACATGAAGTTAATTTCTCATATGCATACACTGCAATACAATAACGGAAGAGACACTTTCAGTTTTCGACATTTTTTAAAATTTCTGAGGAAATAATTAAAGGTTTATTTTGTAGTTTTAGAGGTGTTTAGTTCAGGCAATTTTTCATTCTTAGCATAAAGTTTAAAGCTCTCAAAGGTTTAAGAGACGAACAATAAATTACAAAAGAAAACAAGTATTTTTGAACATTTAAGTAATCTGTGTTTTTTGATGAACTATTATATAAAGTATTTTTAGTGTAAATTTTACCAAACATAGATTTAAATTCTTAAATTTATTTGGATAATTTTAGCATTCATCTCTTAATTCGTTGTTTAAAGGAGAAACTTACTTTCAAAAGCCCTTTTTATTGCTTAGGTAAAATGTTTTGTCTTTTTAATTATGAATGATAAACATTAATTTATCAAAATATTACACATATAATCATAAATTATGCCTGAATTGTGAACAGAGTTTGAAAAATATGAAATAATATGATTTTGAAAAAAAATTAATATTATTGTTGCATAAAAATGTGCAGCGAAATATTATGAAAGATATAAAGAATCATAGAATGGACAAAATTTTCAGTTTTTAATGATTTGCTTAAAATTTTTTTAACTGATTTTTTCGGATGTTTCTATTTATAAATTATACAGAAAAGTGCAATGCAATTCAAAATGGATGACAATTTCAAAAGCACTCTGCTTCGTTAATGAATCATATTTTGTATTTGTTTCCAGATAATCATTTATTCTAAAATATAAATGTAAATTCTATGATAAATGAAACCTTAAGAGTCATATTTTTATTTTCGCATCATTATTTTCCAGAATATTTATGAAAAAAACATTGGAAACTTGAATGATAAAAAACTCCATAAATTTCGTAAATAAAATAATAAAACAAAAATGCGAATATTAAATTTGATGCTCTTAAGTAATAATTACATATTAAAAATTGAAAAATGAGAATCGAAGGAAAATTGGAAGGGTTAACGCGGTTAAAAAGAAAAAGATTGTTTTAATAAAAAAATATTATTTATGCACTTTTTTTGGACTCAATCTCAATACACTACAAACCACTACATTATCTGAAAACAAAACTTCATTTTAAATTAATTAAAGTGAATATTGATTCATCTTGTTCAAAACGAAAAACTTATTCGTATTTGCTATCTTAAGCATGGTACGTTTTTTTACTGCGCAAAACATGTATTTTTGCAAAACAATTCGAACAAGAATGTTATCTTGGAAAGATAACAATTTGTCTCTAAGATTTTTTTTGCTTATTTGGCTGATAACTTTTGGCTGATATAAGTTACAGATCATGTTGTATTTATTTTTTTCATAGTAAAATTCAAACATTTAAATTTTTTTGCAGAATATAATTTTGTGTAAATTATTGTTTCAGTTTGCAGAATTAAGGCGGAACTTGATTGCAACCGTCTGTTTACAACCTTGTTCATAAACTAAATGAAATCTGTTGTAACATCTAGGGATCCAGAGGGCTCTACAAACCGTTTACGTTACTTAATATATTAAATTTCAACATTAAGAAACGTGTTCTAGTTGCCCTGGCAACAAAAGAATGAGATAAATCACACTTAGCTATTTAAATTAATTGATATTTTTAAGTTGTGAAGAGCGTTGTTCTTATTGTATATTTGGAATGTTTTTCCTATGGAGAAAGAGATTTGTCGTTTGTTTTGCAAGCACGATGAGCTAAATCCTTCTAGGATTAAATATTAAGCACCATCAGCAACTGGGAATAGAAATAAGATTTTGGGTGTTATGAAGAACGGTATTGTAATACATCACAATCATTATATTTAAATGGAACAATGTTTTATAAACTATTATATAGAGGTTACAATTATATATATATATATATATATATATATATATATATATATATATATATATATATATATATATATATATATATATATATATATATATATATATATATATATATATATATATATATATATATATATATATATAGACACATATAAAGAATAATTTTTATCTTAGGATAATTATTCTTTATTCAGAAATATCGCATTTATAGCAATAGATGTGTCTTGATAACGACTATTGCTTTTACCATTCTTGTTTCTCTACAATTTAGTCTTTTTATTTTATTCATGTTTTTCATGTTAATTTGTGTTTATATATGTATATGTATATATATATATATATATATATATATATATATATAGCTGATAAACGATCAGCTGACGTCATAGGTCACACGTGTGGGTAACTGTGATCTACTTCTTCTTGAAGTGCAAGTACCTAATTAAGTTTTTATTTCTACAAAAATAAAAAATTATTCTAAATAAATACCGTGTAACTAACAATTCAACACTACTTAAATTATTACATAAGACAACGTAACAAAATAATAACTCCAGTTTTGCCAATACATAGAGAAATAAACGAGTTTATGGTGCTACGTATATCTTTATATAGAGAGAGATTATTGATATATTTTTTATGATTAATTGTAACACTATTAATGAGTTATTGTAAAAATATTAATTTATTATTTAATTGATATTAATTTATTTGCAATATTAATGCATAGTTTTGATGCAACCAATTAGAATTTGAAAGAGGATACTGAGGTACTAGGTAACATCAAAAATTCCTAGAATGAAAAGGAAAAGAAACGAAAAGGGAGCACACAACTGTATTATATAACTTTATATTATTATACTTGCACGAATATAACATAATATAGCCATAACCCTACCATTAAATGACAAGAAACTGTAATAAAAGTCCTTTTGAGTGTGAAATATGATTATTTACTTGAGGAAGTATGGATCAGATGATGGCATGGTAAATATTGATGCAAGGTTGCATTTTGAGACTAGAAATGTTAATCGCTCTGCTGCCGTATTTAATAATATTATCATTCTATCCATACCTTTACTGAGAGGAGTTTAATTAACCCTATCCATATTCATAATTACTAGAAACCTGCTCGGTTGGAGAAAGGCGCCGGGACTTTGTGAAGGCATCAATTCTAAATGGATAAACTGAGCTAGACAGAATTGATGGACCATTTATATAATTAAACAATTGAGGTATCCTCTGTTCCCCAAACATTAAGCTAGAAGTTATGGCATTATTAAATTTTCTTTAACAGTTTCGATTGAGTCGCCAAATGACATTGAATGGCGGCTTCGTTTTAATATTCTGAAGAGGTCAGGGCGTCGGGAAAAATCCATTTCTGTCGTCTAATTGGTTGTGGAGGAAGAAAAGAAAACATTTTGAAATTTTGAAGTTAATTTTCTCCAACATTTTTGGGATTGCTTTGTGAATTTTTTGAAGGGAAATTTTGTTTGGAAAAGACGCTGTATGATGAGAAAAGAAATGAAAGTTTTGATTGAATTTTTAATAAGAATTCTCTAATTAAGAAACAGAGCCGCAGGGAGCTTATTGAAACTCATGATTACTAAACTTAACTTCTTATTTTTTTATAATGCCTAGTTTATTTAAAAATGCTGTAAAAGTACTGATGAACGCTAAATAAAAATGAATATATATTTTATTTTTAATATGTACGACGTATGCGCTCTTGAGTAAGTTAGTAATGTGATTTTGTCTCACATCTTTATCCCCATTATAAGGGTTGAATATTTTAGCGAAAATTGTATGATTGTATCAGTAGCATATAACTTTGTAGCAAAGATAAAGCTTTAAACACTTTCCTTTGCAAGGAATATTTTATTGCAAACATGAAAAATAAAGTAACAAAAGCATTTACAAATTTTACGAATGTTTCCAATTATTTGATTGCAGTGCATCTCAGCAATAATGATATACATTTCAAAACGTGAAAAAACATACTATTAGTGAATCAAGCAAAAATATAAAAAACTAATTAAGAATTAAAGGAATATTTAAATAATGTTTAACATTAATTAAATTAACAAAGAAGTCAAAATTTAAAAATAAATTTTCAAAACTTTAAACATGTAGATTTCTGAGAAATGATAAATTAAATAACGTCATATTTAAGAAAATACGTAACATCCCTTTTAATAAAATAGTTGAATTTGTGAAAGATGAAAAACCAAATCAAAATATGTTTATAATATTTTGCGATGTTTTTATAGTGTTAATATGTATCGAAATGTAGAAAATGCATGCATTCTAGAGTGATGAATTCTAGAGTGATTTTTATGTCATTTTAAGTAAACTAAGGTAGTTACTGGGCACTTAATGTTTTGATATTTGTTTCAAATTAAAAGAAAATAAATAAAGTACTGTTCTTTCTTTATTTAAGATAATGTTAAAGTTTCATTGTTAAGATAATGTTTTAAGTTTAAGATACTAGGGTTAGGCTTAGGAAACTAGACCTTATAAAGACCTTATACACAACCTCCATAAAAGTAGTAATGGGTCGGTTTTTCATTTTATTTTAAACGAAAGTATTTCACTAAGTGTGCAATGTGCTCAAAATAAATGGAATGTTTGATCTGTTGATCAGATATACCACTCAGAGAAAAAAATTCTAATTAAATAACGGTACTGATTGGTTATGACATTTCTGGTTAAACAAAAACCATAATTCTGGTATTTAAAACTAAAATGTATGATATTTAAACCATTTATTTGTGATATCGGAGGGTAACGGCTTACCGAAAAATCTGGTTTTCAAAATTATAATTCCTTTTACCGCACATTTAGTGAAAAATACAAAACTGAAAAGTATAATCAACCGAATAAATGGTTTTCATGCCATGCTCTAAGATATCGTGATGAAATCACCAAATTTTTTCCCACTTGGCCAACTTTTATCACGTGTTACAAAAAACATATTTTATTGTTAATTTTACTATAATCATTAACAAAGTGCTTTGAAAAAAATTATCTAGATTTTTGGTGCTCCCTTAGAGTCAGAAACTCAGTAAATGTTACCCTATTTTGCCAGCTCTGACCATAATGCTTTTCACAGTGTTACACTTCATCGTTATTTTTCAAAGGATGATCCGAAGTTTTTTTTAATTTGTTAGTAATGACTACAAATTGGAAGACGATAAAATGTATCGTCTTTAAAAGACCCTTTTTTGACAGATTTGAATTTTCGATTGATACACCCACAATCCAGAAAATAGGGTCTGAACAGTTCAGTCTGGAAATCAGCCAAAAGTTTATGAGTTACATTTATGTCAGCCAAATTAGTTGCAATGCAAGTTCCCATTCCCAAAATTCATTTTCTTCACTTCTAATTTATTATCAAAATTAGGTCAATTTTTTTGAAAAAAGAAAAGCACAAAACAAAACAAGAGGTGTAAAAGCAGAACTTCTGTGGGGAAAAGAAATATTTTTAGAAGAAAATTTTTTTCTACAGTATTAATATTATCAAAATACACAGGAAAATTCGATAGATTGCCTTAAACATAATTGAAAATACATTCTTAATAATATTCTGATCTTCCTGAAAATATAATTTTAATAAAGTTCCGTTTGTAGCATGGACTTTATTTAACGTTATTAGTATTCTACTCCTTTCCTAAATTCGTTCAGAAAATTTGAAAGTTAGTGTTTTATTTATTGATTTCATTTTAAATTAAAAGAATAATAAATAACTCCCATTTTTTAAAAAAGAATTGCTTTTTGCAACAAAACTGTAAAAAATAAGCTTGTTCGTTTTTAATATAAATTCTGTTTGCTATATGAATAAAATCAACATTTGATTGGAAAGTTTTTTAGTATTTGAATCCTTCGTTTTACTCAAATTATTTTATGAAAGAAAATATCGAAAAGAAGAAATGCTATTTCAGGTAGGGAAAACACACCGTTTTAGTGCTGATTGCTAGGAATATAAAGTAGTTAATGCAACGAGAAAAAGAAATGACTGAAATGAAATATTGTTTTATTTATAAAAATAAAAAAAAAATACGCAGGATGCGGTAAAACTGAAATGTTAGAACCGAAAGTAGATTGAAGTTATCTTCTCAATTTTTGGAAAGTGTTTTCTTTCTTTTTATAAGTCATTCTAATTTTACATCTTGAGATAAAAGCAAACACTCATTTTGCTCAAAATGGGGTTTCTTTTGTCTTTCGAAAACATCTGGAAAACATCTCAAAATAAGATCCCCTTTTCTTTTATAGAATGTGGATATGCCTTTTCTGTTGGCTGGATAGAAAACTGGGCTTTCAATTTATAGCCAAGCTGGAGTGTGCTCAAGTATTTTTTCACGCAGACTTTTTGCGACTTCAAATCTTTTTCATGAGATTCTTCAATTTCTTTTCTTCTTGTTTTCATTTGTAGAAAATACCCCCGATTGTCCGAAATAGTCCTGCTGGAGGGTTAAATTCGTAGAATATATTTTTATTTTATTCTTTTCATAAGTTCAGCTCTGAATGTTTTTCGCCAAGAGCGATAGTACTCTATACGCTAGGAGAAATTCTGGATAAAACTACGGTACTAAGTTCATCCTCCGCAGAATCCATTTTTCCGTAAAATCCATTGCTGTACTAAAATATTGCACCGTAATTTTTACAGAAATACTTACTTAGAGTGATTCAGTGATTTTATGGTACTTAAAAATTACGGAGTGTCAGTTTTTTCTTACCCGTAATATGTTCCGGTAAAAATGAACTCTACGGGTTAAAAGTACCAGCACCCTGAGTGCTTTTTACAGTAATTTGATCTGGAATTTTTTACAGTTTACCAACTTAAAATAATCAATATATAAAGTAAAATGTGTAAAGCCTTTGGAACAAATAGCGTAGCATATTTAAGTATGCAGAATTAGATGCAACGGTTTTAAAGTAATACTCGTAAACGAAATGGGATTTCATATCAATGTGTTGAACCTGGGAATTTTTATTTGTTTTTACATAAAAAAATTGTTAAAATAATGCCATCTATTTCATATTGTTTCAAAAATGTGTTTATTTGCTCTCTGTCAATCCAACTGTTCATATATTTTGGAATTACAAAAACCCCTTTAGTTTTAAGGAGACGTCCCAAAAGCATTAAGGGAAAAATTTAAGACCTTATTGTATCAGTGTATTTGTTACATATCAATCTATTCTATTAAGATATGCAAACTGCATTAAACTATTAGAGAAAATTAAAAAAGTTCAGTTTATAACCCACTAACGAATGCATATCCCAATATCTCGCTTTAAGAAGCTTTACTTTTTCTGCAATGATTTGAGACATACTCTCCCTGTTTTATCAGTGTCACGCAATTCATTATACCGCTTGAAAAACAATTTGAGACGCAATTCTTATTATTTTTATATTGAATATTAACACGAGTCGAAAAATTGATTTCTACACAAGATGAAATATTTAAAATAGAACATTTAAAAAAATTCAGATTCTACATTGTTAAAAAAAATCTGGTACATTTATAGATTAATAAACTCTCAGCTGGGGTGGTAGTATAAAACTGTTTATTTCACGGAAAAATACTGTTATTTAAAAACAGATGGTTGTTTTTCAAGCAGATAAATAATGTTATCTTAGAAAATATGCTCAGTTATTTTAAAAGAAAAACTCCGTTATTTAACAAAAATCTTTGTCATTTTAGCAAAAAAATAAATAAATAAATAAATAAATAAAAAAAATAATGCCAGCAATTAGATCGGTGGGACCTGCGAGCAGAATTAGCAAAACTAATCAACACCGCGATTGAAACCGGATCATCTTTTTGGGAGGTGAGCGTTCTGTCCCTTCAGCTACAGAAGCTTAAACTGTTATTTATTTTAACCTGTTTTTATCCTAAAAGACTTACTGAAATCATATTTAAGTGTCAAAATGGTTTAAACTATATTGGCCCACACTTTTATAAATGTCTGGAGATTTAATTTACCGAAAATATAATAATAAATTTACCGGCAATTTAATTAACCTTCCTTTCGTTACATCGTCATTATTTAAAGCTAAATATTTTAGGATACGTATAAAGATAAACATTGCTTTTGAGTGGTTTGTTTACAATATTCATAAACTAGAATACAATAGCAGTAAACAATCCTAAAGTATGGGCAAATTTAAGTATTTACTTACAAGTTTAAAACAAGCTTAAATAGAACAACCGATAAGCTTTAGCTGAAAAACCGCAACCGATTTAAATTTCCCTATGCTACTATCCTAGACATTTATTTAGGCATTTAAAATAAGCCTTCTTAGAATTACCAATAAATCACGTACTGAATAATTGCAACCGATTAAACTATCCTTAAGCCAGTGCCTAAAAGACGTTTAATCGGACAAGCATCCCTTGGATGGATTATAATGTGACGCATTTCTGGAAGTCGACGCATCTGCAACTTTGTTCACACAATGTGTAAACAATTTAATTAATAATCTATTTAATTGTGTACACAATTTCAATAAACATCAGTAAAAAATTTACAATGTTAATTTATAAACAATAAGGAAACATAATCAGATAAATAAAAATAAAATGGAAGCAAAATAATAACATAAATAACAAATAAAAATATAAAGAGGCATAAATATTTAGAAAATCTTGCACAGAGAAAAAAAAATTCTGTCAAAATTATCTTACTGTATGGTAATGACATTTCTGGACAAAAAAACAACAACATAATTCTGGTAATAGAACAACAACGGTAATTAAAACATTTATTCGGCAATTTTACCATTTATATGGTGACGGTTTACCGAAAATTCTGGTCTTAAGAATACAGTTCTTATTACCACATATTTATAAAAAAAATACTCAACTAGAAAGAAAAATTAACCAATGAATGATTTTTATCTCATGCTTTAAGATATCACGCTAAAATTACTAAATTTTATCACTTTTACCAAATTTCATCACATATTACAAAACCATATTTTATTGTTGATTTTACCAAAATCAAAGCGCTTCCTGAAAAATTACCAAGCATTTTAGTGTTTCCATCGAGACAGAAACACGGTAAATTTTACCATATTTTGGTAGTTTTAACTACACTTTTTTCAGTATGCGAACTTTTCTCAGAGTTTATCATTCAATTCTGCTATCGAATAATAATGTAATACTTATTAATACTGATGTATTTATTGGATCAACAGTTGTTATTTTACTAAAATAAATTTAAATGAGTGATTTAACGTTTTAGAATTAAAAATACTAGAAATTATTTATTTATGAATATTGATATATAGGGTAAAATAATATTTTCCATAACATATATTGCTTTGAATGGCATTATTAGAGGATTCAGATACTTTTATGATGGTCCTTAAAAGGAGATGGCATCGATGTTACAAAAAGCAACATTCATTAAAATCAGATATATTTGTACTTGCGTGCTGATGGACATTTAATACATCTGAGACTGATCTGAGTTTAATCATTTTGTGAGATGGTTGGCGAAGTTGGCTTTTAATCTGCTCAAAACTGTCCACACAGTTTCACGTTCAATGAAAACGGCGATTTTATCGTCAAGTGAGTTTATTCTAATTTACAAAATTTGTGGTTCGGAATAATAATAATAAAAAAAAACTACTGGATGGCTTGAAAATGCAATAAAATTAGAATTTGCTAAAATTATATAAATTATTTCATTAATAATTTTATTATTAGTTTTACGTCAGAAATAAATAAAACCATTAAAATAATATCAATATCATAGTTTCGTTAAATATACTTATTAATGAGTGAAATCAATGAAGCCTAATTTTGAACGAAACTCAGACGAAAACCATTCTAATGTACATAGTTTAAACTGTTTGGCTGAAGTTGAACTGCAATGCTGTTCAAATTTACTACAACTTATATATGGCGCCAAATTGAACCATATTATTGTTCATGATTACACGATACTTTAAGTTCAACGTAACCTGAATGAATTTCTTTTTCATTAAAGTTGCATAAAATTTGCGTGAAATAATAATTCAAAGTTACATAAAATTTTTTATGAGAATGATTTGAGTAAAAAAAATAATATGTGAAATTTTTTTTAAAAATAAAATACTTGAATTTTTGCGTACTAAGACGCAATCATTTTGGTTTAAATAAAATGGTTAAATTTGGCTAAATACAGAATGTAAATTTCTGAACTTTTAACGTATTATTTAACATATAGTAGGCAGTTACAATCTGGAAAATATAGCGCCAATAATTTATTAGGTTATTTCTTTTATTTTTATTTTGTGCTTAATAATTTATTATTTGGAAAGCATTTGCGGTTTGCATACTTCATTGAAATATCTAGTGCATAATAATGTATAAAAATATAAAATCTTATTAATTAATATTCCTTATAGCTTAAATAATTTTAAAATTTTTGCTTGATTTCTACACAGCAAAAAATTCCTGTATAAAGTATCACACTTTGGGTGGATCATCTGGAAAATCCATTTTTATAGTAAAATATTATACTTTAATTTTTCCAGTAATACTTAATTCAAGTGATTCGCGGATTTTACAGTAATTATTACTATATAAAAATCACTGTATCGATTCTTTTTTCCGTTGCATGATCCGATAAAAATGGATTTCACTGCAAAAAATACCGGTACTCTGAATGTTTTTAATCTTAGTTTGATCTAGAATTTTTTTCACAGTGAAAACAGCTTTCTTTACTCCTCGTTTGTAATTCCCAAAAGCTGTAATTTCAAAAATTCGTAATTTCAAAAATTAAAAAACTCAATTTCTTAGGGACAGAAAATGCAATAATATTAAAATAACCAGCCAAAATATCTATATATTTTAGTTGCAGTTTCGTTTCTTAACTAAATTATTTTTGAAAAAAATTGTATATATCACCAACTTATTTATGTTTTTAAAAGTAGAAACTGGTAGTCACTTCATCTGGAATAAATAGTTTTGAGTGAGAATACTATTTAAATGTACAAAATGGTTGTTGGGCAATTTTTTTTTCAATTGAACAATATTTATTTATATTCCTTGTTCTGCCAGAAGCGACAAGTAAGCCATGAAAAAATCGGTTGATTCCTTAACATTAAGCCTAAATAACTATGTATTATGTACTATGATGTCGTACTATGTCGTGAAATGATAACTAGAAATTCTGAAAAGTTTTTGTATTTATTAATTAATACTGTTTATTTTGCATGTATATAATGTCGATATTCTATAATTTAAAAATTTCGTTCACCTCCGGCATACTGATAGGTTAATTATGCCAAAAATTAAAAAATACACGTTTTCATTATTAATATACAATGTGGACAAAAAACAACTGAGCAGAATTACTATACTTCACTTTGTTTTAATACTTTAAATCTATTCATATTTAATCATAATTTTAATAATCATAATTTTAATACTTTAATCATAATTTTAATACTTTAATCATAATTTTAATACTAACTTTAATACTATTTTAATTCTAATTTTAATACTTTAAATCTATGCATATTTAATCATAATTTTAATACTAACCATAACTTTAATACTATTTTAATACTAATTTTAATGCTTTAAATCTATTCATATTTGATCACAATTTTAATACTAATCATAATTTTAAAACTTCAATCATAATTTTAATACTAATCATAATTTTAATACTAATCATAATTTTAATACTTAAAATCTACTCATAAACATCTACTTTTATGTGAAATTAATCATTGAAAACACCAACAATAAAATATCTTTTATTACGTAACATAAAATGACGAGTTTTTAACAATCAGTGTCTTCCTTGTTAGTGACAGGTAGCATTATTAAAACGTGAGTAAATCCAACACTCATGCATATGATTGTGAAGAATTCGATTTTTTTCGATCGATATATCCATATCGATATCCTTACAGTTCAATTAGTTTCGTGAGCATATTAAGGAATTATTTTACCGTTATGTATTTTCACTTCAAAACAGAGCAACTCCTATATTTTTAAACAGCAAAACGGACAGGCTATATTTCACGACTAAATTAACTTACTTCCCTAAATTTATGCACATGTATTGAATATTTTAATCGAGCGAAAACGTGTTCAATTACGAAAACTCAATGATGAAGCGTCGCTGAAATTTTATTTCTGCTAATGATGGGAAGCAAGCAGATGGCAAGTCCAACGAGGACGTTCTGCCACAACTAAATTGGTTAATGGTTTCTCTTGTCGTGAGTTTGCGGGAAACAATCAGGAAGGCAAACAATTAGAGCCTACGTCCGGTAATTGGTTCCAGGTTGGTTAAATCAGTGGAAGTATATTTTTTCCCGAGAGTAACCGTTTTCCGGAGAGGGATTTGGATAATTACTTCAAGTTTACAGCCAAAGTGATGTGATCGGATATTAAGTTAGAAATAAGTGGATGCCTGTCACGTTTAGTTGTGACACTCCACGGTTTATAAAGTAATATTTCAGATTGTAATTAGAAATCGAATGGCGATTTTACCGTTTTGGTTTTATAAATTAGATAATAATGATAATGAATCACTATGAATCATTTGAATCTAATTTAAATTATAGTATACAACACTTGAAATTAGAGTTTTTACATCGATTGAGTTAAATGAATAAAGTAAGTATAAAAGATTCACTAAATTAAATTAAGAAAAAAAAACGCTTGTAAAATCGAGTATAAAATAGTTACTATATTATGCATAAATACTTAAGATTGCTGATGGATTGAGTAATAAACTTATTGTTGGTATACATAAAGGTTTGAGATTGTTAAGAAATGAGCATGTGATTTAAATCGTAAAAATAAAAGTATACATGAAGATCACAAGCATTTACAAGCATCGTCCAACAATTTCAAAACAAAAATGGCAATTTTTGACTGTGAGAAAAAATACAACTTTAAATAATATTCAATAAAATTTTCCAATCATTTTCCAAATAGTAACTTGATCCATGTGCTTGAAGACAGTTTGATTTTTACTAACTGCTTCAAACCTTTACTAATTGTTGTAAATAGAATTCATCGTTATGCCGTGAAAGGGAGGATTACACTCTACTAGAAATTTCTACTCGCTAAAATAGTAAAATTTCATTCAAATGGAATTCTATCGAGTTGGATGACAATTTTAGTTTTAATGATTTCCTGACATTTTCTACTTTTTAATAATTTATTAATACACACTATTCTATAAGCTGTGAGCATTTTAATACCATTGTTATGTGAACTAAATGATTCTATATATTTACATTCAAACTTAAAGAAGGGATATAGATAATTCCTCTGAGGATCGAACACATCTCTGACTTGATACCGACCCCAAATGACATTGAAGACACTTCGCAACGCATACAAAAGAAACCACCACACCAGAAAAGCTACCTTTAAATTCCTGACGTTTATGGGAAATTGAGATTCACCATATTTTTTTCCCGTTTCATTTTTTTTTCTCTCTACAGACAGCAGCCACTATTCTTTTGGATCGATGGCCATGCTGTCAGAGGGAGTACAACGGACCACTGCATCCTTTGACTAAAACTTCCCCTTCATTCCCACACGGGGAGAAAAGAAGAGAATAAGGGATAAAAAAAAAAGAAGAGGTGAAGATACGAGGAGGTGAAAGAAATAAAAAGAAAGAAATATTAGAAGCTGTCGGCGTATCCTTTTTAGGTAGGAGACGGAAGAGCCATATTGATCAGTTTAACACACTTCGATGACCCTTTTCGTGATACCGGGAGAATTTTCTTTTCCACATCTTCCTGGATTTCTTTTATGAAATGTGGGTTTGAAGGGTAGATTAGCAATTATATGAAAGAATTATGTGGGAAATGGAACATTTTAGGATTTATTTATACATTTTTTCACTGCAGTAAATTCAAGCCTTTTTGAAAACGACTCAAAAATCTTCATGATTCTCATAATCATATCATATCATATCATATCATATCATATCATATCATATCATATCATATCATATCATATCATATCCTGTTATAGCATAGCATTGTTTTATGCTTATTTAATCAAATATAAAATTTGAAAATATTTTCTAAAT
This sequence comes from Parasteatoda tepidariorum, assembly GCF_982258835.1. Taxonomy (NCBI): domain Eukaryota; kingdom Metazoa; phylum Arthropoda; class Arachnida; order Araneae; family Theridiidae; genus Parasteatoda; species Parasteatoda tepidariorum. The sequence goes on along the minus strand of NC_141755.1, from coordinate 7,690,158 downwards.
GAATTTAAAATTTTATTTTCCACCATTACTCCTTCTATTGTTAATCTATTGTTGCGTTTTTATTCAAATGAATCAAATGTTTTATTCAAATGTTACGAAATATTACACGTGAAAATACAGAAAAATTGTTAATATATTGTTATGGTTCGTTTAAAGCATAAGTTACTAAGTTAAACTAAATTAAATATAATATTAATTTATTATAAATTCAACCTTGAAACTATTAATCTATAATAAATTAAACTTTAACTTATATAATAAATAAACTAACCAGGTTGTGGTTATTTAAAATGTAAGTTAAAATAGCAAAACCCAAGTTTTTTACTAAGTAATAATCCTATTCTTAAATACTTATAATACTAAATTGACTTTTCAAGTTCAGGGAAAGCACGATAGTTTATGAAAGTTATTAAGATCCACTAAAGAAAATTTGAATAGAAAGTTTTAATAGAAGTTCACATTGAAAAATAGATTTTTAGCTACAAAGATACATTTCTGAGAAGTTTTTGATTCTCTGAATAGTTTTATGTTGTTGAACTTTTCTGAGATGAGCTTTCAGAAGTTTCGATTGAAATTATAATCTATTCAGTGACAAATTATGTATTGGAAACCAATGAATTCTAACCACTTTCTCCACTTAACCACTAGACTAGACTCGTATAAAAGCAACAGCAGAAAACATTACTCAGTCTTCAATGCATCTATTTAAATGAAAGGTTGATTTTTCAGAAATTATTCATGCTAGAGCCTATATCATTTGCATCATTTTGAAGTAAGACTATTTCGTCTTGAGATTAAAAACTATTATTTTTCATTAAGGCATGTCAAAATTTTGAGCTAACTAAAAACGTTGGTTCCTTATAACTTTAGTTATAATAATGAATAATGCAGCAGAAAAGTAATACAATTCTTTTCTGTAAATCTTTATAGATTTTAAATAGTCATTTTTATAGATTTTTGTTAATAATGCAACCTTGTGATGCTTTCTGATAAGATTGGATCTCATTTTGTCTCTTGTAAGGTCCAAAATACTTATTGTGATATTGCTTTTCAGATATTTCCTTCCTTCATTTTAAGGTTTAACTTGTCGATTATATTATTTTAAATTTAATTTAATAATTGTTTGAGTTACTTCAAGGAACTGGCCTCAGTTAATGTGATGGCTGCCCTGTTTATTGAGCAATACGTAACCTGCTTTGAGTTATTGCGTTACAAGTCTTATGTTATTACTATATCATGATCCACCAAAACACTGCCTCAACTACTACTACTGATAATAAAAATAGGTAAAACACACAACACAACATAAACAAAACATACGTATCACACAATCAACCACGGACTGGCTCACAATAGCAGCCAACGTGACTGATCACCACGCACGCCACACCACTGACCCTGCTCCCAGTCCCCGGGGACAGACAGTGAGTCCGGAGCTTTTCAGCTACCCGTGATGGCCATTTACGTTAAATGTAAAAAAAATTAAAAAAAATAAGTAAAAATAAATAAATAAATAAATAAAAATACCTGTGACGTGACTAGCTATTTTATATTGTACTGTTATTGTCGATGTCCATCCTTTGAGTAATGTAACGCTGCTAGTTTATCTATGTAAAATAAAATTGTCGCTACTAGGCCGGAATAGCCTGGTCAGTGGGGTGCCGGGCCCATGTCCAAGAGTTCGTGGGTTCGGTCCCCGCCGGTCGAAGACTCCCCGTGTATTAAATGGTGACTGATGCACGTTAAATCTGTCGAGTCTCAAAGTCCTCCATGTTCCCATAACAAATCAATACCTCTGGGGGTACCGATCCAGGAGTTTCCTTGTCTTCTGGATTGGTTCAAAATTACAAGGCTACGGCGTTGAACTCTAGTAGTCGCAAACCCAAAAATTGGGTCGACTGTTCAACGGCGGTCATAAAAATAAAATAAAATAAAATACCAAGACTGAAATACCTATATTACCCAAAACCAGTTAAAATGACTTAATTGGGAAAGACTAACTAATGTATAAAGAAATTTGTTTAAAATTAATTTTTATTATTTTCGATATTAATAATATCAACAATAAAAATAATTATGAAAGTCACAAAATTCTAAGGAATTGTGTCATCATTGTTTTTCTAATTGTAATTAAAAAGCAGTCAAAATGCCTTCCTTGGGCTATCTAGTGTTAATTCTTGCGTATTTTTCTTATACATATTATAAGATGCTTATTTCTTATTTGGATAATTGAGCTATTATTATTCAATTAGGTTTTTTCATATTTAATTTAATTACTATTTTACTTATTATATTAATTTTTCCCAAGTTTTAAGGTGTTAATTATAGAATATTTTTCTTATTTATTCCCCTTTAAACGATTTCTTTTCTTTCGTTTCCGATTGTCCAAAGAAAAAATTTCATTCTCTTTACCATGTACCTTGAGGGAGTGATGGCATAACTAGAACTCCAGATGCGTAGAATTCTATTCACACCTTTGCCTTAGGCTGCTGTCTTCCTGAAGCCTTCTGTCTGTTCTGATTAAATGCTTGAGAACGTAAACGTTATAGAATGTCTAGGGCCCCTTGGCCAGCCTATTATCTCCGCGGTAGTAAGCGAATTTGGCCTACAAAATATTGGTTTTGGGCAACTCATTTGGGCATGGGGCATTTTATGCTGAAGGATTTTATTTCTGTTAGTCAAAGTAAGGGCCTAGTTTGCTCTGGTGTTAAAATGTTTGCGTCATTCTAAATTCGGCTTGGCCGGGTAGCTGTTACTAGTATTTTTTCTCCTGCCAAGTCAGATGGTAGATTAATAAGAAATTGCGTTGACTACAGATCAATAAGAAGATGATATGCATACGTGTTTTGAATTTATATATATTTCTTGTATAATATTTCCTAATTTTTTAACACATTTATTTTCTATGTTTTTTTTTTGTAATGCTTTAAATTTTGAAAGCAATATGTGCAAAATGAAAAATTTTAATTAATTTTTGTTTAAATAATAATTTTCTCATTTTTAAAAGGAGTTAGTTGCATTAGTTATAACTTTTACAAAAATTCGGTATGAATACTAACTTTATTTTTTTAAATATTTAATTATAAGCTTAATTGAATGATGTTTCATTTAAGCTCATTTTTCAGTAATAGTTTTTTAATACTAGTTTCCTCTCTTTTGGACCGAAATGAATTATCTTCAGATATAAGTTTGTGTTCTTCTACTCAAAATATCACATTTTTTAACGTCGCAAATATCAATGAAATTTTAATTAATGTGCTAAATTTGAATCTTTAATTAAAAATATGGTTTTTATCTAAATGAGAGGAAACGTTTAGCACGAAGAAAATCATGCATGATTTGACAACGAAGAAACGTTTTTGAATCGACATATATTGATCTGATTAGTAAAATATAAAAAGTCGGAAAATAGATTCCTCTCTCGACTTCTAATGAGACGTTTAGTCACCGAAACCATCACGGTAGGATTTTTCCGGAATGTTTTAGAGGCTCGAAGAATTGAGACCAACTGTCCCAAAATAATGCCCATTCATGCGAGTTCTCAACAGCTAGAATTCTATTGAAAACATTTTATTTTATAACCGTCGTTGAACAGCCGACCCCATTTCGGGTTTACGACTACTATTTTACAACTCCGTAACCTCGCAATTTTGAACCCAATCCGGAAGACAAGGCAACTCCTGGCTCAAGTATTGGAAGATATATGCTTTCGTGGAGGACTTTTTTATGGCACTAACCCGCATTTGAGTTACATGGAGAGGAAAATCACGAAAATCTCCGTCGGTTAGCCAAACGGCAAGGGGACTCTAACCCATGACACGTCTACCACTGAGGATATCTTACGTCAGCACTGTGGTTGGTGCAAGCCGGATGCGGAATTTTTATCAATCAGCCATCGCTGGGCTTCAAACCCAGTACACCTAATTGGACGGCGAACGCTCTATCCCTTGAGCTACTATGGCTCTTCTCAATTGAAACCATGTCAGAATTCAAAGGGAGGTGGGGAGACTATTGTCATATCTGAATCTATCAGAAAATAGGTCATAATGAATGGGGAGTGGAACTGCCCATTGTCACAATGAAGTTAAAAACCGTTTTTGATTTTAAGTTGGGACGATTTGGAATATTAATTGCTATTGCCATTTAATAAACAGTAGAATAACGATCTGACTTCAAGAATTTACTAACACGTGTCATATATTTATCAATAGGGATCATTTATGGTTTTCTAGAGCGAGCTTAATCGCTTGCCTGGAATTTAAGAAGTCCCTCGTGTTATTGGTAGACTGAATGTTCCGATAAAGGCCTTAAATTTCTTGCCAAATATTGATGTCTTTACAACTGGATAAAATGATTGGAAATATGATCTGTTGATGACTTTTTAACGAGGCAAGCACAGCTGATGTATTTGTATTCACCTAACATCTACAGTTTACTATCTTTTATAAAACTCTATAGATAAATTTCACTTTCTGTATTGGGTGATCTTATTAAAAAATGTATTTTAAATATATCAGATAAAAATGTCGATTTAAAACGTCATGCTCAGTTTTTTTTCTCCAATACGTAAATTCTTTTCTCAAAAATGACTAGCTGCGGAAGAATAATTGAATTCAAGGTAATTTCAGAGAGATTTTTGTGTAATAAGATTCGTGTATTATAACATTCACTAGATTTTCAAAAAATATAAGGAAAACACTTCAAAAAACATTTTCATATAGTTTTTTGTCAACTTGATAATTAAATAGTAGTGTGCTTTATTAAGTAACTTAAAAAAGAGATTTTTCAAACTTTAATCTTTGGTAAGGAAGCTATATTCCATTCACGTTTTTATGAATAATAGACAGCATATTATTTTATATTTTATTTCACAACCGGCGTCGAGCAGCTGATCCACTTCTGAACAATTTTCAACCCCGTAGCTTTGTAATTTTGTACCCAATCCAGAAGAGAAGGGAACATCTAGATCAAGCATTGGAACAAACTAGTCTTCGTGGTGGACTTTGTGATATAACTAACCCGCATTTGTGTTGCATAAAGAGGAAAACCTCCCATGGTTTGTCCGACGGCAAGGGGATTCTAACTATGAATCCATCTACATTTTATGTCAGTACTGTGGTCAGTACGAGTCAGCAGCATAGTTCGTATCAATCAGCCACTGCTAGGATTCGAGCTTGGGTCACCTTATTGGGAAGCGAAAGTTCTACTCCCTGAGTCTCCGTCACTCAGACTCAATAAAAAGGTAATTCTGTAAATTGAGCAAATTTATTTTGAATTAAAAATACATAATTCGTTCATATTTGAAACTAATTGACATTGCTGAGGGTAAAATATATTTTATTTGCAAATAATAAATTTATTTAAATTAAAACTCCAAAATATTTTCTTTTTTTAATTTTTTTAAAAATATATAAAACTGCTAGTTTTTAATAATCACGAAATAAAAATAGAAAATATACCGAACTTTTACTATTAAATAAACTTTTAAGAAAAATATATGCCCAAAGAATCCTGAAAAATGACAAAATAAGATTGTTTCATATGAAAAAAATGCAACGTCAAATAACTTAAAGCTACTAAATAATATAATTAAAGAGAAGAAAAAGTAATTATTTAAGCTTCTCCATTAAAGAATGTTTACAATTTTACAGCGATACAATTAAGTTTGTAAAAAATGATTTATAGCAACAATATTCTATTATTTTTATGAATTTTAATAATCGATTATACCCAGTCATTTGCCATCATTAATAATTGTAGCATCGTAGTTTCATTAAACTCTCTCGTTCGAAAATTTCAAGTTAAAAATGCAGCTATCTTTCGAATTTCCCCTCAATTCATTTTAAGATCGGATATATTCTTTTCAATTTTGAGGGAAAGCTATCAATTACCCTAGCACTTCGTATAAGGTGAATGTTAGTGAATAGAGAAGCTTACTATTTTCAGAAGTGACAGAGGAGTTGATTTATGATGAGGTTTCTCACTAGGTTGAGAAAGGTTTCTACCCTTCATAATGGTAGGTGAATGTAGGAGCAAGGATTTGTCAACATTCTTGACAGAATTTTCAGGAATAACTAATAACAAACTCTGTATCCATAAAAGTTTCTATTTTAAGAACTTTTAAGAAATAGTCTTATAAAGAATAGAATTTTATAAGAAAAGATGTCCAGTGCATTAGTATGACAATGCTGTTATATATATATATATATATATATATATATATATATATATATATATATATATATATATATATATATATATATATATATATATATATATATATATATATATATATATATATATATATATATATGTATATATATATATATATATATATATATATATATATATATATATATATATATATATATATATATATATATATATATATATATATATATATATATATATATATATATATATATATATATATATATATATATAAAAATTCAGGGTTCAAGTTTGTGTTTATTCACCTACTCTTGCATAAATTAAATGCTCTACTCTATGAAACTTCCATATTTTTTCCGAAAGTATTCAAGTTTTAATTTAAGCAGTTGCCGGTAGATGGCAGTAACATATACCACTGAAGCCAGTTGTAGTAAAGAAAAATGGCGTTTACAGGCGGAGGGAATTATGAATAACCCTGCATATATATGTATACGAAATTAAAAAAAATAATAATATTAATAAATAAAATAGGAATTCTTGTTCTATCAGTGCAAACTTTGTTTCAAATGAATAAGAAATCTTTTTTAGAGGGGGAAGGAACATCCAGTATAATTAAGTTGATATAGTCTACTCGGACAATATTAGTTAAGCTTATTTATTTTTATTTCCTATTAAGCTAATTTCTTTTCACTAACAAATATATATGTTCACCTGTTGTTCACAAATATATATGGTAACGTTATACACTTGTTATTACTAACATATTTATTTTATAGAATGCAATAACTACTTGGTTATAAATAAAAAATAGAAGAACTTTACAAAAAATACATTAATTACTAAATTTACAACTAGAGTAATTACAATTAGAGTAAATTTACAATTAGAGAAAATTTACGATTAGAGTATATTTTTTCAATTAGAGTAATAATTAATGGATAAAAATAGTACATGCACTCTATCAAATATTTTTCTAGAAAGTCTCTAAAGACTTTTGAGAATTCTCTTAAGAAACTCAATCCACAAAAGTTCAGTTCGACTCATTTATCAACAGTATAATTTAAAACTTAATTAACACATATTAAAATAACAGAAAGTTACTATAATTTAGAGCATCCGAAGCATACATAACTATTTCAGAGCAATATTAGTTACAGTTTTACATTTCCGAATCACAAATAATAATTGAACGAAAATCGACATCTTAATTAATGTGAAGTATACATTCGTTTGAGACTTTTTTAGAGGAAACGAATTTCACTGTAAAGTTCTCTGAAACCATTTTATTTTAATGCCTTAAGTAAAAGCATTTTATTTTAAAAGCTTGAAGGATATTATAGAGACTAGACAACAAAAGCATACTTGGCAGGCAAAATTGTTTTTTTTTTCTTTTCTTTTGACATGAACTAACACTATAAAACTGTTATAAATGCTTTCTTACAGTGGAAGTCATTTAATATTTTCTGCTACTATTAATAACTCTATCTAAGTTAATATCTACATGGATATATCACGATAACTATTATTAGTTTTATTCTAACAGCTCAAAATTATTCGTATAGATTAATATATCTGATTCTCCGAGGTATGTAATTTCTTATTCAATAAGAATGCTAGAAATTCTTGATATTGCTTGGGTTAGATTGTGATTAGATTCAAAACTTCTATAGATAGACGTGAGTAGAATCGCACTGTTTTACTATATATATATATATATATATATATATATATATATATATATATATATATATATATATATATATATATATATATATATATATATATATATATATATATATATATATATATATATATATATATATATATATATATATATATATATATATATATATATATATATATACATCACAACAAAACACGAAGAAAATTAAGATAAACAATACGTTTCATTTATTGCGCATAAGCTGCAAGTAAATAGAACTCGTAAAATAAGTTCAAAATGAAGATAAAACAAAGGAAAATTACAGATTAATGAAAAAAGGGGGTAAAAGAAAATTAAAAATGAAAATAACAAAAACTGTGGAAAAAATAATACGAAAAAAAGGATAGAATTCTTTTAAAAATCCGGAAAATAAAAGATATAATCTTTTCATCAGCCCACACGATTATATCCGATTTTTTACATGTTATTTTTACTTATTGTGTTCTATTTTATTTGCTGTAATTTTTGTAAAAAAGTTTTGAGTGCTCCTCACACTATTGTATCGATATATTTTGCTTTGGCTATATTGATACAATATTAGTAAGCACTCTTTTTTGCGGATATAATCGTGTGGGCTGATGAAAAGATTATATATTTTATTTTCCGGATTTTCTAAAAGAATTCTATCCTTTTTTTCGGATTACTTCCCCCCCCAGTTTTTGTTATTTTTATTATTAATTTTCTCCCCCCCCCCCTTTTTTCATTAACCTGTAATTTTTCTTCGTTTTATCTTCATTTTGAACATATATATATATATATATATATATATATATATATATATATATATATATATATATATATATATATATATTATTCTATTTTATAACCATCGTAGAGCAAATTGACCCTAATTTTTTGATGTTTACGAGTACTAATGCTCAACTCCGTAGCTTGTAATTCTGAACCAAATCCAAAAGACAAGGGAACTTCTGGATCAAGTATTGAGTGAAATTTACTTTCCTGGAGGATTTTTTGATAGAACTAACCAGTATTTGTGTAACATGCAGCTGAAAACACGGAAATCTCCCAAGGGACCTCTAACATATGTAACTGAGAATATTTCATGTCAGCACTGTGGTCGGTGCGAGCCGAGGGCTGATTTTGTATTGCTAGATATCGCTGGGATTCGAACTCGGTGAACCTTATTTGGAGCAGAGCGCTCCATCCCCTGAGCCACCATGGCTCAATTATTATTGTCAAATTCCATAAAGCTAAGGAAAAAAGAATTATTGCCGTAGTATTACATATAATCTGCGCCTAACTATAACAGGACGTCTTTAATAGCATTACTGTATTAAATGTACATTATCATGTTTCCTTACGAGGTTTTATCTGAAAAATGTTCAAGGTTAAAAAAAAGTAGATTTAAATTTTATTTTCCAATTAGCTCTGTCGAGTCACCTTTGAAGATGACTTGAATCGGAATCAAGTTTGCGTCATGAGGTTAGAAACAACTGCTTAGAAATCTGCACAGAACAACCACTTAATTGTGACCATTGGACAGTGTTTTGCAACAGATTGCTATTGCATTATAGTTTTGCCATAATTCTACAAAAGAGCTGGTGCATAAAAAAGAAAATAATTTCTTGGTATAAATTCGAAATTTTATTTCGCGTGCAGGGTAGAGTGAATAAGAGATCATACCTAAACATCATTGAAGCTGATGATTAATTATCTGATGATTTATTTAAATGTCGTCGAGATAGTGTCGCGATAAATTATCAGAGTAATGTGACTTCATTTAATATAACTTTAAACAGGGTAATGCGTCCAGCAAACTACTGTAATATATTGGTATCCGATTTTACTTTAGATTTTGAAGCGTTTGCCACGACATTCTTTATATTTCAATTCTAAAAAGAATTTAGGGATCAAATTAAAAGGGTGTTTCGTAATATATTTACAACCATCTGGCTTCACTCTATTAAAAAGTCTTATTCTGGTTTTCGCCTTCCAATGAGCTGAACCGGGTTCAAATCTCAGCTATTACTGATTGATTCGAATTCCGCATCCGGCTTGCACTGACCACAATGCAGACGTAAAATATCCTCAGAGTCAGACGGGTCATGGGTTAGGGTCCCCTTGCCATCAGGCTAATCACCAGAGTCTTTCGTGGTTTTCCTCTCCATGTAACGCACGTGGGGGTTAGTCCTATCAAAAAGTCCCCCACGAAGGCAAATTTTCCCCAATACTTGTTCCAGGAGTCCCCCTGTCTCCTGGATTGGTTTCAAAATTGACTACGGAGTTGAGCATTGGTAGTCTTAAGCCCAAAAAATTGGGACGGCTGATCAACGAAGGTTATTAAATGAAATAAAATTTTAAACTGATAAAATGTTTTCAGGATACTTAGTCAAATTTTACTACCAGTAATAGTGACTTTAAAAGAAAAAAAATTGCTATCGTTAGAGCATTTATAGATATGAGCAGGCAACTTTTAACTTTATAAGTTGAAATGCATTTACCAATCTCTTAGAAATAAATATTAAACTAAAAAATATTTCAAGTAATAACATTAAAATTATAATGAATTAAGAAGAGGGTTTTCCGCCGTATCAGTTAGGAAAATTTGAAATGTTAAAGTTAACTTGGATTTTAAAAGTGACTGATGAAAAAACCTGAAATTTATTATAAAGTTATCAATTTATTTATAGCTATTAACTTATTTATTCCTTTTAAACAAGTATATTTAATGCAAATCAAAAATATAACAAGAACTTGAATAATGATAAAATAATGACAAGATATAGAAAAAAATATATACAATAAAAATACATAAAATTATATATAATAATAAAATAAAAATAATGACTAAAAAATATTTAATGAGATAAAACACAATTCAATTTGAAATGATATATAATCTTATTGCATAAAAAGTTCAAATATATATATGTATAAGAAAAGAATTTTAAAAGAAAAATGAAGAAATTTCTATAAAAAGACATACAACTTCTTTTCCTTATCTAATATGAAATAATCATATTTAATACTTTATATTTGACATTGTATACATTTTTTAAGGGAAATGCGTTAAATGTTTATGCATTTTAAACTTTTCTGGGTGATTTTTAACTTTGTATAAATGCCGAATTTTTGACTTTGCCGGCAGCAAGTATACCAGTTAATTATTTATTTGCTTATATACGATTAATAGAATAAATAGTGATTCCTTACCTCAAAAGAATTTCCTGTTCCAAAGTATATTGGTACAAAAGCGAGCCATATAATACAGGTTGTGTACATTGTAAATCCGATAAACTTTGATTCATTAAAGTTCTCTGGTATTTTTCTGGTCTTGACGGCATATACCGTGCAAATGGTTATCAGCAACATATTATAGATGAGCGACACAAGAAAAGATGAGTCCCGGATGCTGCATTTCAGAATCACTTGATTCCTCTTCCCATCCGGGTAATATTGCCGGATACCCGGAGGTTCAAGCAAAAACCACACCGCTGTTCCTATCACCTGGACGGATATTAGCACCGAGGCGATGGCCAGCTGGGACTTGGGACTAATAAAGCTGGGTCTCCGGGCCGATCGCCGGGCGCTCTCGAAGATTCTCGAGATTCGGTTAGTTTTGGTGAGCAGAGAGGCATATATTATGGCGAATGAGAACCCTATGCCGAATCGTTGGAAGCCGCAAGTGATGGGAGTTGGCTTGGCGAGCATCACAAATGTCATTAAGTAACACAGCATGATACCAGTCAGCAGCAGGTAGCTCAGTTCTCGACCTGCTGCCTTGACGATTGGGGTGTCATTGTTGCGGAAGAACACCACCATAACCCAAAATGTGAGCATCATTCCGAAAGTGGCTATGGCCATAGGAACTATGGCGAAGAGGGAATCGAAACGCATGTGTTGCTGAACCAGATCATAGCAGCTCTGCTTGTGTTCATATGGCCACCTACCGTGGCCGCAATCCAGGCACGTGAATTCATCTAGTACGTACTCCCAGGGATCGCAGCGATGACATATCCAGCAACAGACGTCACCTGCTTGTGTTATTTTGATTTCACCTGTGCCACAAGGAAGAGAGCATACTGAGGATGTTAGCTTTCCTGCCGGCCACTTAACATCATTGAGGTCCATATGTAAACCATCGAACCATTTACCGACGACTTTATAGTAGTATGAACTAGTGTTTTCATTGTACTGGTAATTGTAGATGGTATAGCGTCCCAAGCCATCTCCTTGACGATCGAACTTCACCTGGTTCCCTCCGAGATCTGAAAAAAATATCAGAGCCAATTAGGTTTAATTGGTAGAAGGAAGATAGGGGATTGCATCAATTTACCAAAGAGTTATGCCCCCTGTTCACTTCGGTCATCAACACCAATTAATTATTCTTTAAGTGAAACTTTTTACACGAGGGCAAAACTCAGAGATAGTGTTGCACGGAGGTGAAATACATTCATTCTCTTCCGGCTTTTAGTATTTAGATGACGGAGTCTTTATTCAACTTTCGATATTGTCATTATTATTCAAAAGAAAATAAGAATTCAAGCAAAAAAAAAAAGCGTTTAATAGGTTTAATTATAGTTATATTTCGCTCTTGTTAGTTAACCCTTTGCTTACGGTGTACTATGCTGCACCATCATATTGGACCACATGTTGTACCAGCCGTAAGTAAAAGGTTAAAGTTCTCAAAGTGACACTTAGCAATCAATTAAATTTTATTAATGTTATGAATTCGTTGTCCTTATTCAGTTCACATGTTATTCAAGTCAATAAGAGTGCTACTTCAATTCTTCTTCTAATTAAATGCTTGCTTTCTGGCAGATGAGGTTCCTAGTAAACTAATTACATTTCATTAGGATAGTAAGATATTTTGTTTCAAATATGGCTTATTGCAGCTGTAATTTAATCCCCACTTTATACACTTCTGGTAAATATTGTTGTAAGTTTGCAATTAAAAATGAAACAATACAAGCTTAATTAGTTTTATTAAGCGTGTTAGTTATTAAAAATAGGCCAACAGTTGAGTTGCTACGTGCAGAAAGGGCATTCGTCTTGCTTACTATCTTTCGAAAAAGCTAAAAAGCGAGAAAGTTGTTACAGTAACTAATATATTGTCATCACGCGAACATTTTTGTTTTTAACAAAAAATGGCGTATTTTACTGACAAACTTTTTTCTTTGACTGATTCAGATTTTGATCCCTAAAATATCTAGCATTCTTTAAATAAATGTTAAAAATTGTATACCTTACAATTAAAAATTTCTCCCGACTATTTTCAAAGAAACTAATAAAAAAAAATAAATATTTACTGAAATTATTTTTACAAAGAATTATCTTATGATAAACTAATTTTTTTAATTACGTGCAAAATTTTTTCAATTCACTTAAAAAGTTCTTCAGAAATGGCGAAAAACGCAAAAAATGAAATTAACATAAAGGAGTCTTTGGGTTGCTTTCCTGACCGTATTCTTTAGATTGTGACTACCTGCTATATTTTGAGTGCCAGAAATCCTAATCCGCTGAAAAAAAGTTATGTTTATTAAGAGAAAGTAGGTTTTTGTGTCTGATTTCGTAACTTAAAATACCGTTTGAAATAATTAAATAGCATATTAAAGGTAACCTCTTCGAATCATTTAGATTAAGACCTAATTATTAGATTAAGATCATATTATAAGATTAAGAGCTAATTATTAGATTAGATTAGATTAAGATCTAAAACATAAAGATACAATCATTAGATCAAAAGTTATTCAGGGTGGTCCGCTTTTCACACATTGTGCAAGGAATAATAAGTATTTAAGAGGTTTGATATTACCTTTTGGATAGAAGGCCTTTTTCAAAAAGAAAGGAGTTGTTAAAATCTATGAATGTATTTTCGTATTTTTTATTTCTATTTCCATCAATAGCGATATGGATATTTTTTTAAAAACTAAGTTACGTTTTTTAAATTTCATTAAGAAAAACTTTAGATTTTATTATTAACTTTCTGCTTGTGAGCTCTTCAAGTTTCATCAGCTTTACGATCATCCCCGGTTTTGAAAGTAATGAAGAAAGGTTTTTTTGGTTGTAAGATAGACTGTGCAGCAGCTTTGTTTACAGTATTACCTGTATAAATATCTTACCTATATAAATATACTGAACTATTTATTATATTCATCAATTGCATTTTATTTTATAAATCTGGGAACTTAAGACTTTTTAATAATTAGAATTATATGTTGGCTAGTTTTTATATGAAAAAATTGTGGTAATATTTTGCAATTTTATAATGATACAGAAATTTTTTTTATGTAATTTACCGTTACGTAAAACATGTTTAATCGTTCTATTATATTTGGTTGGATAATTGAATATGACAACAGTTGAACTAGTTAAGGAAAGAAGTTCTTTCAAAATGCTAGGTTTATGAAATAATCGATTTGAAAAATAATAAAAGTAAATATTTTGCTTAAAAAAAAGAACTGCCTTGAAGTATTTAGGTTGTGCAAAATTCTAAACTGCGAAATTCTGATAAAAACTGCAAAATTCTTATGATAAATTACGAAAATAGATGAGAAACATAAAATTAAAAAATTGATAATACAACCTTAAAAAGACTTTTTGAAGTATCAATAGCAATATAGGAAGTCTTTTATTAATCTTGATCACTCATATAAGCTTGAAATATTTTTTGATACTTTAAATATGAATTATTACATTTGAACCATTATTCAAAAAGAGGAGTATATTCCGTCAAGAATATTTAACAATTATTTTAAAATAAAATAAATAATTTTAAATAAAATAAATGCTTTTAAATAAAATAAATGCTTTTAAATAAAATAATTTTATATTTAAAAATGGAAATAATTAATTAAAAAAAATAATTTTATAATCAAATTTCTTTATTTTCTTAAACTGAGTTTTGAAGAACAAACACTTAATATTAACAGAAAAGTTATTAAATGTTAGATGGTTAAATGTTAATTATGTGCTAGGAGTACATTCAAATATGCAAAATTTATATATTTTTCATGTGTATCACAATTATATTCACATTTATTAATATATATTTGCACATATTTTTTTATTGCGAGTAATTAATTTCATATTATCTGTCGTTTTAAAAGTTCGGCTTTCACCATTAAATTGTTATCTGCGGATAGTAAATGGGTGTAATCAATTACATCCATTAAGACGTGATTTAAAAAATTCTGTTGCTAACATCATATTTATAGATTAATGGTGCTAAAAATAGATTCATCAGCATTTTGTTAATGCGTGTTTTTCGGTTCAAAAAAGAAAATTTTGCATGCATTAATCTTCTCTTCATTATAACTGCGGAAAAATAAAAGAGTTAATAATTTTTTTAACGATTGAAAAGATGTTTAAAATTCAGCTTAAAGTGCTAGTTTCTGTAAATTTTGCATTGATTTTAAAATCATCTTTTGCTTTCATTTGCAAGTGTGAAAGATTATTTTTAATTCTTCAAACTTTGTTATATGTTATAGATATTGTATAGAAGCTAGTGTTTTCTTTTTTTTATTAATTTCTCAGAACAGTAAATTTATTAAATTTCGAATAAGAGAAGTCATATAAATATTGAATTATTAAACATTCAGCTAAGATGTAGTAGAAAATTTAATAAAAATGTCGAAATCTGTTAAATTATCAGAATTGAATAACTTAATATAATAGAATTGAATAATTTCATTTTATAATTTTGCTTAATTTGCTTACTATATTTTTTAGGCTGTAAACTTCACCATTTCTTAAAAATAGACTCAACAATATTGATACACTTTGCTTAAAATCCTAATGTTTCATATTTTTTAATGAAATAAAAATCTGCTATTTCTGCTTTGTATTAAATTTTATTTTACCTCTGAATTATGTTAGAAAACATAGGAACGGCATAATTTTTTGTAAGTAGATTTAACAACATAAAAAAATTTATCTTTTGAATACCGATATAATTTAAAGGAATATTTCTTTTCACATGTATTTCATTTTATAGTTAAGTTATGCTTGAAAGAATCAGAAATGTCATTGTTTCATAATGAATGATGTAACAATATTATATACTTTTATACTGAATTTTAAACCCTGCATTTATATGTAATTAAAGTGTTTTAAAAGTTTTTATAACGGTTTCATGTTATGCTTGAATAACATGGGCGTCAAAATTTATTTCCTTCTTTTTAAAACATGAAAAATAATATCGAAATAGTTTAATTTCAATCATATTGATTTTAAATCTTTGTTTCTCTTCATTCGCAGGGAAACATTTTCAGAATATTTGCATACATAACGTTATAATTCACTTTTTATGACATTGAACAGATGAAAAGTAAAAGGCAGGTAAAAATTAATACACAAAAGGAAATAAGAAAAGTTCCTTTAAAGAAGAAAAAAAAGATAATATTGACATAAATAAAGATATATCGTGATGCTCTTAAGAAAGCGGCAGTTGTTTCTTACTTTTTTCATTGATTGTTTGTAAATATCTTAAAAAAAAGTTGGGAGTGCTAAACAGCAATATTGCAAAAATTTTAATTTCAAGATATTAACAAACATAACATTTAAAAAATATATTGTAGATTTAAAACAATCATACTACCTATATTTTAAGTAATTATGAAAGTTATCTATGATATATCACAAGTGAAATTGTCTTCAATATATAAGAATCTTTATAAGATAAAGAAAATCATGGAGCTATTTTGAATTGACTCTTTTAATAACTTAATTTAAAATAGCAGCGAATTGTCTTAACGTCAGAGAATTTTATATGAAATGATATTAATATTTTCTTATATCACTTTATTTAGCGGTATTTTGCATTTTAAATATTAAATCATTATATATATATATATATATATATATATATATATATATATATATATATATATATACACAAATTAACATGAAAAACATGAATAAAATAAAAATAAAAAGCTAAATGGTAGAGAAACAAGAATGGTAAAAGCAAATAGTCGTTGTCAAGACACATCTAATTGCCATAAATAATGCGATATTTCTGAATAAAGAATAATTATCCTAAGATAAAAATTATTCTTTATATGTGTCGATATCGTAAAAAACCTTATGTTGTAAAAAATCATGAAATAAAAGAAAAATGTAAAAGGAAATCAAACTTACCGGCGTGAATTAAAACGCGGTTTAGGTTTAAAAGTACAATAATAAAACAGTTAACAAAAATCGCGAAGATGTAAAATATTGCTTATAGCTTGAATCGAATATAATAAAATTAAAAAAACATTTGATCGAAGAAGAAGAAAAAAAAAAAAAGTGTTTAGGTAAAATATTAGTGCTGCCATCTATGAGAAACAATTAGTAAAAAGGTAATAAAATTGAAATAATAATAAAAATGTTTAACGGATTGAATAAATTAGCAGTCTTAAAAAAAAAAAAAAATCATTAATAGGGAAATTAATTTAAAAGTCAGTCTGTCAGGATAGAAAGCCGTTTATAGACTTATCCTTCATTCATAAAATCTAACATAATATAATATAACATATATATATATATATATATATATATATATATATATATATATATATATATATATGTTATATGATAATATAACATATATATATATATATATATATATATATATATATATATATATATATATATATATATATATATATATATATATATATATTGGTTTTATAAATTACATTTAAATTGGTCTTATTATTATCCTTATTTAAATAGTCTATTTGATGTTCACGTAACTATTATTTGCGTAAAATGTAGTTTTTATATAATTCTTAGACTTATAACTTTCGAAAATGATTTTTTTGTGGAAATATATTTATTGAAGGGGAACAATATAAATGAAAAACTCAATAATTGAAAAGCACAATAATTGAAGCACTTTTATTACGCAACTCACAAAGTATTGAGACATGTAAAAATATTGTATAAATATGAGCTGATTAAACTGCCTAAATTAATGCACTGTAAAAATTCCAGATCAAATTACGGTAAAAAGTTTCGGCTCTATGGATGAATTATATGTAAAATTCATCTCACCTTAATGTCTATCTTTAACGTAAAATATTATACCGTAATTCTGACCAGAATATTCATTTAATTATATAGAATTAAGTGAATTTAAGGAAATTATCACTATAAATATATATTAGGTACATTAGAACGGTATATTAGATTTTGTTGTTCCGTGACATACTCAGCAAAAATGGATTTTAAGAGAAAAAAATTCAGTCACCCTGGGTGCTGGAAATTTTCACCGTAGTTTGATTTGAAATTTTTTACAGTGTATGCATAACTAATATCTTTTTGAAGCTATCTATATTTATAGAAAATAACTGCAGGAAAATTCCTGATGTTCTAATTGCTGGATATCATCTGTATACTCTATTTTTTCGAATGGTTTTTCCATTTTTATCAGAACCTCGCAGAGAGCAGCGCTTTAAATCTGAAATTTTCCAACACAATGCACATTCTTTATGAACCGTTTTGTCTCTTGAGTTATTTATCGATTTCAGATATAGATAGATGATTCAAAAAGGTGCAGTCAGCAGAATTTAGAGATAGTTCGAAACGTCAGACGAGAAATTCTGAGTATGGATTGATGCTCTCCATTTTCAATCGCTAAGCAATACGTATCGAGAATCTATAATGAGAAAATCTGAATAGTTCATTTTTTTCCTTAATGGAGGCAGACATTTTGAAACAATATTTAGAGACACTTATTGTAATTGTAGTTTAATGTTTTTGGCATAAATATTTTGGTATAAATGTCGTAGCTAAAGGTATGACATTTCAACAAAAGCGTATTCTTGTTGCAGTTCTGAACATTTTACTATAATATATAGAAGAAAAATAAAGAAAAGAAATATTAAATTTTAAATCAGAAAGAAATATGAAAGTAATTTATTACTTTGTTATTTTTGCTAGCAATTGCAAACTCTGATTTGGTGACAATTGCTGTACTTGTTTGAATAAAATCTAATCACCTTATTTGAATAAAAAGGTATAAATTATTACATTATGCATTGAGAAAAAAGAGTATGAACAAAACTAAGCGATTTTGATAAAACTCTTTGCTTCTCTGCATCTATGGGAACTCCAAAAGGCTCTGTAATTTTTACCGAATGATTTTGATAAAACTAACATTAAAAAAATGGTTTTACAATCTGAGATAAAATTTGGTAATTTTATTATGTTTCCTTATAGCATGCCATATATTTTACCAGAATTTTTTTCTCTGTCTGATGGAAGAAGAAACTAAAAAGTAATTTATTACTCCGTAATTATAAAGCAATTCATTACTTTATGTGATCCAAAACCAGAATTACAGACGAGTGCTACATATTTTAATGTTTGATTACATCAGCAAAAAGAAGATTAAGAAAAATTATTAAATAATGAAAAAGAATACAGAAGAAATATGAATTGATTACAAATTTAACACATTTGATGTCATTTATTTCTTCAATAAAAAATATTTTGTACAACAATATGCCTTTACATATAGCGATTTCAATCTCTAGCAAAAAATTTACCACGAAACCTTTATATTAATTGATTTTCTAAAAGTTTTAAGGAAATTTAAAGTAGATATTTAAAGATGAATTAAAGAAGAAAACACTGCTTTTAATAAATATAATTTTTTTTTCAATACATTAAGCTAAACTGGAACATTAGAGAATGGTTTCGTCTTCTTTGTTTGCGGCTTGTTTACATTGTTCTAGTGAAGCCCTAGAGACATTTCTTCAGTGTCGTTCATTCGGACCATTTCATCAACCAATTAAAACTATGGTTATTAAAATTGACTCGATTCAAAATTGGTTCTATGCTTTCAAATAAATCCCACTGAATAGTTAGTTTTAAATGTATGCAGACGTTTAAAATGTTGTTCTTAGTATAGTGAAAAGCTCTATTACAAATTTTTTAACTCAAATATATAAATATTCATTCTCCAATAAGGTTCAGATTGCAAATAATTTCATTTTGCCTTTATATATGCCTTTCTGAGTTGTAATAAAAGGATATATAATACGTTATTGAATTTGTCCCCACAAGCCCAGTGTATATACAAAAACAACTTTAAAAAAATAGCATTGTTGTTCAAGAAAGAAATAACTTTTCAATTCTGGATGTAAACAAAAATGCAGGTAAATGTCTAAATTATTATTATAAAAATATTTCACGAATTAAAATAATATTAAATATAATTTTTTGTCAAATTTGTTTACATTTTTCTCACTAGATCCCCTCTTCCTTATAATATGACTGTATATAAACTTAGTGTTCTAACTTTAGCCTTCTTCAGAATAAATTAAATAAAGACGATAGAATCCCCCAAAATAGAAACGGAATTTAATCTTGTGAACACTTCCGTTAAGATGGAATCAATAGGTGATGTCATCAAAAACTGATGAAGAATGTAATTGGCGGCAACCACAACCGACTTAGCTATTCTGAAAGTTGCCATCACACGGCGACTGAATTTCTTTCAGGATGGAAGAAGTGGTTCGAGAGTAACAAATGATGTATATAAATTGTAATCAAATCAAATAAGGCCGGCCGTAAGTAAAGAATGATTCTTGGCAGAAAGAAAAGGTAGAATAAGTCGAAACACTTCACGGATGTTTGATTTTGAAGTGCATTTTTTAAACTTGAATGTAAATTATGAACTTTAATGTATTTAAGAACGAGCAATCATTGTGTCTCTATGTTTCTTCAATTTTGGAATGTGTATAACTGGAAATAATTTCATTTAATTTCGTTTTTGAAATAATTTCATTTCGTTTCGTTTTTGAAATAATTTCATTTAATTTCGCTTTTGAAATAATTTCATTAAATCAAAAATTCTGAATTTTCATAAATTGTTTGTCATTTTGGAGTCCAATGTCTACTTTGTAGAAAATTCCGGATCAAATTCGGGTGAAAAGGCACTCAGGGTGTCTGTAATTTTTCCCGTAAAATCCATTTTTACCAGAACATGATACTGAACAAAAAATCCGATATTCCGTATTTTTTACAGTAATGATTACCGTAAAATCACCTTTTCATCAAATTAAATATATATTCCTTTAAAAATGCTGTATAATATTTTACAGAAAAAAATGGATTTTACTGTAAAATGGATTTTACGGATGATGCACCAAAAGTGACTATAATTTATATTGTAATTTGATCCGGAATTTTTTACAGTGTTGCTAATTTTTTTTCTTACCGTTCCAGTCGTATATCTGTTGTATGTCATCTCTGCAGAAAGCTGTAGTAAATGTATAGATACGATACTGTTTACTAGGGTGAAGCGAAAAAAAAGTTTTCGATAATTGAAAAACACTACCTCCTAAAAGTTGCACATGGACTTCCTGAATTCTTAGAGAATTTTTATGCACCATCTTCACTCCCCCCAAAAGCTTTAAAAGTTGGACTTTTTTCAAAAAACAACCAATTTTCGTAAATTTTTCAAATTTTCAAAACTTGTCAAATGAAAACAGCTTGAATGAAATCTTCCGAATTTTCGCAAAATTTTTCAGATATTTTTACTCTTTGCAACAGCTAGAAAAATTCTAAAATTTTGAAAAAGCTGCAAAATTTTAAAAGTTATCCAATTTTTAAAAATTGTCAAAAGAGAATACAACACCTCACAAATGTTGCGAGGACACTAAAATATTACTTATGAGTTGTTTCGAAATTTTTCTGGTTTATTCTCCTCTTTACTCAGTAATTGACACTGGAGGTTATTTTTCAGCTTTTTTCATATGTGAATTTCATGCTATTACTTTTTCATACTATTGTGAGGCTTATAAAACTACAACCAGCAGTAAACAAGAGAGAGAAAACTAAAGAGTACACCATAGCTTCACAAAAGTAGCATTTATGGCGCTGATTTACATTTGATATTTTATAAAATCACATTAGATTGATTATAAAATCACATTGCAAAAGAAGCTAATTCAATTAAGTGGGTCGATGGATCTAAGTTCCTTGTGCATACTCAAAAGACTTAGTTTAGAATAGTGAGATATCTAGCATACGAAAGTTTCTCATGGTTTAAAAACATCAAATTTAGTGGATGTTTACAGGCAGAAACTGCTTGACTTATATTCATTAAATATTTTTGACCTGTACTGAGATCAAATTTTTCATATTTTCTCATTTCTGACGAACTTATTAGTGATAGGTGTTTGCAGTTGATCAAACTCTTATCCATTGGTCTGGAAAAATCTTGAGAACTCACTGTCCGACCAATGTCACATTTGAATAAAATTCGAATGTGTCACGAGTGATGGTACATTTGAGTGAAATTCGCAACCATTGAAGATCTTTTTCGAACTCCTTTTAAGCAGACAAATAAGGCCTAATTCCATGCATTTTTAGTTCCGTCGCAACCAACTACAATAAGTTGAGAAGCATTAATTGCTTCGCTAATTAGAAAATTCAAAATAGATTCCTTTATATCTGACACTGAAAGAGTTCATGGAAAGATGTGGCCAAGTCAAATAGTTCCTAGTTTTTGAATAATTGATATAAATATTGTTCTATTTTATATCTGCGATGCGACTGACTATATTTTGTCTTCCATGGAAATAAATATCTTGAACTTAGATTTCTTATTCTGCTACCTAATTCTGCAGATTTAGTTTAAGCTTTCTTTGCTTTCATTGTATTCTAGATCAGTCTACAATGATCGAAGAATCTTTGTTTTTCATAACTTCATCTTTTATTTTTTTCTTTGTATTTCCTCAGTTTTTTTCTCTCTGTAATGGTACAGAGTCGGCAGCATCGGGTCTATCCGGAATTCTATATCTAGCACATGTTCCAGTAAATGTTTCACGATTTATTCTGGTTTGGGATATGACTGAGGTTGAAGGTGATGGAGAGCCCGAGACTTTCGGTACTTCTTTGACATGGAATTTAAAGTTTTCACAATGCGCTTCTTTTGTAACTAAAATGTTCTGATTCAGCTCGTTTTCCTAAAATTTGGAAACTTATGCTTCGCCTAAAGCAAGATTCGTTTTTTATCTATCCATCGTCTAATTAACAGTCACAGACTTGCAACTTAATGGAACCTATACCCATTCATATTATAGTTTTCTAGCCAGGAAAAAACCTCGATCTCTAGATGAACTTTTCGTACTTCTTTACAGCTGCGATGCTCGTGATAAAAGCACTTGCACACAGCTATGTCAAAAAATTGTTCCGTTTCTTTTGTAAAAACATCAATTTTGATCCTGCTTCTTTTTTGTGGTAGTACAATTTTAAAATTATCAAAATCCTCTTGCGTTCACTTTTTATCATAATAAATCTTACAAATAAATTTGTCGTCTCAAAGGACTTTTACCCAGTGGGAACAAGTTTTCTCTGTGAAAGTTACGAAATAAATCTTCAATTACACCAGATTTTAATATTTCACGTTAGTAGAATTCGTATTTGTTTCAGGATTGAATTTGATCAGCTATTGCAGGAGTTCGAACCTGGGTCACTTCATTCGGATGTACGCGCTCTGCCACCTGAACCACTGTTGCTTATCTATTTTACAAGGAAGAAAAAGTGATAGAGAGAATTTCGTTTCAATATTGTGTCAATGTGGCAATAAAGTCAAATTGATGGTTTATTTGTATTATGTTCTTAACCATAAAGTAATTGCTAAAATGTAAGAACAAGTATAGAAAATAGTCGTTAAATGATTGTAGAAAAGTAGAGTTATATTACAGAATGCAAAATAGCATGGCTAAAACTAGAACTTCAACTGACGGTTTTAAACCATTTGTGATTAGGGTTAAAAAACGGAGATAAGCCGTTTTGTCTACAAAACAGCTTTAAACCAGTAAATATACGGTGAAATTCTGAAAAAAACAATGGGAATTTTTGCATTTGGTTGCATCCCACTACTATTGAAACTACTCGTCTCTTTACTTTTTATCAGAGATGTATAATAATTTTTGTAAGGTATTATTTAGATTATTATAAGCATTAAATGCCGTTGCGTTTATTACTCGGGTATGGATACTTCAGACAATAAGACAGACTAAAAAGTTTAAATTGAGCATATGGGGCTAATATGTAATTCAACAGGAGACGAAATTAAATTATTCAAATGAATGGTTAAATTGTTATCGAGTAGAGGATAATCATTGGTAAATTTAATTCATCTATATTTTTGGACTGAAACATACCTTCTAAAATCATTTAAAGCATATTAATTGAGCGTGAGTTGATTAAAAGAACATTTAAACGAATTTAGGCGCAGTTATTCCTCAAGCATAATCACTAACTCAAAACGATCTGTCCGCTTCTGCAATAAATCGAAAGGGGATGAATATATACATTTTGTATTCTAAAAGCGGAAATAATTGATGGACATTCCGGCGAAATCTATTATTCTCCTGGACTTGCAAGTCCGGCATGACCGGAAGGGAGCCTTATAAATGGTTGAGAGCTTTTACTAATGACAGACGCTTGTGGAGCGTGCAATGGACACGGAACAAGGCGCAGAACTGAAGTAATCATCCTTTCTGCCCCTGCTATAACGGTCACAAGTCATTAACATAATCAGCAATCAAACGTTATAAGGGCTTTTAGGGGACTTCCTTCTCACTCTATTTGACTACGTTTCTATTTGACGAGAGTTCCCGTAGGCCGGATTTTGTGACAAGACTTTGCTGGATTTGAAGTCACCTTGACAGCTGAGAGATCGCTTCATTGTTGTTAGGTTGAGTGATTGATTGAAGTTGAAGTAACATATTATAATTTAGCAAAATATAGTTGCCTCGCAATATTGAGTATTGCAAGAGTTCTTTGACAAAATCTATTAAAAATGAAACACATTGTTTTTAGGTTGAGTGATTGATTGAAATTGAAGTAACATATTATAATTTAGAAAAATATAGTTGCCTCGCAATATTAAGCATTGTAAGAATTCTTTGACAAAATCTCTGTTAAATATGAAACACACTTTTTTCTTTGTGACTTTGAGAGATTATTTAAAGTTCACTGAAGATTTAGTTGCTCGAAGACATGTTCCTTTCATAACTCTGTGAGTCCAAAGATTGTTAAATCTTTCAAGTCTCAGCCATTGAAATGTTTATTGAGCGTCTAGCAAATTTCGGTTATCTAAGTCAAATGTCAGGTTTATCTATATTGCCAAGAATCTATCATGCCTAATTTTAATATATATAATAATTTTATATAATAATTTTACTGCAGTCAAACCTGCAAAATTGACAACCTGTTTAATGTGACCTCAATAATAAAGAACATAATTTATCCTAAATAATAAATGAAAGGAAAATTTCTGTAAGCCATACACTTGTCTATATTTGTATGCTGACCACTGAAATAAATCTAAGACATATAACTGAATTGCTTCTTCATTTGTGGGATAATACTGTCAAATTTATGTGCATTTTGCCTAACCTGCAAAATTTGAATTTTACCACGTGTCACATTTTTACGAATTTTGTACCATCCATGGGTTTTTAGTTTCATTTTTTGTCATTCACAAAAAAATCAGATATTTAAAATTCGATTTCTCAGGAAATGTTCTATCAATTTTTCTCAAATTTCGTATTTTCCATGCAAAATTATCGCCTTTAAAATGATGCAAAAAATTGTGTAAGTTGCAATTTAAAATTTTCTCGACCATTATTAAATAAAACAATAAAAAAATTATAAATATTTCATAAATGTTATTTCTTTGCATGGAATTATCTTTGTACAAAGTTTATAATTACGTGCAAAAACTGTTCAATTCGCTTAAAATGTTTTCGAGATATAGCGGAATACGCAAAAAGTAAAATTAACATTAAGGGTTCAAAACTATGGACCTCTCTCCTGACCAAACTATTGGGATCATATTTTTCAGAATGTAGCTACCCCCTATACTTTGTTTCAGAAATCCGAATGCGCCGAAAAAAAAGGTATATTTGTTCAGATAAAGTATGTTTCTGTGTCTGATTTCGTAACTTAAAATATCGTTCGCACTTATAAAGTAGCATATTTGAGTAGCAACTTTAATCATTAAGATTGAGGCCTAGAACGTGAAGATCCGATCATTATATCAAAAGTAATTCAGGGTGGTCCATTTTTTTAGCTCATTGTGCATTTTACATAACCTGTCAAATTTTAATTTTAGCAGACTTCAAATTTTTACGAATTTTAATATCATATATGGATTTTTAGTTTAATTCTTTGTTATTCGCATAGTTTCTATATCATTGCGTTATCATCATTTCACACATTTATTCAAAAAGGATTTTAAAAAAATATTACACCTGATTTCGATAATTGAGTGTCAATTTTTATCATTCAATTTTTTCTTCGTCTACTTGATAGTGTTATGGGTATGCAATACGTTTCACCGATAATAACTCTGGTAAATAATCTAATATTTCGATGCAGCAAAGATTTTTCGAATGTGATACACAATAAACCATATAATTATTTACTGAATTCATATCACAAAAGAAAAAATTTTGATTCCCATAAAAGAAATCAATGAAAATGTTACATCTCAGTTTTCATGAAACAAATTACTCGAGTATGACTATTAGCATAAACCGTCAATAACACTCGCAATGATAAATCATTAGTTCTTTTAGATATCGATTAAGTTCCAACTGTTTTGACCTGTAGTAAAAATCGAATTTTCAAACACAGGGACATTAAAGTAATATGTCTTTTATTACAGGCCATTAGGATGGTGGGACTGTAAAAAACCCATAATGCTTCCTTTGTCAGTTTACGATTAGGCCGTTTCGCTCAATCGATTAAGTCGTAATGGGAAAAAGTTGATCAATCGTAGTTTTCCTTCAAGCCACTCCTGTTGGAGATCCGATTGTTTCAATTTTATTAGAAAATAGACCTTAGAGAAAGGGATTACACTCGGAACCACCTTTAATTTTATTAGGAAATAGATCTTAGAAAGGAATTACATATGTTTACGAGTTTTGGTTTCTTTTTACTCGAATATGATTTGAAGTAAGGGAAAAATAGCTTGACATTAATGGACTTTTACTAGTTTTTCGAATTTTGTGGCTAGAAAATCGTGACAGTCGCAATTATGAGAAATGAATATCATAATTTTAATCAAATGAACATATAAATGAAAGGATAGAATATTTATAGTTAATGTACCATATGAAAAAAAAATACGGTTGAATAATTTTATTGTTAAAATATCATACGTGGAAAAATCTACAAAATATGACAATACGTCTTTTTGAGCATCGAGGAAGGGGCCCGCAACAAATATTGCCCAGGGACCCTTAAAAACTTTGTTCAGCCTTGGATGTAATATCTTCTTCTTCTGCTGCACAACAGCTCTTGTGGGTCCAGCATAGACAGACATCAAGAAAGGGCGCCGGACAGTGTAGTACCCGACTTAATGTTTCGAAACGAAGCAGCGTTACTTATCAGACTAAATCCTTGCTGTTTGTTAGGGTATGAATTTTTATTAAACTTATAATAATTTGGTTTAAAAATAATTTTTATATCTATAATAACCAATAAATAGGGATAGCTTAAAAACAAGATTAGATTAGAGAGTTGACTTAGTAAAACAAATTTATCCACTCAGACGCTATGAATTAGTCATTGAGTCGCCAATATGGTAGGTCCTTCTTGTAAAATGTAGTTCAACGTTTGTCTGCTACAACACAGAACTAATTTAAGCAAAACCAATACCCGGTTTTACCCAAATAACCGATTTCACTCCATTTCCACCTAGTTATACTATGTGAACTTATCATTATATGTTCATATTATATAACTAAGATAATATAACATATTTTACACATATTAATATAATATGTGACAGGATAAAAGCTATGTACTTAACTGATCAGAAAATTTATAGGTTAACGTATCATATGAAGGAACAGAAATGAATTTTACCATGCTTATAGTTTATATGAAGGAAACTTTACGGTTAATGTCATTTGAGATAGATATTTAATACAATATATGAAGAGATAAGAAAATATAGTTAAAGAAGTAGAAAGGTTATAGTTAATATATCATACAAAGGAACAAAAAGTCATGAGTTAATGTTGCATATGAAGGGGTTATGTTTAAACTGAATCAGTGTTAAGCAACTTTGCAAATCAGTTTTTCCTCATTGCTATATTGAAAATAACTTAATTCGTCGAAGAACCGAGATGAGAAATGCTTTTATTATTTTTTTATATCTAACATTAGGTTTACGTGAAGTGGGAAAGCATGATACAGTAAAAGAATATACCGTTAAAAACACTAAATAGGTTAAAAATAGTCAAGTAAAATTTTTATGACTTTTTCATCACATCATACGACAACCATTCTTTAAAGGGTGCTTATTACTCCCTTATACACTGAAATAATTTCTTTAATTTTGGAAAAAGAAAGAAAAAAAGAAGCATATATAGACAAAAGTATTCCCCAAGAATTTAAAAAAACCCTTTAAAAATTAATAGTGTGAGCACAAGGCATGATTAATGTAAATAATTTGATTAAAAAAATTAAAATTAAATAAGCATTTGGGATTTAGTCAATTTTGAAACTCAACTACATGTTTTGCATAACTTTTTCTACGTTTCAATATACTAATACAGGTAACTATGAGCTAACTTTAATTTACCTACGCTACACACTACATCTAGATAAATGCAAAGAAAGCGGAAATTATGTTGGAATGTGAAACAATATTAATTAGATTTATCAAAATGGAGGATTCATTGTAGGAAATGATTGACAGTTTCTATACTCGCCGGTGAAAAAAAGACATTTTTAACTTAAATATATTTATAAAAACTTGCATGAAACGCGTTTTTTCAGTGCAATGATATGAAAAATTTCTATATTTTCATTTCAGTGTTTAAAATTGGTATTTTTACGTAGCGCATTTATACACTATGTGCAGTGCCCCACTCCAAGAAAAAGGACCACTTAGAATAACATTTGATCTAATGATCGGATCTTCACGTTCTAGAACTCAATCTTGATGGTTTGAGAGGGTGATCTCAAATATGCTAATTAAACAATGCAGTCGATATTTTAAGTAACGAAATCAGATGCAAAAAAAGTACATACTTTGAATAAACACACCTTCTCTACAACGGATTCAGATTTCTGACCCCCAAAATATAGGGGGTAACCGCAATCTGGGAAATAGTGTCTCCATAGTTCGGTCAGGAGAGCGATCTGAAGTTTTGTTCCCTTAATGTTAATTTTATTATTTGCAAAACTTTTAAGCAAATAGGAAATTTTTTTGCACACATTTATGTTCCTTCAACTCAAAATTTAATTGCAGGACATTGTGGGATATTGTTAGCTAGATCGACGAAACTTGGATGAAGACTAGACAATCGAAAATGAATTGATGAAGCAAGCTGAATGTCCTGTATGGGGTGGTAAAGAAGTTGGCTTGGTACCAGGAGGATCCCGAGTTCGAGCCCGTTTTGCATGGGTATAATTTATCTCTCTGTTCTATGTCTTTTTTGTGTTATTAAGGCGACTAAGTTCTGGTTATATGGTGCCCTCGATAAATTTATTTTCAGAAAAGTTAGATATTTTGGGCACTACCGTTTTTATTTTTGGGAAAAAATGGAACTACGAAATATTTTTTTACTATTAATGAAATTCGTTTCCTGGAAGAAGTGACAATAGTTATTCCGTCAATTTGACGAAGGTTCGCTCGGTGCATGTACCAGAAAAGGGTTTCCTCAAAAACGAAGAGAGCTTTGTGAAATTTGAGTATATCTTTTTCACAGTGTAATATTCTGTAGTCAAGTTTAAGAAGTATTTATCTGCCCAATAAGATTCAAAGATGGTATCCTTATAAAAGCAGCAAATTGATCGATGATATGGTTCATTTTGCTCCATCATTTCAATAGTGAATTTATTATTAATACATTTTCATAAAATGTTTTTAACTGACAAGACAGAAGCAATAAAAATAAGCGCTATCTCAATTGCCTTTCCAAATGGCTTGTAATATTTTAATTAATATTTATTCATCTGTTCATAATTTTCTATGATAATCTGAAACTTCAAAAAGTGTTACGCTCTGTTAACTTTAAAAAAGGAAAATGGATCTCTAGAGGAAAATTTAATTAAGACTTTGGAAGTTGCAGATGCGACAAGCTCGATAATGCGTGAGTTAGTGCCGGCAAAAAAATACTCAACTAAAGCCTCATATTGTTGTTGTGCTAAGGGATTACAAGGTTTAGGAGAACTTAATTGTTTCTCAAGTAATCTTTTTATTCGTTAGGGATACATTTTGTTTACTCTTTTTCCAGGTTTTCTATTTATATTCCTGTTCTTAGAGATAAGATAAAGTTACAAATATTTTTAATTTAAATATTTGATCAATAGCGTGATAGGTTTATCGTTCCTCCTTCATTGTGTTTTCTCTAAAGAGATTCCTCAGTTGAAAATCTTTTTTTTACCGCATATCTTGTTAAACTTCATTTTGTTGAAACTAATTACAATGTTGGTAACCAATATTTTTTAAAACATTTTTATTGTAGTAAATCTAATACATAAAGTTATCTTTTGCTGTTTGCTTACACTGAAGAAAATATTGGTGTGTGTTGAACTAAGATTTCATAGAAATTTACTATAATCTTAATTATATGTTATTATTAGGCCATATTAAAGATCTTAAAAGCCATATTACTTAACCCTTTATTACACAGCGAAATAGAGCATGGTCAAAACTGCTAGAATATGGTAAAATATACCGTGTTTTTGGCTCTAAGAAAATACTATAAAGCTCTGTAATTTTCAGTGAAATGTTTTGGGAATGATTTTGGTAAAATTAGCAATAAAATATGGCCTTATAGTGTGTGATTAAATTTGATAAATGTGGTAAATTTGACAATTTTATCACAATACCTTAGAACATGCTATAAAAAGCCATTTCAGCGATAAAAATTTACATTTCAGTTTCATATTTTTTACTAAATTTTTGATAATAAGAATTTGGGGTAAAATTGGGGTAATATGAGGTATAATTTTGAAAGCCAGAATTTTCGATAAACCATTACAATATGAATAGAATAATTACCAAATGAGAGGTTCAAATACCGTATATATTAGGTTTTATTAACTAGAATTATGCTGTTTTTTTTACCCCAAATGTCCTTAACATACAGTTACATATCCTTAACATACCAAATTTTTTCTTCGAACACTGATCTCCTAATACTTTCTAATACAGTAAAACTATGACAAAAAAGGGTTCCTGTCAACACTTTAAACTTGATATGGGAAATTCGCACAATATTATGATCTACACTACTTAGAACTGTTGTAGCATGAATATATTAATATGTAAATTTAATGCAACTTTAATGTACCAAATTAAAGAATATTAACGTGTTATTTAATTCGTTATCCTATTACTTCATATTATCCTTCAAATTCAATTGAATTACTGTATAACTTGAAATTTAAATGATGTTTCAGCAATTTTTCACGATATTATAGCCCACACTACTGATATATTACACTGACGAGCAAATTGTTTTGATTGTATTTATACAAATACTTGATCTTGCTGAATTCGAGAGAGGGGATTTTAAATCTAATTTTTTTTCGATCTTACAGCAACATATTTTTTTAAAAATAAAATAAAATTTTTAGTCTAATTTTTGCCGAAGTGTACAAGTTTAAAAATATTATATATGATAGGGGTTGTATAAATGTTGTGACTTCGAAGGGAGTTAGAATATATGTTAACAGAATTAGAACTACCTAGCAACCCGACCCAGGGAATGCCATACGTCGCTGTGGCGTACTTACCATATTTCGATAATCAACAATTTAAATCCTTCGAAAAAAGGCATGCTCATTCAAATTGTTATTGAATTTAATACGAAACTAAAAAGAAAATTTAGCCCAATAAATAATTTTTATATCTTTTCAAATTATCTATGGTATCATGAATAAACTACCATATGTTACTAAATCATATATTACTAAAACAGAACCATATGTTACTAAAACTATTGCTAAAACGCTTCGTAAAAAATTATTGAACTGTTTGGTATTCCCATAGATCCAGCAATATGGTAAATTTTTCCATATTCTGGTAGTTTTGACCATATTTTTTTCTCATTGTGTTAATAAACTATGTAATCATGATCTAAAATTATTAATGTAGTGTAATTATTTTCAAAAAGGATTGAGAGATTAGTTTTTATGGTGATAGGTTCAATTAGGCTCTGCGTTAAGGTTGCACCATATTGGGGCTCAAAGCCTCCCAAAATTTCTAACAATGTAACATTTTATAAATGCATCCCTAAACCAATGACCAAAACTGCTTTTAGATTCAAGCAGATATTTTAATAAAAACTTTGCTTTTTAAATAATTCATCATTATGCAAAATTAATCAAAATTTATAGTAAAATCAACGCATTTGCAATTGAAATGGATTAACTTTAGAAAAAGAATGTGGCAACACATTTATAAATTTTGTGTCGTGTTGTTATTATAATATTAAAATTTTCTACAACCTTCATAAGATGCGAAGTAGAATCATAATATCAAATAAATTTACCACTGAGTTTTGATTACCCAATATTTTGGTTTTTGAAAGGTTTAGTTTTGAAAACAATTGCTATTTTTGAAAGGTGGTTTAGTTTTGCACCTTATTAAAATAATAGCAAGTTGTCTCAGTGTTATTTTTGAAGATATTGATATTATGATTCAAAGTATATTATGATTCACTATTTTTTTGAAAAGGTCAATATTTTATAGTTAGTCTTTTTTTACTATCACAAAGTGAAAATTAATATTAAACTTCATTATGTGTTTTAAAATAAGTTTCAATTACACTTACAACTCTGTATAGCTTAAAAAATGCGATTCAAAAGTATCAAAGACTTCATCTATATCAATTTATAATGTTCTGAATAGATCTGAATTTCAAAGGTTTCATTGAATAAAATACTTCCTATTTTTTTCTCTACCCTCTGCAAAATTGTCGATTCAAAGAAAACATATTTTTGAAAAGAGAGCTCGGAAATTGTCTTAGCAGTGAGGAAAAAGGAATCACTACAAAGTAGTTCTTTCACCCGAAGAATACCCATGATTCCACTAAATCCCATAGGTGGCGCTAGTATCTTCATTCTATTCAGGGATGTTTCCTGCTTTCAAAAATGGACATTTAAGGGGGGGATTTCGGTTGTAAAAGGTCAAAGGTAACCATATAGTGATAGGGGAAGAGTTTATTCGAAAATGCATCAGGTCTGAAAGTCACAGCCTAAATCCGGATTTAGGCAGTAAAAAAAAATTGATTGGAAGAAGATCTGATGACGCGGAACTGAAATGAAATGATTTTTCTTCATTTTTTTTTTTCCTTTCCCGGGAGAAAAATTCTTCTTAAGTCATCGGGTAGTTCGAAAATCTTTTTTGAGTTAAGTGTGAGTTCTAAGTCGGGAAACTTTTCCGATAAAGAATAATAAAGAAAAGATTATCTACGGAACTTTAATATAAATTCGTTTTTCTGAGGGTTATGCAAAGTCTGATCTTTGACTGCAAATCAGAGATAATGAATTTCTGGGCGTAGTGCGAGATTGGAAATATAAAAGAAAATTTTCATTCTACATAAACTTTAATAAAAATATTTATCCCTTTGAAACTCAATTTGAAATATTTAAAACAGTGCATGTTGTTATTTTTTCGATAATTTAATTTAAATATTTATAAAACGATTTTTTACAATTATTCAGCGCATGTTTCAAAATTTATTATACATTGAGAAAAATAAATATAGTTAAAACTACCTGAATATGGGAAAACTTACCATGATTTTGGGAACATCAAATAGTTCAATATTTTTCTCCGCAGTGCTTTGGTGAAGATTTTGGTAAAATTCTTAATAAAATATGGTTTTATAATATTGATAAAATTTGGTATTTGTGGTAAAATTTGGTAATTCTATCATTTTACCTTCGAGCAAGTCGTAAAAGCCATTTATTCGGTTAAATTAAATTTTCAGATTTGTATTTTTTACTAAATGTGCGGTAATAAGAACTATAACTTTTAAAACCTCATTTTTCGGTAAACTATTACCATATGAATGGAAAAATTACCAAATAAATGAATTAAATACTGTAAATATTGGTTTTTATTACTATAATTACGTTTTTTTTAAACCAGAAATGTCCTTACCATACAGTACAATAATTTTTTCAGAATTTTTTTCTGCGTGATCGAATGAATTTCATTACGTATAAAGTCGCTCAAATTTGACAGTTTTTCGTGTTCTTGACTGCATTCTTATATCTTGAGTTCTTTGTCTTTATGAGATGCATCAATATGAGTCAAAAATCAGTAATTATTATTATTTTTGATCACTAAATTACTTTAAATACTCTATAAGTCTTGCAAAAGTTGCAAAAAAGAGTTATACTATTGGGTATTTGAAGTTGCGAATACAATTTTGTGTAGGCATCAAAAATATTTAGTTAGGAGACATAGCTTTATGTTATTTCTCAAAGCAATTAATACAATTAAGACAATATTAATTCATTAAAATTCAATAAAAGTCCGTTATACCAATTCATAGAAGCAGATTAAATCGTTGTTATAGTGAGCTTTTCGTTATAAGCAAATGCATATATTTAATGTTAAAATAGTACTTGCTTACAGATTGTAGACTGAATTACGTATCTCTGGGAAAAACAAAAATAGAATATGAATGTTTGAGCAAAAATTTCTAACGCGTAGTAGGTTTTTACAAGAGAAATTCCAATACCTTTTGACATCATCGAGTAAATGCTGATTTTAATAGTTAGTTGTGAAGAAAGGAAATAAGGATCAATAAAAGACGTTGTTCTTATAGTGCATGTCAGGAATAGGATTTCTAAAATCTGAGGAAGAA
Organism: Parasteatoda tepidariorum; assembly: GCF_982258835.1. Classification (NCBI taxonomy): domain Eukaryota; kingdom Metazoa; phylum Arthropoda; class Arachnida; order Araneae; family Theridiidae; genus Parasteatoda; species Parasteatoda tepidariorum. Next base: position 7,655,442 of record NC_141755.1, on the reverse strand, counting down.
CTTTTCTTTTATTAGAAAGAAGAAAATTTAGTCGGCTGTCGCCTTTACACTGCCGTGTAAGGGATTAAAATTGCAAGAAGAAAACGATGCAAGTTTTTTAGTTTTATACAGTGGCCAGAAATCAATAGAAAATGGTTGTCATTTTTCTGTCATATTGTTTACTTAAGGAGCAGAAAAATAAATTCCCTAAAACATTTTTTGTCATAATAATGGAGAGGTTAATTTAAAACTTGTTATAAACATGCATTTTTTTCGTCAATCTTGATTGTTAGCAAGTTGACACTGCCTTTGAAGTGTGTCGTAACAGTGGAGTTCTGGCAATATGCTGTGCTCTTTATAGCTACTTCAAGGCTGTAACGACTTTGTAACGACTGTATTTGTCGATTACAGTAACAAAATACAAAGATTACAAAGTCAAACATATAATATTATGCTTCATCGGCTTGTGGTAAACATAATAAACAACAGAAGTATAAAGAAAGAAAAAGAAAGAAAGAGTAATGAAAACACATTTTTGTAACAATTTCAATCAAAAAAGTACGAGAAGCATTTCAAAGTTGAAAGGTGTGCTTTTCATTAAATACTAAGCAAATTTTTAATCTAGGTTTTGTTGTAGTTCATTTACGTCACACTAGAGCTGCACACTGGGCTATTGGTGGCTGTCTGGGAAGCATCCCTTATCCGAAGACCTACCATCACAATTTTGATCCTCCGCAGAGGGGATAGCACCCCTTCTTCGGTAGCCTGACGACCGCAGTGTGAGGTCGAGCACTTCACGGCAGAACAGTTTAATGATTACCAATACCGCATGCTCTCGGACACGACCGCAGACTGATCCAAGGGATCACCCACCTGCCCACTGACCTCATCCAGTGATGTTTGACTTTGGTGATCTGCTGGGAACCGTGTCTTAAAGATCAATTTACTAATATGGGTTTTGGAAACACATGTTTCAATGATGTAAAAAGTATTTTACCATTGTTTATTGCTTAAGAGTAAAAGACGAACTATTATATATGAAAGTAAATAATAAACAAATATTTAACATCATTCCATGCAATAAAGTTCATTTCTGTAATTAAATGAATATTCTTCATTAATACATTTTTTACTATTGCACTTTTTCATTGGTATGCGAACTTAGATATTCCTTACTCCTCAGCGAAGATAATTCAGTACGCAATCAGAGATACAATAACGAAAGTTTCATATTTCAATATCAATGAATTAAAGGATCTTTAAAACTATTAGATATTTAGTAAATAACGATTACAAATTTAGTTTTCAAGATTATATAATCATGAAAACATTTATAAAGCGCATGAAAAAGCCGGGAATTTTTTGTTTTGTTTAAAAAAAGATGTACCGAAAGAATAAGAATTTGTCTTTTGATAAAACATGAAGAAAAAAAGAACGGAAAAAACATTTTATTATTTGTCTTGAAGTTTCTATCATTTGTATTGCTAAAGTTTTTAACTACAATTTAACTAAAAAAACTTAACTAAAAAAACTCAATTTAACTAAAAAAACTTTTTTATTTAAAAAAAAAGTTTTTACTTTGTGATTGGAACCACTTTTAATGAAACCGGAAATTGCTTAATGCTTAAAATTTTACACTTTATCAAAATAATTGTTATTTCCTTTTTAACACTAGAAAGACTGAAACTTAGTATATACCTATATTGCTCAAAAGCAGTCAAAATGACAGCATTGTGAAAGAATAACTAATGTGTAAAGAAATTTGTTTAATTAATTTTTACTATTTTTTATATTATTTACAGTTGTGTAACAAGTCATTAGTAAATATTAACAATAAAAAAATTTACTTCACTTGGAAGGAAAATATTAATTTATGCATTATTATTCGCACATTTTTTGCAATTACCTTGTGTTAAATATGTGCATTGTGTTCTGTGATCTTAACGAAACATGTTTGTTTGCGAAATATTAAAAAAAAAGAAAGAAGAAAAAACTTGATTTTTTAAGTGTTTAGAATTGAAATAATTTTTTATGTTCGCATGACAAATCATATTTCTAAGTTTTCAAGTTCTGAAAGATTGTCAATTTAGTGCAAGCTTAAAAATGTTCCCTCTTGGCGATTGAAACATGAATTTCTAAATTCCGTAGTGGCTTTCTTCGCCAAACATTTGCCAAACCACTTTCGTTGTAGTCTTAAAAATTAGATAGCCCATGGTAAATTTTGCATCGATCGTAAAACAAACTACAATTGGTTTCTCAAGCCTTTATTTAATTTGTAAGATGGTGAGAGATTGTCATTGGCAAAGTGCTCTCGTTTCTACGTAATGTTATTCCCTTGGTATTTGCATTATTATGAAGGACGTTGCTCTAATCTGGTTTTATTCCTTTTCATTACAGAAATTAGATTCCTAATTAGTGATTCTAGAGAAATAATGCGAAAAAGTCTCTTATTCTTAAAGGTTTAGTTTTAGATGGTTTGTATTTTCCAGCATATAAAACCAAAAACGTGCTTGAAGAAATATAACTGGTTTGTAATATTTGTATAATACTTTAATAGTGAGATTATTTATTTCTTAAAAGAATACCGGCAACGTTTTTAGTTCTTACTAACCTAAGCTTCCTCTAGAGAATGGAATGTTATTGATTTGAGAATCGATAATAATTCTGCGCAGATTTATTTAAACTTAAATTAATTCAATGATTTAATCGGTATGGATATTAATATAGGGGTACTGAATTGGATTAAGATAGAATATTCTATAACATCATATTTCTTATGCATCGTTAATCTTTTCTACTAATCGACATTTGCTCTTCAGTTTCAGTGCCAAATTAAAAAAAATAAAAATTTAGGAAAGAGTTGAACGATGCATTATAAGATTGAAAAAAAAAATCTTTGAACAAAATAAAGAATTTAAGGGAAATTTGCTGAAATATAACATGCTTGCTTATCTGAAATAAATTTTAATCATCATAATTTATTACTAGTATTTCAAGGAGCTATTTTATTGGAATAATAAAAAAGTATCTTCATCAGCTTCAACTGCTAAAATAAAAATTTATTTTGTTGATATACTAAAAATTGTTAAAGCAATTTTTCATTAATTTATTTGAATAGCAGTAGTTGAGTAATATAGGATGAATGGTGTAAGCAATGAAAACTAGATCAAATTATATTTTATGCGAAAATAAATCAAGTATGAGGCATATTACATTTAAGTAGTTCACTAAGGCTTTAGATGTAAGTTTAAAAATTATATTATGCATTGAGTAATATAAATTTACGTAATGTATTAAACGAATTGATTTGTTCATATGATGAATTTTAAAATTAAAGTTAAAGTTTTACAGCTGATGCAGGTTAAAATAACAATTTTGATTGAAACACACCTTAATTTTTTGCATATTGTGTTTAATTCCTGAAATTGAAAACAAAACTGTAAACTTGATTGTTAAATTTTAAACTTTTAACTTATTCTTTACATTAATTTATTAATTTTTTTTTAAAATCTCTGTTATAATCGTTTCTAACTTTCATTAAATTTCTCTCCTGCTGAGATATCGAATTCTTTATAATTTTTTAAACATATCAAGTTGAAGAAAAAGTTGTGTCAAAACTGCCAGAATATGGTAAAAGCTATAGTAAGGGCACATCATGACATATACATTTCCTTAGCTTAAAAGTTTTTAAGATGTAGCGAAATAAGCAAAAAGTGAAATTAAAATAACTGATCTCCCGACTAAGCTATTGGAACTAGAATTTACAAATTGCAACCCTTTGTATCATTGAAGTTAGAAATTATTATGTCATGATTTGTCATTGCGGTGACAATTACATGAAGCATCCAAACTCTCCTTGGACTGGGTATATAACTATGGAATGAGAACATAGTACTTCTTCAAGACGACATGCGAGAAAAAATGTACTTCAGATGGACGATAAATGGTTATTTCATTCCGGACACAGTAGAGAAAATCAGGATATCATAAATGTTTTATGAGTTAATTTGTACATATGTATTAAACACATCAGAAGAAACATTGCTAAAATTTTTGTAATAATATCCTATTAAATGTATTAAACTAAACTGCAATTAAATGTTGCATCGAATTGCCAAACGAATGACTTTTATATTATTATCTTTATGATTATTTAAACCATTATTGTTAATTAAGATAGGTAAATTAATTAAACATGCTGCGTTAATTACAAAAACTTTTTTTTTTGTCAAATGAAAAAGAATTTAAATTAATAAAATATACGAATGTAACCCACAGCATCATAATGCTTTTAAATTTTAAATGTATGGAACTGTAAATAACAACAAACTTGAGTCAATGCTTAGAGTAAAATCTGAACCGCAGATAACTGCTAGGTTAAAACTGATATCAGATTTGGATTTTAAAGGAAGAAAAATTGCAAAATAATAATATTTTCGCAGTTTGTCTGAGGGATTTAAATTTGCAACTTCAGTCTTTGCATGTCTTGAAAACATGTAGCCTTAACTAAGCAGTGGAGTTGTGCAATTTGGGACAGGATTCAAGCCTGTATCCTTAATGAGTCACAAAGTAAGTTATCAAATTGAATTTTAATTCAAGAGCTTGACAAAACTTGAGAATCCATACTTTTTTAAATGTTATTATTTTAAATTATGATTTTTCCCCCCGTATAGTATCTTGTAGGCACTTAGAAAGTTTTTCGGTATTTAGTTAGGGGGTAGTACAAAGCACAGAACATTATAGATTATTCTGAACAATTTTAAAATGCAACGTATCATATATTACCCTAAACCCTGCAGTTAAAAAAGCGATTACAACTTGAGATAATTCTGCCCTGACAGTTTACACTCAATAGATAATAAAACAGGGTACCAATAATTGGCCAATTTAGAAGAAATAACTAGGATCGCCTGTCTTATCGACTCCTTCAAGTGCTTCGAGAGAAAATTTATGAACTCTTTCAAAAATGGCAGCGTTTTCACCAATTTTTCTATTTAACGCAAATCATCTTTTGAGCATAACGGGCGAAATTTATCAAAAGTCCCGCAACGACACATTGCAGAGGCTCATCAGTTTTAAATTTAACCTTTTTCAGCAGCAATAACTTTCCTAAAACAAGTTATTGATTTATTTCCTAGCTTGCATCGATAATGGAGAAATGTGTCGCTCTTTCAAGAAGAAGTCGAGTCTATGCCAATCTCCAGTTCACTTCAAGAGATTAGGATTATTCTTCCATCTTGCCATTTCGAACAAAGCAGTTCTTTTTCTGGTGTTCCTTCCATTCCTTTATGGGTCCTGGTGATTAAAAGAGAACGATTGTTTGAGTTTTGGCTCATTGACCACCAGGGCGTCTCTGGTGACTTAGTAAGGCTGATCTGTTGCCAGAAATAGCAACCTCTAAATTCGTTAATTGATGGTTTAAGGCTCTAGCTTTTGCGCTTTGTCAGACAAGCTTTTATTGGAAGTAAGTGCTGCTTTTCTCGGCCTCCCGTTGGTTGGAATTACAGGAGATTATGTTTGACAGGGGGAGAAACTTTGTGAGTTGTGGTCGGTGTGAGAAGAATTCTTACGACTAATTCACTGAGAAAGTTGCTTTGCTTTTTTTGTTGTAATATATTCGATGTTTAGTGCTTAGCTACTGACATGACGAATTACGGCGACTTTCTAAGACAATAATGACAATCATCAATCATAATACTTTGACAAAAACATCAATAAGAAAATATTTAACGAAAAATATTAATATATTAATTAATAATTTTCGTTAATTTGAAAATAATTTTTCTCACACAAGTAAAAAGCATTCTTACGACTAATTCACTGTGAAAGTTGCTTTGCTTTTTTCTTGTAATGTATTAAATTTTTTAGCGTGTAGTTACTGACGAGAAGAATTACGGCGATTTTCTAAGTCAATAATTACAATCATCAATCATAATATTTTGATATAAACATTAATAAAGAAATATTTGACGAAAATTATTAGTACATTACTGAATGATTTTCGTTAACTTGAAAATAATTCTTTTCACACTAGTAAAAAGAACTCTTACGACTAATTCGCTGTGAAAGTTGTTTTCCCTTTTTTTGTAATGTACTCGGTTTTCTTCATTGAGAAAAAAGTATAGTCAAAAATACCCAAATATGAAGAAATTTACTGTTTCATAAGAGTGAATAAAGTGTGGTAAAATTTATTAATTTTTTCATGAAACCGCAGAGCATGACATAAAACCCATTTATTCAGTTAAATTTACTTTTCAATTTTGTATTTTTTCTAACTGGTAATAAGAACTAGAGTTTTGAAAGCCAGAATTTCCAGTAAACCCTTGCGATATGAATAGAAAAATTGCGAAATGAATGGTTTAAATACCACTAAACTGTTTTTATTATCCAAAATTATGTGTATTTTTTTAAATTTTTTTTTACTGGAAATGTCATTAATATACAGTTTGGTAATTTACCAGAACTTTATTTTTCCGTGTAACTAGTGACAAGAAGAATTACGAGTACTAAGACAACAATTAAAATTATAAATCATAAAACATTTATAAAAGCATCAATAATGCAATATTTAATGAAAATTAATAATATTAGGCGTAAAAAAGAATTACTACGACTAATTTACCGCTAAACCTTCCTTACTTATTTTTGTTATGTAATTGGTTTACAGTGTTTAGCTACCGACGTGTACAAATACTCGTGCATAATTACAAATTTTAACAAAAAATATTGAGAGAAGTGATTAAGTGTTTAATGAAAATTATTAATCAACAATGAAGAATTGTACCAATAGGTACTTCAATAAATATTAGGTAACATTTCTCTGTTTATATATTTATGCCTGCTACGTGGTACGTACTAGTATGCCTTTCATTATATATACGTTAATACTGGTATATAATAATTTATGCTTCCCCACGCAAAATGTATTTCTTCTCAAGTATGTTGTCTTTGCAAACATAATGAAAATATATATTAATTATAACAATGAAAAAGGCCCATTATACAATGCTGTCGTGCACGAATTAATTGCTTACATCTATAAAAGTTCTTAGGAAACGATTATGTTCCTTTTTTATTTGTAAAACCAGAAAAAGCCCCATTAGGTTTTTATTAATTATGTTGAACAAAAGAGAAAACGCATAATAATAAAACTACAAGTAGATATTTTAATAAAAAGTAATTTATTACATTACGTAATGCAGACGTAACACTGAGCTCTACCTTTGGACTGCTATCTGTTCCTTCAATAAATATATATTTCTTTCATTTGAAAAGAAAAACTCTGAATAAAATGTAATTTACCAAAAAAATAAATAAATAAAAAACACAATATAACAATAAACTTGCGTGCTAATGTTTTACAAATAGCAACTACGTTAAATTATATAATACTGCCTAGCAACGCGATTTTGTATCATTAAAGCTTTTAAAAAAATATAAAATGCCCTCTTTATTACATAAAATAATAAACACACCTTTCTTAGTAAATTTGATTAACTTAATATAAAAAATATAGCAGTAAAATCACAAATAAATACTTCAATAAATGTTGGTTTCATTATACAATGTTGCCGTGTGTCTGTACCTAATTTTTGCATTATTAAATGCTTCTTAATAAAAATAAACTACTTTTTTTACTTGAAAAGACAACAACCAATGATTTATAATTAAATATGATTTATGAACTTGAAAAAAAAATTAAAAAAAAAAATTACAAGTAGATACATATGTAAATTACTTTATATCGCGCTGCCGAGTAACTGTAGAGCTTTTTTCGCATCAATAAATGCTTCTTAAGAAATATATATTACTTCCTTACTTAAAAGACAACCAATGATTTCTTATTAAATATGATTTACAAATTTGAAAAAAATATAAAATAAAACTATAAGTAGATACTTATGTAGGTTATATTATATAACGTTGCCGTGTAACAGTAGAGTTTTTTTCGCATCAATAAATGTTTCTTAAGAAATATGTTGTCTTTTAAGGGCAGAAAATGCATCAAGACGCTGAAATTGATGACATTCTCTCCTGGAATATGGTGCAGTCACGCCATCCGAAGTAAAAGTAAAACTTGGAGCAAGAAACTACCCGTTATACGAAAATTGGATAGCAGATAGACTTGACCCAATTTATCACTTACTATTTTTCTTTATTTATTGTCTTCATCCTGAGTTACTGAGTTTTAAGAATCCTTCTCTTTACCTTTTTGCTCAATTCTCTCTTCGATTATTTTACTCTAGAATTCTTATCGATAAATTTCTATCCTGCAGGAAACATAACTTAGAAAAAATGGCAGAGAAAAAGAACCATAAGTGTTTGGTGTTGTTTTTCTTATTTTTATTTTTTAAAAGTAAGTACATATCGGGAACTAAACTTTTTGGAATTCTTTTAAAAAGGAAAGTGAACAAAGATAAAGTTTCTTTAGTTATAGTTCTGGTTTTAAAAATATCTTTACGGTGAAAAGACCATTTTATATAAACATTGATTCTTTTTAAAATGTACAGACTTTTACAAATTTGTTTCCTTTAGTACTTTGGATTAAAAATGCATATTATCGAAAGATTACATTTATGACCATGAATCTAAACTTCATACAATTATTTCGTGTTAGTTAAGTCATGAGAAACACATTAAATGAAAAAGAACTGTTGCTTTAAAGAATATCACAATTATTTTCTAGGTATCATAGATATATTAAAATTTTTTTATGTTGTTGCATTACATTAATTTCCAAAATTGTTATGGCTAGATGACACGCATTTTTAAAATTTTTTTCTTTTACTTTCAATGTTGTTATATCGTTAATTTATTACTTTCACGTTTTTGACTTTGCAGATTTAGTGCATGTTGATACCGTCATAACTATCGAAAATATTCTACGTTGCTATCAAAAACATTCGTCATGTTTATCTAAGTGCATTAGAGGTTTGCAAATAACAAACATGATTCTATAAGTTTAAATTTGGTTATTTTGACTTTTCTGACAACCCGTATATATTGGGAAGATCAGCTTCGAAAAAAAAAATAATGAATCGGGGTGAGAGGTATTACTTTTCTCACTATATTCACCCGATATTGCACCATCGGATTTTTATTTATTCTGATCCTTAAAAAATTAAAGTGGCAAAATGTTTGAAAATTTGAATAAATCCTAAAATGCCCTCTTCAGATATTTTGCTTAAAAACTAATACAAGCCAAATAGTACTGATGCTGAGAGTGATTAGATAATTGATGAAAAATACAGTAATTATAATCATAAAAATTGATCTGTTTGAACTTTAATTAAAAGAAATTTTTTTCTGTACTTCTACAATTGTTAGATATTTTCTGGAAAAACAATTTTTAAAATTATTATGATTTATTAACCCTTTGAAGCAGAATTTTTATTAAAATTATTTTTTATTTTTTTTTAATTTGAATTAATTTAGGTCAAAATAAATAAAAATATTATATTTAGCAATTTTCTTATTTAGGACCATGAAATACAGCATGAAACATTGGTGCTCTTTTCTGACTGTAAATAAAATCTTTCGAACACGGCTCACATCCAAACAATAATTTTTAAAATTTGCACTTACTTGTAGTTATTTGTATCTAAATGAAACAGTTATTCATTATTCAAATTACTCTGATTTACAAAATAAAATATTGATAAATTTTTGAATATGAATGAAAAAAAATACTAATTATTTTTCTTGGATTTTATATTTGAGCGCAAATATAATTCCGGTAATCAAAAATATTTTTTAAATAACTATTAGACTGCTTTTTGTAACTAAAAAATACCGAATATATTTATATTTATAATTGGGTCTTCAGAAAAAATATATATAAAAGGGACACCAGTGTGCCATCTGCGTAAAAAGGTTAAGAATTTGAAACCATTTTTTTCCTTTGCATATTCTTTTCCTGATCACACTCTTCAACAAAATTAAAAATTTTGTTACTTTCTTAAAAAATGTAAATAGCTTTTTCATGCTTTTGTTTTCTGGAAAATGGGAATAAAACTACTATCGTCAAAATCGCGTTAGATGAGGATCTTTTGAAAAATGTTTTTGTCGTCCATTACTGCTCCCCCCCTCCCCTATTTCGCTTTGTTTGGAGGATTTCAAATAATGAATAAAGTTCTTTTATTTTACTGAAATAGATTGATTGAACTGTTCATTAGGAACAAAAGTGAAAAATTCTTGGCATTGTTTTGTCGGGGAATGCATTTAATTCTAAAGATTATGTTTTTTTTGTTCCTCATCTTTATTTGGAATTTTTCCGTTGAGTTATCATGATACTTCAACAAATTGAATTCTTCTTTTACGATCTGATAAAAAATTAATCACTCAATTACGTATAATCACTCGGTTAACTGTACGATTAGTTTAATATCCTCATTACTTACTTTGACTTTTCTCAATAGACACATTTTTTTTAATTATTATTTTTATTAATAAATGTTTTATAGTCTTTATTGTGAATTTTGTTTCATAGTCTTTATTGTGAAAAAATATTTTTTTCTTCGAGCTAATTAAACGTAATAGTTAAATAAACTAAATAAAGTAATTCATGATGATTATTAACTACATTACTGATTTTTTAAGATGTTAATATATCGACGAGGAAGAACCAGAGGCTATTATTGCATTGAAAAAAAATTCTTTGCCTAATAGTTTTTATTGTTAAAAATATTCCTTTCTTAAAAATAATTAAGTATAACAGTTAAATAAAGTAAATACTAATTAAATAAAATAATTCATTATGATTATTAACTGTAACACAGAGTTTTAAATTGCGTAAAAATCAAGAGACTAGGCATTACTGATTTGAAAAAATTCTTTTGAAATAAGAACATCAATGCAGCATTACAGTTAATTATTTTGGGAATATAATCTACTTAAATTTAATTATTTTTTTAATCCTGTAGAATTTTTAATAAAACTGCTTAAAGTAATTTTCTGATTTAGAAAAAAGAAAATGTTTGGATTAATAAAAAGACAAAATTTTGCCCGAAAGAAAATAAATCTTTTAATAGCTACAAATTTAAAATATAATTGTTTAAAATGATTTAACGTCACAGTTTCATATTTTACATTACTGCGTTCAACCTTCAATATTACCTTCTAGGTTTATTTATTATAAATAAAAAAAGAAATTAAAAAAAGAGTAAGACTTTCAAAAGCAAAGAATAATTTTTCCTATAATTTGTAATAGATATGATTATTTTTATTTTCCACCCGTATTTATTAAGTCTCTGATTCAAAATCGATTTTATATATGATTTCTTTTGAATATCACAATTTAGAAATTGTGTATTTGTAAACTTGTTTTGTAAATAAAATTATACCTATAAAATATTTTTCTATATAAATTCAATTTTATATTTTGCCTAATGTTTAGTATCTATCAATGTTTAATTTACAATACTGGGAGACTACCATCTGTAAATACTTCATTTTAATGAAAATAATTTTGGTAACAAAAGATATTTTTATTTTCTATGTGAAAAAGAAGATACGGTTCCTTTAAATCCTATCTGTATTGAAAATCACTTGGACATTTATTACATTATCTTGCCAGTGAGACTTCAGGTCAAGCCAAAAATTTGATTCAAAGGTCCTTTAAAATTTAAATTAAAAGAACATCATAGACATGTCCGTCATCAAGAATTATTAAATCATGTGTTATTAAAAACAAAAGTCTAAACAAGTGTCGTGATGGCTCAGGGGATAGAGCGTTCACTTTCCGATGAGGAAAATCGGGTTCGAATCCCAGCGATGGCTGGTCGATACGAATTCCGCATCCAGCTAGTATCAACCACAGTGCTGACGTGAAATATCCTCAGTGGTAGATGGATCATGGGTTAGAGTCCCCCTGCCATCAGGCTAACAGTGGGGGGAGGTTTTCTTCCTCATGTAACTCAAATACGGCTTAGTTTCATCACTAAGTCCTCCACGATGGCAAAATTTCCCCCAATACTTGATCCAGGAGTTTCCTTGTCTTCTGGATTGGGTTCAAAATTACAAGTCTACGGCAACGAACATTAGTAGTTCTAAACCCAATAATTGGGTCGGCTGTTCAACGACGGTTATAAAATGGAAAATAAAAATATTTAAACAAAAACTTGAATGATTGTTTTTTAAAAAAAAAATGTTTTAAGGGTGGGGTATTGGCCACCTTTATAATTTTAAAAAAAATGCATTGTTTAAACAAGCTCGCAAATCTAATATGAGCCTCATTTTTGAAAAGGTTTGAAATTTTATAAAATTCATGTTTCTAATTTTTATATTACTCATAATAATATGATCCGAAATAAAAATTGTTTGATTAATTTAAAAAAAAATGCTCATACCTTATTTTGACATCATCAATATATGCCATTAATGAAATGTTAAGCATTTTTTTTAAAATTAAAATATTGTATTTATTTTATTATTTTTTTTAAGAATATAAATTAAATTCTAAAACTGTTTTAAGTTTTCTTTTAATGAGACATTAAAATAAAGTAATAAAGATAAATATTGTATTCTTAAGACAGTTATCGTTATAAAATTTTAAACTAACTAAAAACTTTTAAAAACTAAAACTAAAGCAAAAAATGAAAATAAAATAAATAAAAAATAACATGCCTTTAACCCTCTAGTTTCGACTTTTCCAGAACTTTTAGATGCAAGCTTCTCTTCATCAAAAATTCCTTTCATCAATGTTTTCCCCATGATATTCAGTGGAAGAGAGGTGAATAGCAGGGAAATTTCCATACAGTTTTACTCAGGTGCTCAACGCTTAGAGGGTTATACTTTCAGCACTCATGTACTCATGTATGTGAGGAAAAACGAAATTAAATATAATTTCACGCACATTTATTGAGATAAATATTGATTTATATACATATGTTATCGGCAAAGTTTGAAATCTGGCATTCTATAGAATGCCTAAGCATTGTATATAATGCCTAAAACTAGTCGGCAATGTATGAAACGATTTATATATTTCACACATTTCCAAGGCATTATATAGAATGCCTAATGAGAAACCAGCAAAGTATAAAATACAGCTCCGATTCGCCAAAAAATGTCAAATTAAAATGTCATTCAAGCCAGCCATGTTGCAACAAGTAGGTTAATTTCTTATTTTTTTATATGAAAATTTTGTTTCCCTTTTATAAGGAATAAGGCATAAATTATGTTTTGTACAACTTTCATTTTTCTTTTCGCATTTTGAATAAATTATTTTTAATGGCGCTCTCATTATTTTTTCAGAATAGCATTTTTATTTTCCGGAAATGCACATCATCAGGACGTTTTTTTCATACTTTGCCTAAATAGCATTTGTCACTCTATAGAATACCTAGGTATTATATACTATGCCTAGGGAAAGTATGTAATACTTCTTATATTTCATACCTGACCTAAAAACATCCGGCATTATATACAATGCCTAGGCATTCTATAGAATGCCTAGGCGTTTCATACTTTGCCGGTTGCATATATAATAGCATATTCCTATAATAATAAAAAAAAGTTGATGACTTCAAATATTGTGTTACGTACCCCCTTTAATATATTCCAGAAACTATTACGGTTATGCGCATCCGCTTTATTTAATAACGCTATCAATAAGTATGTTATATTTTGCTAGGTTCTTTAAAATATATAAGAAAAGTAGAATTATTCAGAAAATGAAATTGAAGGACATTTTTTTGCAACAAAAACATTTTTAAATATTATCTAACTACATAAATTCTCATTAAATATAAATCAAAATTATGATTGTAATACCTTTTTTTTCATTTTCTTATATCTTTTATTTAGTTCTCATACATTTTAAGAGAGAAAAAAAGTAAATGTATATGAATTCATGAATTCAGAGTTTGTATATGTTTCATATTTTAGAACTTTACAGTAAAAAGTGTATCACCCTATTTCAACAAATCTAGTATAAAATACACTAACATCCAACTAGCGACCGAAGTGAGAAGCAATTCGAAAGATATCACAATTTTGAGGGGTTGGTGAGCGCAGGAAGTGTGGGAGACCACTAGTAAAATAATGCTTTGCTTAAGCATAATTATTCAGAGAGACCACTCCTAATTATTAAGTTAAAAATTTAATAGTTATCGAAAATTTACCTGTTTTGAATAGAAACCGAATACCAAATTCTTCTAAATATTGAATTAAAAAGTTACTAGATTAAATTATAAATGATAACAGTAGATATGTGAATATTTTAAAAAATTCTTTTGATGAAAGTAGCTTATTTGAGTGTTTAAATGAACTGAAATTATTAAGGGTAGCTTCAAGGTAGTTAGAAACCACGGGTAGTTTCAATTTTTAATTAATGAGTAATTACAAAATTTAAAAAAAGATGAAACTAAGCTGAAACGTTAAAACTCTCAAGGACTCAAGAATTATTTTTTTTCCCTAAAAGTCTTTGAAGAAATGACATGACACTTTAATTCATCTTCCGAGTGAGTTTTTAATCCTTTTTTTATTAGAAGAAAACACAAATTTATAAAATATTTTTTAAAAAAAAAGATGTCCAAATTGATTAATAAGATGAAAAGATAAAATTCGCAATGTCCTGAAAAATGTTAAAATTTTTGTAAAAATGATTTTTTGAAAATTTTTAAAATTAATTTTGATTAGGTTGATCTGAATATACATAATTTAAAAATCAAATCTTTGTCTTAAATAGAAAGCAAATAAGATCTGATTCAACACGTGTTAAATCAGATAATTGAGAACAAGGAATGTGTTTATTTAAAAATCTAGTTTTCATGCTTTTCATAGCTCGTTGAAATTATATAAGACAGCAAAAACAAAAATTGCTAGGATTATACAAGTTTTCCAGTAGCAAACAAATAAAGACTCTCAGATCTTTTTCCAGAAAACTGTTTCGTCAAAAATGGAGAAATTTTTTTTTTATTATACGTTTTTTCGCAGCGTATTTGTTTCTAAAGAAATGCATTACCTATACTGTAAAAAATGATACTCAAATATCACGAAACTTACTCCGTTTATGACGAAACTGTTTGCTGGCAAGTGCTCCGTGCAAAAAATTTGTTGATGTGATGAAATAACTATCGTCACTTCATTTTTTTGGGTCAAAATTGAAGAATTATTTTGTGGTTTTATTTTTTTCAAAATAAGCAAGTAAAATAAATTAATAAGCAAATAAAAACCCTGTAGTGCCTAATATATCAAAGTTTTCTAATGATCGCTCTATTGTGGGCACCATACAGCAGGATGGTGCCAGGGGGATCATAAATATACCAATGTCACCCCAAAAACAAAAGAACGACAGATAGAAAAGAGAGATATGCTCGAATGCCCGAAGCGGGATTCGAACCCGGGATCTTCCTATCCACCATGCAGTTCAGCTTATTTATTTTCGATCACTTATCACTTTGATTTTGATAATCTAGTTTTCATTCTAAATTTGTCATTCTACTTAACAATCTAACACAATACACTTCGATGAGATTTCCAGTTGAGGAAACATTTTCGTCATATATTTGAGAGTTCGCGTTTCCTCACTAAACACGTAATTTCGTGACGAAATAATTTTTAAAATTAGCGAAATACAGCTCAAGGATTGCTGAATCGTTAAAAATGAGAATATCATTTCTGAGAGTGTACAACATCGCCACAAAATCTAGAATATTCCCAGATTTGTCTATATACTGCGGGAACAATGATTGAAATTTCAATTTATACTATATCATTTGGGAAGTCATTAATTTTGAAAAAAGAAGAGGAGGGATGACACCAATGGGATTTAGTTATAATAAATTGCTAAAACATTGCTTAGAATTTCTTTATATTTATGATTTTTTTATATTCTTTGACTTGTCAATGAAGCATATAAAGTTACTGAGTCGATAGCTTGTGATCACTTTAATGGCATATTTTGGCATTTACTTACTTATTGATTTAGCTTCTTTCGTATTTGATCTTATAGAAAAGCTTAGTACGTGATAAATTTTAAGAAATGGTAAATTAAATGAGGTTTGCATTTGGTTATATCATTTTAACAACTATTTGAGCTTGTTATGTTTGTTATGGTTTTTTATGAACATAATGAACATTTTTCATGAATATTTTTTGTTTTGTTTAAAGAAGTTATGTTTTTTTAAGCATTTAGTCATCTGTTAAATACATAAAGGAGTTTATAGAGCAGGTAATCAACACAAAAAAATTAGAACAAAAAGAATTTATGATAAAAATGAATAAAATTATGTTGTTTTTAAACAATTTGATTGAAAGAAATAAGTTGTCACGAATATATAAAATAAGTTGTCCCAAATTTATAAATTTATTATCATAATTAATAAATTCATGTTTACTATTTTTTCCTTTCTTTTTTAACCTTCATGTCAAGTATAGAATTTTAAATTAGAAATTTCATGACAGAAAAACTGTTTCAGAAATGCAAGTAAAATGCAAAAATAAACATAACTTGGTTATTTAAACTGATTAATTTAACTTCTTTTACGAAAAGTTTAAAAAAACTAAGGTTTTTTAATCAGCAAAATATTTTGAATTCCAAAGCAAAAAGAATTCTAATTCTTTTTTAAATCTTTAGGAGATTAAATGAATCTATCGTCGATTTGGGAAAATAATATTTTCATTTTTTTATTAATGTTTAATCTCTTTTTTTCTATAATGACACTAAATATTTTTCTATTTTTTTCTTTTTCGTAAATACGCACTTTAGACATTGCGTGAGCAAAGCTTTTTACTTAGAAAATTAGTACCTTAGGTTCATATGTTTTCAAGAATAACTTAAAAGCAACAACTTCTACAAAAAAATGTTCTTCCTAAAACAAAATTTACTACTACACCCATTTTTCTTTCGATTTTAAAACTCGTTATTTCATAAAAAAAAAACAATTTTTTTAAGGAATCGATTTCTTATTTTTTTCTTCGAGAACAAATGTTTTCACCGAAAAATCCGATAACCATTTCAAATCTTTCCTATAATTTAAGTAAAAGTAATTTTTTGCTGCTTCCTAAAAATAGACTTATTGTTCTCTTTCTGCATTAAATCTGTTAAAAGGTTAAAAAGGAAAAAAAACTTTGTTCATATGTAGTTACTGCGCCCAGTTGATGAAAGAGTAGAAAATATGAAGCAAAACTATTTTTCTATGGCTGAATTTGAATTTGCGATGTTTATTTCATAATCTTTTTTTCCCCTCTATTCTCCCTCATATATTGACATTCGTCATTAGGGTGCCGGAAGGTCATGTGTTTACCACTCTTCAGAAGGCACCCTATTGGGTGTGCCAACGTTACCTCTACCGTAAGAGGGATAGATAGTGCAAAAAGGAAAAAAGAATGCTTCAAATTGAGTTTCAAACCTGGATCTCTCTGACACGAGGTCAGCTCACTAACCGATACAGGCCGATAGGCTTCTTTGGAAACTTATTATTTTGGTAAATTACATATTTGACATCGGCTGTCTAATTAAATTTAAACGTAAAAGTAAATAACACATGCATTTCTTTAAATTCTACTTTATAGATAATCTTGTAAATAATACGCAAATTTTTAAATAATATAAAAATATTACTGTTTTCCTTTGAGTACGCAAGAAAAAAGTTGTGTTGTTATTAATGCCACTTGCCTAATACCAGCAAGCCTGCTTGGTGAAACTAAGCGAATATAAGCAGAGGGTGCTATTCTTGTTTTTCAGTGGTGCCATCTATGGCTAAAAATACGACTTCAACAGTACACACGTCACAGCCCGTTTTAAATGGCGGTCTCATTCATACATCCATTCATTCCTCCATAAATCGTAATTTTAACCTGAAGCAGAGAACAATCAATCTCAAATTTAGTTTCCCCAGAGGTATTAATTTGTTATGGAAATTTGGAGGATTTCGTAAACCGTCAGATTTAACGTGCACCAATTACCATTTACTACAAGGAGACTCTCCTTGGCGTAAATCTCTTGGAGACGGGGATAAAACTCACAACGTCTTGGAGATGGGCCAAGCTCCCTACCAACCAGGCATCCATAAGAAAAAGTTTCACGTGTATTAAAAATATTTGTTTATTTCATCGATTTTTTAAAAAAAATGTGAATAATTCTTAAAGAAATTATCTGAAATATTACAAATGTAATAATTTTTACATTTTCATAAAAGTAAATTTTAAATTTTTTTAATGTTTATAAAAATGGATTTGCACAAGAAATTATTATTTTTAAATATCAGAAATAAAGTGAGAAAAATGGAGATAAATTCGATTGTACTTAGGTGAACTATATTCGAAACTAAACTCAGTGGCGCGACAGTCCATAGAGGGCCAAGGCCTACTGTGCCCATCTCAGTTTTCTTGACCTTTGGGTTCTGAGGTGCAAGAGCAGATGTTCCGGTTGAGTGGTCAGCCTAGTCATAGTCGAGTTTGAGTGGTCATAAGGAGAACCATATATACATTTAAAATGTATCCTTGCTTTTCTAAAACTAGTGTCAATTAAAACATACTATAATTTTTAGATACTGAATTTCAAAGCCTGCTCTTGAATATTCTTTTTTGCTCAACAGCTGAAGTAGCCTTCATGGGGGAGACAATTCAATTTCAGTGACATTTATTGGACAACATTTAGTGCACTTCACATTTACGACACTACAAATTTTTTGTAAACTATAAATGTTTATGTATCTTTCAGTACCGAATTCTTAAATATAGAAAAATTTTGATTGTTGATTTCATTTAATATTTATTTAAATTTTTGAATTGGTAAAATTGGTGAACTTACAGGCTATTACAGGATCTGTAAACTGTTGTTAATCTGTGAGGACAAATAGGTGAGAATACCTGGTTTGAACTATATTTCGTTTAATTTTACTACTGGAAAAGTATAAGGGAGAAATGAATCTAGGTTATATAAAAAAATAAGAGTTATCCATGGTTAGACTGACTTTAAGGAAATACTTGACCAATTGTAGTAAAATCTTGGAAAAGCAAAAAAAAAAAAAGAAGTTCAGAATAAAGGTTAAAACGTGATGAAATATCAAAATATAATTTTAGTATGTGTGTCAAAATAGTTAAACCAGTTCTAAGTAAGATAACAAAGATTTAAATTCAATGCTTGTTTGAGTTAAATTTTTCAGTTTCGTAACGTTTATATCTTTTTTTATTTAATTTAAACGTATTATTTTTTTTGCAGTTAATTCATTTAACATTTATTTTGATGCACTGGTTTCACTAGTGAAAACTTAAAATTACTTTTCATTTCAAACTTTCTCATGTTGCCTAAAAATAAGTTTTTTTTATGCATAAATTTTTAAATGTAATATAATATAATATAATATAATATAATATAATATAATATAATATAATATAATATAATATAATATAATATAATATAATATAATATAATATAATATAATATAATATAATATAATATAATATAATATAATATAATATAATATAATATAATATAATATAATATAATATAATATAATATAATATAATATAATATAATATAATATAATATAATATAATATAACATAACATAATATAATATAATATAATATAATATAATATAATATAATATAATATAATATAATATAATATAATATAATATAATATAATGAGTACTATTTCATTAAAAAACATCTTGGTGAATTTTAAGTGCTAACAATAGCAGAAATTTTATTTCAAACAACTGTTTCTTCCAGGTTTTTAACAACTGAAAACAAAAAAAAAGGACTGTCTTAAATTCTCTTAAATTTTCGAGGAATGTTTAAGACTATCGAATTTCCTTTTATTCTTGAGTCTGATTTTCTAGTCCATTCAAGATATTTTAGAAGCTTCAAAGGAATGAGTTCGCCTGAAAGTTGAATAATGAACTCGGAATGTTCTCCATGTTTTATTTCTGTCTGGAGACAATTACTGCAAAAGAGGACTTTAATGGATCTATCGACTGAATTTCTTCTTTCTTTGTGATGAAAAACTATCTTTTGACAGTTTTCCAGACACAGGATTTGGATCGAAGATCGATAAGTTTTTACTCCTTACTCGTGGAATTTGGAATTTATAGAAATAAAGACATTCACTCAGTTAAAGTAAAAAAGAAATGGAGCTTAAATTATCTGCTAAAAAATAGCATAATTGGAAAAAGATGTTTTGAGTATTTTAAAGCAATTTTTAATGTTTAAAATAAAGTTGACTTTTTATTAATGGTTCATTTCCTTTTAAGTTACTTCATGAAAAAAAAATCGAGATTTGAAATTTTAAAAATAAAGAGTTTTAATACAGTTCTTTTACGTGTTCTTGTTATAGTATGCCTCACGTTTACACACGTATGTTCTTCGAAATTTCAGTAGGAAGCTAAGAGAGTTGTGCAGAAACTGCAATGCTCATAGCATACTTCGTGGAAACAACGCTGCGCATTGCATACTTTGAAGTAACTGTGCTGAGCATATCATATTTGCGGTAAAAGTAGGAAATGTTACTGCAACGTCCATAGGCTTTATCTGTTTAGTAAAAGAAAAATAACGTATTGTATTATTAAAACTTAATTAACTAATCACGGATGTAAAAAAGCTATACTTGGTTGCCTGAAAGATGTTTTAATGCGACAAAATGTTGTTTCTAGCTCATTTTGATGTAAAAAAAATCATTAACAAAATTATTAAGATCTACAGGATTGGTTCAAGAACTGCCTTAGGCGAAAATATAAATGCATTTTTTCTTTTATAGTTTATATTTTAATATATTCTTACGATTATATTTTTTGATCATTTTTTGATCATACGATTATATTTTTTGATCATTTTTGATCATTTCTACAAATAAGAATCTCTTTTTAACAACTTATTTATTCCAAAAAACATGGTTTCTTTCAGCATACATAAAACAACATAGCTACTGTATGATTCCAGTACACTGAAAAAAAAATTCAAGATTAAATTACGGTAAAATGTACCGACATTCAGGGTACCGCTACATTCTACCATCAAATGCTTCCGGACAAAAAATCAGCTATACCGTGATTTTTACAGGAATATTTTTTGTAAAATCACTGTACCACCGTAATTATGTAAATATTAATGTAAAAATTACTGCAAAAAGTTTCACTGTTAATATGGATTTTATGGGAAATGGACTTTACGGATACTGCACTAAGGGTGTCAGTATTTTTAACTGTAATTTGACCCGGAATTTTTTTACAGTGAAACACAAAAAACGTGCTTATTACATATGCCAATTAATGATATAAAGGTGTCATATACACGTCAGCTACCATTTCTGATATTTTTTAATATTATTTTACTTTTTGACAAAAAGGTCAGATTTAAAAGAAAGCAATTTTCTAGACACTGATTTGAAATTTTATTTGAATTGATAAAGCATAGAGAAATATCAAATATGAAAAGAAAAGGAAAATCAGAAACTGTTTAAAAAACAATTGAATAATTAGGAATTATACTTATGTTTCTCTCATTGGCTCTTGGAGACCAGTCTGATTAACAATAAGAATAAATGATCATAGAAAATTCATTTGAGAACGAGTACATTTTTTACCGAGAAGACCTATTAAACGGAAAGAATATCACATAATGTGATATTTTTGTCACAAGTTTGAGAACTTTTCTAACTTGTACTAATGAATCGAAAATATGTACTTAAAATGAAATTTTTTTCCTTCTCATTTCAAAAAGTTAGCACTCCAAGTAAATTTTAAAAAGGTTTAATTACACAATTTATTTTATGTGTTAAAAATAATTTTCATTCCAAATTTTGGAGAATATCATTTCAGTGCGTAAAAGATATAGATGAAAGCATTTTGAGGACAAAGAGAGTTTTGGGATAAAATCAGAAAAATCTCCCTCAAAACGTGCCAGTATATGTTGATGAATCACCTGTTTCATACAAGATAAAAATCTTGCTATCTGGGTCCTTACATGAATTGCTGGCGATCGTCCAGAAGAAAATAAAACTATCTGGGGTAAAAGCTGTTGCCAAAGACTTGTTGTTCATGTTAAATTTCTTATTGGTTTTTAACTGTTAGACGTAAATATAGAAATAACACATTTTGGTTTATAAGGAAAATAAGTGTTTCAAAAGTTATTGAAAGTTTAGTTATTTGTTAGTTTGAATACTTACGGATGTTTTGTTGTTATGTTATCCCTTATTTTTATTTTTATTTTTCTAGAAAACTACTTCCTTAAAGAGTTAATATTTGGCAAAATTCTGACTAAAAATTATTATTTTTTGCAAATTTTTTAAAACGTTTCTATTCACTAATAAGTATTGCTTATTGCATGCTTTATTTTAAATTTTCAAAATGTTTAAAACTTGTTATCCAAAAACCTTATTTCTCTTTAGAGTCAAATTTTTTTTAGCTTATTATAATTTTCATGCTTGCAACTTTACATTTACTTAATATAAAATGAGCTTTTCAAACAATGCAAATAAATTTGATATTTTAATAAGGACCTCCGATATACATTTTTCCAAATGATAATAAATAATTAATTTTCCATGTTGATTTTTATTAAGATTCAATATCGGTAAATATCGGTAAATTAATTATATCAAACTCATTTTTAAGTGCATAATTTAAAGTGCATAATCAATTAAAATTATAAGTGATGAAAGTAATTCTGCAGTCATAAAGTACTTTATAATATTGAATCAAAGAAAAGTCTTGAAACTTTTGAGTCATATCGTATCTATTTTCAAACATATTTAAACTTATTTAAACGTATTTCAACTACACATCAATTGAATTATAAAATGATTTGAATAATATATCTGAAATAAAAATTAAAGTATTGTATGGCAAACGTTTTGAACTCATACGAACAAAATTGTTTCGCTTATAAAATGCAACTGTATAAAGAATGATTTCCCAACAGGCTTAGAGTTTATTTTATTGGGAGAAGAAAAAAAATGGCATAAAACCAATTCATATTTTAATCATCGAGCATATTATATTCATAATCTTACTTCGAACAATTCGCAAAAATATATTAAAAACAAATTAATTGAATTCAAAGCATTCAGTGATGAATAGCAAATTCCACGCTTGAGTACACGAGAATGATCAAAACGAAATTCAATTGGAACGAAACTTTCTTATTATTAAAACTTAAACGTCATATTAGATTTGATTCGTTCTGAAACTTTTTGAGAAGAAAAAAATTAATTTAGAAACTTAGAAGAAAGAGTTTTTTTTTATTTCCCTAAATTCCTTTCAAAATAATTCCTATTCAGATGGAAAAAGAATATTCCGAGAAGGAAAAATATTCAGATTTGTTTTGGAAAAAGAATCAATGTTTTCCTCTCAATACCATCTTCCAGCCTCCTCACACCCTTCATCTACGTCAGACTAGTGGGTAACTACTCAACCAACCAGAAAGAAGATCTGAGAGATTATGCAAATTTAAATCTCAATAGAATGAAGGAAAATAGTACATGTTAGTGGAGTTTTCCTTGCGTACAACTGTTATTTCAGTCTCTCTTGATATCATGAAGTGGAGCATTTTTACATCGATCGATGCTGATTTTCTTCAGATTCCAGTTGTAGATTTTCTTCATGACGAAAAAAAAAAAGGGATCTTGAAATGCTCTCGCGAAATGATGCAACTGTTGTTTCTTTTGTTCTATGCTTGTTTGAAAAAAATAAATGCCTTGAACAATATACATGTAATTCAGATTTTTAAAATAAGAGGGTTCTTTTCTCAGTTTTCTACGTATTTGTTGGTATTGTATGGAAGGTTTCATAATTACACAAATTAATAAAAATATCTTTCTTCATACCTTTATAAAAATTTAAGATGCTTTTAAAGTCTATTTGAGGATGTTTTGAGGTATTAAGGTTAATGTGAAGTTGATTTGAAGTTGACTTGATGAACAATCTTAAAAAATCAGCCTCTTAAAGCTTATAATATAGGTTTATGAAGTTATTTTATTCACACTTGATATTGTCTTAAGCAATCAGCTTAGAAAAGTTGTTTTTGAGGTGCACAGGTTACATTTTCGCATTTTAAGCAAGTAAATATTTTTGTGATGTGAATAATTTAACCCGTTTTCATAAGTATTGCTATCTATGAGGTTGATTTTATAATTTGTAAATGAGGTTGAAATTGAGATTTTCGAAGGAGGTTATTTTTGGTGATAATTATAACCCTATTTTCTATCTTAGGTATATTCTTTTACACCTGCCAATCTCAAAAACAGATAGTTTTTTTTGTAAGGAATTGCCTTTCATCTTGTATAACTCTGTGAATTAATATGTTAAAACTTCATTTAAAAATATTCTTCTGTTTCCTTTTAAACTATTGACAGTTTTCTTTTATATAAGAAAAATAATTTTAAGTAATGAATTTTAGTTGTATATGATTACAATTAACAAATGTCTATTCTTAATGATGCCAAACAATGATTAATTATTACTGATCAATATTTTGATGTCACGAAAGGGGACATTTTTACATCCATCTATAATAATATTTTTATAGAAAAATATCATCATTGATCAGTGAGAAGAGATCGAAAAGAAAAGATCTAATTATGTCCTTGTAAAGGATTAAATTGTTATTTGTTGTGCAAAATAATTGAAAAAATTTGCCCCGAAAAATACGTAAGCACTTCAGATTCCCAAAATAAGAAGTTTCATTTTTCAGTTGAATACACATTTTTTATCATTGCAAGTTTCATAAATGCACAAATAATAATAACTAAGTAAATAAAAACACATAAAATTATGCATTCATTCTGTTATTTATTATGTTAATGATTATTATTATATTCTGTTAAGTATTATGTTTTGGTTTAGTTTAAAAATGTTTTTATCTTTTCTTCTCAACTATTTAAAGTTATCTTTTATTTATAAAATATATGTATGTTTACTTAAGTAGTTTTAGTTGACTGCGATTGCTTTTAATTGAAGTCTCTTCGTAATGTTGTAAAAGGATGTTTGTTTTTAACAAATCAGTGTATTGATATAATGAATTAAAAAGTTTTAATGATAGATGTTGGCTTTTGTGACATTAATTGTTTTAGGTTTACTTGATAGGGAAGAAAAACGGCATTGAATTATTTTCTGAGAAATTCAATCACTTCAAAATTGTTATGAAAACAGAATAAGTTATTTTCAGTTGAATATAAACCGAGACATTTATTTCAAAAGAAAATATTTTTCCTAGTTAAATAGGAGGAATTATCGACATATTCCGAGTGCTCAAACAAAGGCAAAACACGAATAATGAAAACTTATATAACCCGATTGGAAATTAGAAAAGGTAAATGTGGAAGAGAAAAATTAATGACAAAGCAAAAAAAAAAAAAAAAAAGAAAAAAAAAAAAAAAGAAAAGAAGAAAAGAAGAAAGCGCTGTAGCTGACTGAACACCAACTGAGATAATTTATTAGATTGATTACATTGCATCCATGTTGCACGTAATGATTCTTGCTCATACAGATTTAAAATTGAAATTTTTCAGATACACCCATTTTAATATTTGCCATACTGTAATTTAATCTTTCTCTTACCCTTGTTGTTTATATGAATATTTTTTTGTATTTTAAATTTTTATACACTAACGCATATGGTTAATTAATATATATATATATATATATATATATATATATATATATATATATATATATATATATATATATATATATATATATATATATATATATATATATATATATATATATATATATATATATATATATATATATATATATATATATATATATATATATATATATATATATATATATATATATATATATATATATATATATATATATATATATATATTAATGTATGCACGCAATTTCATATTTACACAATTGGTATTGGTAATTGATAATGAATAATGAAAGTTAAATGTAACATTGGTATCTTCCTAATATCAAACTTTTACCAGCATTGAATAGTTTGGCATTTTAAGAATATCAGTCAATTTTTAATTACACCAAGCATATTTTTACACATCAATCTTTTATCATTTTTATTCTATTACGCGAATTTTAATGTAAATCAATTTGAAATTTTATAAGGTGGATATTTTTCTTGAAACACAGTAGTTTATAACAAATTGCATTGAGCGCACGAGTGCACTGGGAAATTTTTTTTAAAGATTTTTAATTAGGCATATTGACTTTAATAAACTACTTCCAATTTAATTTTAATGATTTTTAAATTTATTTTTGAAAGAAATTTTAAACCAAGCAAAATTATGTGCTAAATATTAAATATGTTATTAAAAAATGTAATTTTTTTAATAATATAAAAAAAATCAATTAAATAATTTTAATAATTTAAAAGTAGTACAAATGTTAATAGTAATGCTTAATAGTAATATTAGATAAAAGGTTATTCATGAATTGTTTAAAAGACAGCCATATATATTCTATGCTACCTTGTTTTAGGTTGTATTTAGGATTTGTTGTACTTTGAAAGTGTTGAAGAAAAAAACTTTATATCGCACAAAACACTAATTAGTAATCATTTCAAAATTTCAAGTTGCTTAGTCAGACAAGAAGGGACTAGTATGTTTGAAGGAATGAAATATTGAAAATACCTTCAGTAATTAATAGCTAAAATTTACGTTCAAAAATAGTCTTCTGAGCATTTAGCTACAAACATTTTTAAAGTTTTGATTAATTTTCGCAAAACACGCGAAAGATGCAAACTCTGTATATAAGGGAATCGTGGAAGTATGACGGATGTTTAAAGTTGAATATACTCGTTGCATAAACATTCAATGATTAATAATTTTACAAAGTTTGAGGGTACTTAAAAATGTGTTTCTTGCAAGACTTGTTAACTAAAATTAAATGAATGATACCTTAAATATGCGAAGTTAGTTGTTAGAATAACTATTATTCTTTTAAAATAAAATAGTTTTTATTACGTAGTTAAAAGAAGAAGGAAAATTTATTTTATTTGCTTTTCTTAGAAGGTGAAACAATTCCAAGGGAGCAAAGAACCATCAATTTTATATTTTACCTTTCAATTTTATTGAGCATTCGTAAAATTTACCTAAAACTGAAGTGTCAAATTATAATAAAAAATGGTGATCCGAAAGCGTGAAATTTACGTAAGCAAATTCGCTTCGCCTACGAATATTTAACCAACCACTTTTTACTGCGTAGGAATATGTACATTATTTTTTCATAATATTTGCATCAACAATGCATCAAAATTTACGTCAGTTGAAGTGGCGAATTATAGCAAAGAATGCTTATCCGAAAAGGGAAAGTCTACGTAAAATTTTACGTAAGAATATTTTACCAACCACTTTTTACTAGGTAAAAATGGGTGCGTAATTTTTACATATTATTTACGTCAACAGCATGTCAAAATGTACTTAAGTTGAAACATCAAAATACAGAAAAAAGTGGTTATCCAAAAAAAAAAGAAAAAAAAAAAAAGATGGAAATAAAATTTGAGTAAATAAATTCGAACAGAAATTTAAATGGTAAATTTGCTTCGTCAATAATACGCAAAATATACAGTATCATTTTCACTAAATCTAAATAGTAAATATTCTTCAGTCAATGTTTCGTAAATTATACGAAAGCAATCTTACCGAAAAGTAGTTTGTAATATCAATTCTGTTAATATTACGTAAAATATACGACAGCTTTTAACCAAAGATCTCAATAGCAATATCGCTCCGTCAATACTGCGCAAAATTTACGTATAAAGCGTATTGACTTAACCAATGTCCCAAAAATTTACGTTTAATTTACGTATCATGCTACATGGGATGAAAATTGTTTGTATTATTGTTCATCGATTCATTTCTATTCAAAGATATTAAGTTTTTCATCGGTAAAAATAAGCAATTAGACCATCATAATTTAAAAAAAATTGAAATTGGCATCATTTTCTTATAAATTTAGAATAATTTTAAACCATATGAAATGTCATGAAATATAGCGTATACATTTCTTCGATAAAACGAATAAGCAATTAGACGAGTATAATAGGAAAATGACAACTAACTAAATATCATAGTGTTTCCTTAAATTTGGAATCATTTTGAACTTTTTCATTAAATTTACTACAAAGTAAATTTTAAAAATTTTGATACACATTGAGACACAATATCGTGAAAATTTGCTTCTACTTTATACCGATTGAACTGTATTACGGTACTAGATATTACACTTATAAGATATCATAATTAAACTTGATAAGAAACAGTATTCATTTTAATACCTCAATAAGGTTGCGAAAAGAAAATACATTGGTTTGAAGTGCTATATTAAAGTACAACTCTGAATCAGCGAGAATATTGTTAACAATAAGTTTATAAGAGTTTAGTCAAAATGTATTACTTTATGAGAAAGTCAATTAGAAGTGAATATTTTAGTGAGGAGAAACAATTTTGAAAATATCTGTTAAAAAATATAAATTGAAACTTACCCATGAATGACACGTTTAGAATGTAATCTAGATACAGTTTACTTCCATCTAAAGTTCTCATTTCATTACAATAAAATTCACCCTTTGGCTCACACAAGTCTCGCCAAACACTATCAAACGCGTGAGCAAAAGCATACACAGCATCCACCACAAACTGAACTTTCGACTCCTGCATGAAGCCAACGCTCTCTTCCAATCTTAAATTGGGAGAGCAGACTACCACACTTGAGTTCGAATCTGGTTTTACATTTTTGGGAAGTGTGCACGCAAAAACGCTTTCCCAATACTCCTCAAACCACGGATTTCTTTGATTAGTCATTGGAGTCAAATTTTTCATATAGTCATTAAATTCTGAAATTTCAGTCGATTTTAGTTCTACAGTAATGGCACCTTCTGCAGCAGGTTCTAATCCTTCTACTAGTTTTTCTTGTTTGCCCCAACCATCACTAGCGACCCAAGTGAAATAATGTTTTTGGGCCCTCATTGCAGCTCGCAACATACCAGCGGCATCTTCGGCTCTGGCGAAAAGTACTACACCCCTTGCACTCATTTTTTGCAAAAGATTTTGATAAATGGAATCAAAGACTTCTTCTGTAGCTGAGTGAGGAACTTTTTCATTTAAAGCTATGCAAATGTTACGACTTCTGGCTTCTTTTTGGAACGCTGTCATGCCTGAATCACCATACTGTCCCTCTGATGAAACTAATGACACATATGACCAGTTGAATCTTTGTACAAGGTCTACTAGAGCTATGGCTTGGAAGGTATCTGGAGGTACTGTACGTGCAAAAAAGTCGTACCTAAATAAAAGAAGAAGAACGATGCGATTTTATTTTAATTTAAATGAATTAAATTCTCAATTGCATACATTTTTTTTATCAAAATAGATTACTGTTCTCTATGTTATTGTTTTGTATGTTAAAGGAATCAAGCACAATTTAAGAGTTTGGTTTAATGAATAAGACGTTTTTAAAGTGTGTGTCACGTGATGCCTCTTAGAGAATTGAATACTCATCAATACTCTTGAATACACATCACTTAAATGAATATTTATTCCTAGCAATCTTTCTCACTGACATAATTTTCAAATAACGTTTAGTAGTTGCAAAAAAAGAATATATTTATATTAAATTGAGGCTATCTTTAAAATTTAATTTAGCATGAATTTATTTTTTAATATAAGTTATAATCAGTACTTGTGTTAGGAGGAGTGAAATCGAATCTCATTACATGCATGAGCAAAATATCATATTTACTGTTAAATTATCTATTAGAATGTTAAACTATGGCATATAATTCGAAATTATATTTAAATTCTGCTAATTAAAATTTAAATATTTATAAATTTCGAAATTCAAAGCTTTAATGCAGTTATTAGTGCAGACTCATGGAAATGCGATCATTTACAGTTTTCCAAAAAACGCAAACTATTTTCTCTATGATCATGCAAAAATTTATCAAGTGGTAATTCTGCCATGCAGATCTGTTATAATTGGTGACAACATATTGTTTCAAAAATTTAAGATAGTAATTGATTTTTTGTAAAAATATATTACCTCGTTTTATCACTAAGCGAAGTACCAGTGGAAGCAGGAGATATTTGTGGTATCTTAAATAACCTTAGCAGATTAGCCACCTGCAGAGACACTTCACTGTAAGATCCTCCCACAACACCAGTAATGGGCTTGGTCGAGAATTTAATGGTGGGCGCTGACCCGTCCTCACACTCGTATGTTGTGACATCCACAGTGTTTATGGAGGCCCGGATGAACTCCAGAGATTGATTCAAGGCATAACTATCACTGGAACACGTATCCAGAATGATGGCCCCAAGTTTGATGTCTTTCAGGATCGTGGGATCCCTGTTAATCTTCTCCAAGGCAAACAGCATAGCTTCCAGGCGCTGAACACCCCTGTCCTTGAAGATGGCTCCACATTTGGTCTTGACACCTTTTTGGTGGACGGGAAAAAGGCCCCCCAGCATTACGTCTCCTTCTAGGATCGCCTTCTTGCCATGTATGATTCCGAGGCACAATAGAATGAGGCTGGCAATTCCGATGAGGTGGCCAGTTGGGATCTTTCTGTTGGAACCGCCACCTCTGAACGAGGTTGTGGGTGTCGTCATCGCTGGGTGAGGTGGAGGAGTGGGTCTTGGCTAAATCGAAGGAGGGATATCCTTCTGGATTTGGAAACTTTATTGAGGTTTGAAGGTGGCATGGGGTTGAATTCAGATTGGTAACTCTGGTGACTTCAAACTAGAAAAATGAAGAAGACAACGGGTTGAAATTGCAACATACATGTAAAAGACAACATAGTTTAAGAGATATTATTTTAAAGCTGTTGACTTTTGATATTAAATTATAAGAAAATACTGTATTTATAATCTTTATAATCACTGTATTTTAAAATTGATCACTAATACGGTGAAATAATTCTTCAAGTTTCACTCAGATTACAAACTGTTGCAGAATAGCTTACAAAAACGAACACAAGTCTTAAAATCCTTATTTTATTCAACAACAAAGGTTCATATATGAAAATTAGGAAGTAATTTTGAAAACGCTTTATTTTCTGAAATGTTTACACGAACTTAAAAGTCTTAGTTTAGTGCAAAACAAAATATATCGAGTCACATTTTGGATATCAAATCTTTCTTCTTGTTTTTTTTTAAATGCTAATTTTTAACCCTTTGCGGGCATATGCTTACTTTTAGTACCCAGTACTTTTTAACTGTTCCAGTCATGTCTAATATCAGTCACTTCAGCAAAGAATAGAATTTCATTAAACAATTCTGCTTAATGAGGTTGATAAGCTTTGCAGACATGTAAAGTTTAAAATAATATTTAACTAATTTCGATCAGTATGACAAACAATACATCAATGTTATACAATCACAAATTTACGATCTGAACAATTACTTAAGATTAAAATAATTTTTTTTTTTTAAACTTTATAATTTTACTTTTGAGGAAAACGAGGCACTTACATTCATTTTTCGATTACAAATTATTCTTGTTTTAAACAAAATGTAATAAAAAAAACAATATTTTTTTTTGAACAAATGATTCTTGAGTTCTAATGACTATATTTTAAAAGCTGAGCGTAATTTTTCAAAATATGAATGAGCAATCTTCTAATGCTTTGACAATAACGAACAACAGCATTTGGCAGCAATCTTTTAGTGAATTGAAAAAGTACTTACTAGATACAGGAAATTAAAAAAAGAAAGATGATACAGGATACAGGAAATTCAACGGCTACTCAGATTACTCGCAAAAAAATCTTCATAATGAAACACTTATTTGAATATCTACTTTTTATAAATAAAAATTAATTTTACTATAAAATAACTAATAAACTGGATTTTATTAATATAATAAGGCAGCCTTGTTATTAGTTAAAATAAAATGTTGGAACTAAGAGAGCACACGGAAGTAAAATAATTTTGATAGGAAATGGAACTACACAAGATGGTTTATAAGAAAATTCAAAAAGGAAGTCGAGTAAATACATGAAATGCGCTAAAATATTATTTTAAGGCACTTTCAAATGAGGAAATTTTTATATCTGCGTTTTCTTTTATTCAGAATATGTTATAAATTGTAGCAATATTTCTTTTTAAAACACTTTTGTTAACTTATTGAATCATTTAAAATTACTATGCATAAAATTAATTACTAATTGAATTTTATTTCACTGAAAAATAGCACTTAGTTTCAAAACAAAAATGACTTTTGAGTAAATAATTATTTTATCAGTATCCATTTAGAGCTCAATTTTCAGAAAAAAATTGCCTCCTTATATTTTCAACATGAAATATGCTCGAATTAATTTAAAAATTACATACTAAATATTAGTACTAAAGAATTTCAACTCAAATGTTAGAATATGCGGAAAATCATCATATTTTTTTTCAAAGAGCTGGAAAATCGCATCTCTAGTGGTAGAAGCCTTAACTTCTCTTGAGACAATAATTTTATCTTTTTCTTTTATTTAATATCATTAAATTTTTGAATCTCGTTATAATCGTTTGTTTATTTGTTTTATTCATGGAGAAGAGTCTAGTTTCCACTATAATACTAGATGCAGCATGAAATGTTGCAACATGTAAAAGTATGCATTTTTTTTTTAAAGAGTGTCAAAATTGATACAATTTCTGGTCAAATGTGTTTATCACTTCACTGCTTTTAGGAGCCAATTGACTATTGATTGTACAATAAATTCATAGTCTTCTCCTTTAATTTTTAGTTGAATTTTTGAAATCTTAGATAATTTTTTGGTAAATATTTTTTTA
Source organism: Parasteatoda tepidariorum (assembly GCF_982258835.1). NCBI lineage: Eukaryota > Metazoa > Arthropoda > Arachnida > Araneae > Theridiidae > Parasteatoda > Parasteatoda tepidariorum. The sequence continues at coordinate 7,622,769 of NC_141755.1, read as the reverse complement.
ATTCCATAAAGTATGTACTTGGATAAAATTCTCATCAAATGATGTCGAACGTTAATGAAGAAAAATTATGTACAAATTTTAGCACTAAATTGCGATTTGATTTAAATATTTTAAATTTCTTTCTATGTTTCTTGTTTATAAATTTATTTTTAAGCCTAATATAATGCTTGACGTGTATTATTAATAGTTTTAAATTGTTGGAAGTATAAATTTAGACAGGCTATGGTTTTTAAAGTTATTTAAAAAAATTTTATTGTAAATTTTTCTATTCTCGGTTCGCTGTAATTTACAATATAACAGAATTAAAATAAGAAACATATAGGATTAATTAAAAACACTAAATTGTAGAACGTTTGTTCTCTAATTACACCATTAAGCATCACCTGAAATGCTTCGTGTTACGTCTTATAATACAAAAAGTAAGAGTCTCATAAAATAATTTTTTAAAAAGTAATTAATTTATTTAAAAGTATTATTTTTTTTTCTCTGAAAGTGTTATCGTGCTATTATCAACTGAAATAAGGTAGATCAAAATTTTTATAGGCAGCAAGTTTTTCTACAGTGATACTAATATGTGAAAAGATTCAAATTTAAATTTATAGGATGTTCCCATGTCAGTACTTCAACGTATCAACTGCAAATTCCTGCCGGACCTTGAAATTGGGTTCAATTAAAATAAATTATAAAACAGCCTATTTTTTAAAAAAAAATTTAAAACTTTTTTTTCTTATAACCGTTCTTGAACAGCAGACCCAACTTTTGGGTTTACGACTATTAATGTTTAACTACGTAGCCTTTGCAATTTTGAACCCAATCCAGAACACAAGAGAACTCCTGGACCAAGTATTGGGAGAAATTTGCCTTTGTGGAGAACTTTTTGGTGGAACTAATCCGCATTATACCCACTGAGGATATTTTACGTCCGCACTGTGGTCGGTGCAAGCCGGGTGCGGAATTCATATCGAGCAACCATCGTTGGGATTCAAATGCGGTTCACCTCATTGGAAGGCGAACGCTCCATCCCCCGAATCACCTCGGCTCATATTGTGGCTTTTCCAAAGTAGATAATATATTATATTTCGGTTTTGTCTCCTTCTGTGATGCTGTTCTTAGTTTCCAGCATGCATTTGTCCAGTTTTCGCTAGATGTTTGTTATCTTTTTCGTGACCAGATTTAAAACTAATTTCTTCTCATTTTCCATAATTTTTCCAAATTCAATAGCTAACTTCATCATTTTTCAAAAAAAAAAAAAAAAAAAAGAGAAAAAAAAAAGCTGTTAATTAATAATTTACTATCTGTCGGTGGCAAAATCTTAAAGTAAAAACATTATTTTTCAAAATTCTTTACAAAAAAAATTACTGAATTACAGTTTTCTCACAGGAAGTTGAGTTGAACAAAAGCTAGAAGCAATTTTACTGCGATAAACGTGTACAATATTTCGTAATTTATGAAAGCAGTTAACCAATTTTGATGTAAAAAGATAAAGAGAAAAGATAATGAAAGGAAAATACATTAGGGTACTTCGAGGTTGTGGGAACCCGCGTTTACACAAAAGCAAAACCTCCTCTGGTTTTCTTACAGAAAATTTAAATATCATGTTTGATTACACTCTAACATATTTAATTAAATATTCGCTAAATCTACAAAAAAGCCATTTTGAGTAAATTAAACTATAAAATGCTTTAACGTTCTATTTAATTAAAATATTTCATTAGATATAACATTTAAAGTTCCTTGTGATAATTTCTATTGTTATTAATTAATTTAAATAAAAATGGCACATTACAAAAACATAGTTTCGTAATTTTTGCCAACTCTTTCATATCAGCTTGGTTTAAAAAGAAAAATGAAAGATTATAAATTGAGATATTTAATGTAATCATTAAACGATTTAAAAATGAATAAAGGGCATAAAAAAAGTTAGATTCTAAACTATGTGTGTAAAAAAAAAAAGGAAAAATGAAGACGTGGATTTCTTTTTTTCCCACATCATAATGACGTACAGAACGGAAACTGCACCGTATCATATCCAAGAAATGAAACTTGGTCGTAAGGGAAATAAGGAAGCAGTTATTTCAAAGATGTGTGCAAGGGCGTTTAGATATACCATCATTTGATAACTCCCACTTGATTACGCCCCGTTTCGCATATTGCTGGGAACATAACCATGGAATGTGTTTCGCTAGATCAATAAACTGTATTTCAAATTCTCAGTTCAACTGAGGGGGATAATTTGCTTTGTATCGAAATAAATGATCTATCGCCATTTTTCTTTTCAGGATAAAAAGTAAATTGGTAAAGCGTTGTAAAATGAGATAAATTAAGAAAAAAAAATGATTGTTCTTAAAATGGAAATTTCATAGGGATTTTCTTTTCATTAATAATATGAAGAAGGGAGTCTTTATTTGAATTATTTTGCATCTATGCATATTGGTCATTTATTATTTTAATTATTTTGTCATATTGTCCAACCAATTTTCTTGTCACATTGTTTAAGTTTTAATTTTCATTTATTATTTTTTGATTAAGTACTGTAGCTGTTATAAAAATCAATTTAAAAAGAGGCAAAAAAGTATAACATTTTAATACAAGGTTTATCAAGCAAAGAGTATACTTATTATTTTATAACCGTCGTTGAGCAGGAGACCTAATTTTGAGTTAACGACTCAAAATTAGGTCTCCTGTTCCGATTTTGATGGAACTAATCAGCAATTACGTTACAAGGAGAGGAAAACCTTCCATTGTTAGCCTGTCTGCTAGGGGACTCTCACTCATGATCGGTCTACTACTGATGATGTTTTGCTCCAGAATTGTGGTCGGTGTGAGCTGTGTGAGGGATTCGTGTGAATCAACCCTCACGGAGATTCGAACTCGGGTTACCACATTGAGTGGTGAGTGCTCTATATTATTTTACTGATCAGATCAAATCGCGTTAAAAAGTACCGACACTCAATGAGCCAGTATTATTTACCTTAAAATGGTACAAAACGAAACCGTAATTTTTGCAGCAATATTTTAAATATTACTGTAAAAATTACAGGTTAAGATTTTACGGTAAAAGTGCATTTTACTACAAAATGTATTTTGCGGATGTCGCACTGAGGGGGCAAGCACTTTTAATTGTAATTTGATCCGTTATTTTTGACAGTGCCTATGCATTTTCGTTACGTACTTCTCGATTTAATTTGTTCTTTAAAGTTAGTTTGCGCACAACTTACTGATACAGAATAAGAAAATAATATATTTTAGTAAAAAACATGGGTAATATAATTAATTTTTATTTTGTGTGTAAGATTTTGTAATTAGGTTTTATTTTGTCGTATAAAAATTACTATTTTAGAGAAAATTACTCTCAAAGGAAAACTATCAAGCTTTCAAGCTGGTTTGCTTATTTACATTTTTGCGATTATATCAGGAAGAATGATTAATCTTTTGTCAACAATTGAATTCCCCTTATCTGTAAAATTTATTAAGATTTTGTAGTTTTTGCCAAAATACATTCATTCGTATATTCTTAATACAATTTCCATATTTTTAAAAATTAACCTTTTGTGTTATAACACAAAAGAATATTGAACTCACCTGTATAATAATTTAATAAATTGTAAAGGGAAATGGACTGCCGACCATATGTGCTAACTGTACTCAGTATTATTATGCTACTATTTATTTTACACTCAATACAATTTGCACAAATATGCAAATTTTAGAATAGTGATCGTTATTGGTTACAATTAAAATACATTAATAATATGAGTTTAAATAAATGTGCACTGTGAAAAAATTACGGTAAACAGTACTGGCACCAGGAATGAGAAAATGCTTTTTCCACAAAATCCATTTTTGGCAGTAAAATTTAATACCGTAAATTTTTCAATAACATTTATTTAATTAGAGTGATTTAGGAATTTTTCAGAAAATATTACTGTTAAAATCATGGAAAAAATATACTTATTTAATTATAGTGATTTAGGGATTTTTCAGAAAATATTACAGTAAAAATTATGGTCAGATATTTTTTTCCGAGAAATTTAATGTCGAAAATTAATTTAACGGTAGGACTACAGTTCATCACTAATTATAAAACCATGTTTTATTATTAAATTTACCAAAATCATTACCAAACCACTTCGATAAAAATTACCAATCTTTTTTATGTTTCCTTAGAAACACAGCAATTTTTGCCATATTCTGATAGTTATGATTATTTTTCTAAGTGTAGGAACAAAAGCGTTATCAAATTTTGATCAATCCTTATTTAAGTTAATAATAGAAATTGGCGATTAAAATAATATATTTGATGTTGTATTTGAAAGGCCAAAGATGAATGAATTCTAACCTTGAAGAATAAATTAACCAAAGAAGAATGAATTCTAACCTTGCTCAGTAAAAAGACTAATTTTTCATGAATTTTTCGCTCTTCTAATTCCTTTTAACGTATGTAAGAGTTTGAAGAGAGTTTTTCTTCCAGTTGCATTAATTGATTTTTCAGAAACATTGATTTTCTATTCCTATTTTCTATTCTGGAAATGTTTTAATTCATTTTTTAAGGATTTTAAGAGAATGCAGCAAGGTCAATTTAAAAACATAAAACAAAGCTGATTATTACTTAACACACTATATAATATTTATCACACGCTCAGTTTATCGAAATTAAAGAAAGTATATCACATTTACATATTTCGTAACAAAATACAACAAGTGATACTTCTCTTCATCTAAACAATTCTGTCACTTATACTTTTATAAAAGGTTGTTTTATTATAAGTTATGAAAATAACTTACGATAGAGAAAACGAAATTTCCCCTTTGTGAAAATTTTATTTGTTAAAATAAGCGCAATACTTTCTATCAAATTTCCTAGCGAAATCTCAATTCTTGTGTCAGCTTTATCGTCGCCACTCAAAATATAAATTCATTTTAAAAGAATCGAAAAATTCATGGCTCTGTCACTATACTTGCACATAAATTGTCTGGAGCATTTTCTTTAGTTTGATATTTTTATTTCAAGCTTAGAAAATCTAGTTTTATTCATAAGAGGAAATAAACATAGTAAAAGGGAAAAATGGCTTCATTTTGTTTCTCGAAAAATGTTCTTCCCTCTCTCAAAAAGATCGTTTCCTTTTTTTTTTGTATATCGTTTGCTTTTTATATATCGCTTGCTTTTTTGGCGTGTGTCAGCCATTTTCGGGACACTTTTCCTTCTTTGTTTTGTTCTTTTTTTTGTTTTTTTTCGCAACAGATTCTGTAAAGGATGGGTTGGTTCAAGGGGGAAACATTCGAAGAACTTTTTTGAAAGGTTTAATGGCAACTAGCTAGAGCATTCAACAAGAAAAGGCTGGAATAAAAACAAAAATAAAGGAACGAAAGGAAATGCCTATTTCGACACTTAATCCTTTACTTAAAGACTATAAGGTAAGAACTGAATGTGACTGAGGGTGTAAGGATGAAACAAAACCACCCACCCTTTGTATTCGGATCAATACCTCCTGCCAACCCTTGTTCGAGATAGTACCCAGGTCACGGTTGTGGTTATCTCAGAAAAGCATCGGAGACTCTTAGGCTGAATATGTTGGGGCCGAATCCAAAATCTGATCATAGATTCCATCCAGACCACAAATACGTTACTTTCAATTCTGCCATCGAAGTTTAAAACCGGAATGGTGAACTAAGATCCCGTCGTTTGAGACGTGCTTTGTTGCTTAAACAAATAAGGGATCCAAACATTTTAAAGTGAGGTTCCGAGATTAGAAAACTTTCCTCTAAAAGTTTGAACAAAGCACGGTTTTCGAAACTAGGAAATAAAGTTTGACATTGAAAACATATTTTTGAATCCAACTTCTGTGCTTTCGATATATTGAACAAAGTTTATTTTCGTTGAGATTAAGAATAGTATGCTTATTTTAAAAATAATAAATTTTTATTGGTTTAAAATTTTTTAATTTATAATAATTTTTCATTTATAGTTTCTTAAAAACATTTCGATAATTTTCAAGTAAGTGTAGGAAATAAAATGTGCTGTGAATCATAATTTAAATAATTTTTCAACACAAATTTAAAATTTTTTATATTCTTCTTTATTTAATTTTGAAAGAAAGAGTTGCATTATTAAGGAATAACAAAAATTCGTCGAATTTTATGTTGTGTGCATATAGTAAAACGTCTTCCAATTATCTTTTATTGATGTCAAATTTGCAGTTCAATGGCAAGAGTATTCAATGTCTAATTGCGATTGACAGTTTTGCAACGCTTCATAATTATTTACTTCCTTAATTTATCTACAATAAACGTGTAGAGTCTTAAAAATTAAATAATTAGTGACTTTTCTATGAAATGTTTACATCGTAGGAAAATTATAGAAATTATCACTATATTGTAATGCTGAAAGTTTAATAATTGCTGTTTGATAATCTTATAATGATAAGCATGTGGTGAACACCTCATGAAGTTACTTAGCTCTTTGCAGTTGGGTACATACTTCTGCCGAGAGGACTTACCTGTCATGACCACCTGAGTAGGCGTTTGTATCCTAGCGTTGACATCATAATATTTCCTCCATTCCTACAGCACATGAAGAGTTTCCAGTATTCTCATTTGGCGACCCTGGATTATTGTAATAGGAAAATCTTATCCACACATAGATGGCAGCACTATATAGCAGCTTAACACAAAAATGTGTAGCCTTTCCTAGAAGGGTTGGAATCTCACAGATAGCATCGGACTGCTGCTGGTTATTTTGCTTATTTTTGCTGGCTATTTCTGCTTATTACTGGTTATTTCTGTTGGTTTCTTCCAGTGAAGGAAAATTCTAACAAATTCTTCTTCCTACATTGAAATATTTGACTCGATTTAGCTGGTTAACTGAAAGAAAGTATTCTTTTTCAAATAAATTAAACTGTGCACCAGAAACGTTGATTTTTACCCCTTTAGTCAGAATACTCTATAGCTTCAAGATATTCCCCTCAAGCGAAATATGCTCTGTTGCTTCTAGATATTCTTTTAAGTCAAAATATATTCTATAGCTTCAGGATAATACCTTCGGACGGAATGTGCCCTATAATTTCTAAATATTCCCGTCAATCAGAGTATGCTCCATAGCTTTTAGATTTTTCCTTCAGTTCTTTCTATCATTTCTTACCAGATAAAAAAAGAATTAAACTTAACTTCTTTACTTTTTGAAAGTTTCTTTCAATCAGAGGGTACTGCAATAAACCTTCTTTTTAAACCAACCTAATATATACCAGAAGTACTCGCAACCGAAAAGTAAATTGCTTTTTAAACGTAATTTGAAAGTTACCTTCATTTCAACAACGGAGTGGAATCAACCACAATTTTTTTTCGTTGCTACAATGACGCAATTGGAGTCACAAAAGAACTACTCTATTACTCTTTTTAACAAAACATTCTTTTTCTCTCTCCTTGATGACAAGGGAAGAAATCAAAGACATTACTGTTTCCATGCGTTCCATCTCATAAAGCGACGTTTGTCACAAATCTTAAGATACGGGCTTTCTGAAATTCCTTCTTTTGGGTGACAACTTGCCACCATTAAGTATGACTGATTCTCTTGTGAGAGTTACAGGTTGTCTTTTTTTTTTGTTTTTACTTTTCAAGTGAACACAGTTAAGTGATTCTTAAAACTGGATCCTTAATAAAAGAAGAAAGAGATAGATTGAGATTTCATAGTTTTCAATGAAGTAAAAGAGCTGGATAACAACAGTAGATTTCTTTCTTTCTTTGTTTTTGAAGTAAGTTTGTTTTGATGTAAGTTTTAAGTGAGAACTTGTGAAGAAGAATGATATTGTTTTGAGTCGTAGAAACATGTATTTTTTTTTCTTTTACTGCAGAACTTTGCTGAAACTTCTCTCATATATCAGTGGAATTCCATTGTGTCCATTTAGCTTTTACTACGGAAACGCTCGAAAGGGTAACAGAATTAAGAGAAAATTATTTATTTTCTAACTCACGATAAAAAGAATCTGTTTGTATCTTTATCTGTAGGTTTTAAAATGTTCAAACTTGCTTCTAACTTCTAATTTTTGATAAATAAATTTACAAAAACCTTGAGTGTGTTACAGATAATATATATCAATCTATACAGAGATGCCAACTGCTCCGGACACGCCAAAATAATTAAAAAAAACTGCAAATAACTACAAATTAAATTTTGCAAATATTTGATTATTTTTGCTTGTTTTTTGAAAGGTATAGTATGACATAAGTACCATAAAGTGGTGAATTATATAGGTCAACGAATTATTTAGAAATAGTGGTGGATAAAAATCTACTAAATTTAATTTATTAAATCAAGAATCACAATTGATAAACTACCACTTTAAAGTATATATTTGCTGTCCGGAGCAAGTTGGCATCTCTGTCTATATACATAATTATAATATATATAATTATGTACATTATAATATATATAATTATTCTAACAATTTTGATGAAACTTCTCTTATACATAGGTGGAATTCTATTGTGATCATTTAGTTGTTACAACGGAAACTCATAAAAGTGTAACGGAATTAAGAGAAAAGGGTTTACTTCCAAACTAAAAAAGATAAGCAGAATTAGTTCTTTATCTGTAGGACTTAAAATATTTAAACTTTCTTTTAATTTTCGATAAATAAATTTACAAATATCTTGTGAGCCTCACAGGTTGTTCTTTCCATTTCAAATAAACATTTTTAAGTGATTCTTAAGCATTAGTAGAAAGAGATAGGTTGACATTTCTTATTTTTTACGATGTAGAAGAGTTTGATAACTAGCGGATATTTCTTCCTTTCTTTTTATCTTTTTTAAAAGTTTGCTTTGATGTAAGTTTTAAGTTACAACTAAGTAAATGAAGTTAAGTTGAGTTATAGTTACGTATGTCTTTTCTTCTACTCAGACACTTTGTTACAACTTTTCTCATACATACATCAATAGAGTTTCCTTGTACACATCTGGTTGTTATTTTTAAAATGTTTGAAAGGGAAATGGAACTAAGAGAGAATGATTTCTTGTTTTTCTCTCAAAAAGATGAACAAATTTTGTTTGAATCTTTATCAATGGATTTAAAATTATTTGCACTCACTTCTAATTTTTTAAACGCAAATTAACTATGATTTTGTGTGCGTTACATGTTATTCTCTTCTATTTCAAGCAAACAAATTTATATGATTCTTAAAACTAAATCTTCAATAGAAAAAGGAAGTGATTGACTGAGATTTCTTAGTTTTTAAGGAAGTAAGAAAAATTGGATATCTAAGGTAGATTTTTTTTTCATTTTTAAATAAAAGTTTTTTCATATGTAATTTTTAAATTAGAACTCAGGACTCAAAAGGTTTATTAGGTTTTGCTGTAATTATTTGTATTTTTCTTTTGTATTAAGACTTAATTTAAACTCATAAGCATATAATGCATTGTGACCATTTAACTGCTATTTTGGAAATTCTCTAAAGGGTAAGGAAATTGAGAAAGGTTTATTTCTCAATTAAAAAATAGATTGAATCTATTTGTATCGTTTCAATCTGTTTTAAACTAAACACAGTTAGTTTTAACTTTTATTACAAATATTTAAAAAATAAATGTTAGCTTTCGCTGCCATAAGTAAAATTTCAGTTTTGTCGTAGATGAAATAATTATAAATTTTTGAAGTAGTAATTTGAGCATTTAACATCGTAACAATTAAAATAAATTCTATTTCTGGATATAAGATTTATTTACAAGATTTATTTTTATATATCTATAAGATTTATAAAAAGTTCAAGCCTAGTATTTAAAAAACTTAAATATAAGTTTAATCATTAGAAATCAAAGTGTTCTAGTATTTTTATTTATTTTAGCATGGTAATTTTCTTAGTGAAATCTATTTTATAAATCTTATTGTTTTTATTTTCGTTAATTTTTGTAATGGTAATTTTTTAAAAAACATCAGAAGCCTTAAAATAAAAGCTTCGTTTAACTTTCTAGTAATTTTGAAAATCAATCAAGTGTATATTTAATAACAACTGGAAATGCTCATTGTTTCAATTCAAATTACTTAATTAAGTTTTCTCTTATAATCTATTTTTTTCTGTAATTTTTTTACATTCACATTTGATTTATTTTGTTTTAATTGAATTACGGAAAATCTTATTTTTAAATTTCAACATGAATTTTATTGCTAAATAAAGAATACTTCTCAGTTGGCTCCAATCACGCAAATTACATTTTCTTTCAGCATGGATTAACTGAAAACAACTAGTGACATTATATTTGATAGGAAGGCAGCAGTTGGCATTTATTCTCTTAACTCTTTAATTAATTAAAAGCTCCTTTTACGTTACCACTGCACAACTTAGCTTCATGTGGGTATTTTGATGACTAAATACCCGTAGAAACATTCCCTGTTTCTAAAATTGGTAAACTCTGCCATTTGATGATTATAAAGGACTGTTTGAAGCGGTAAATATAATGAAGATCGCATTGATCTAACGACGGAAAATTCTGCGAAGGGCCGAGAGTAATTTAATTGCAACGGAGTAATAGGAAGTTTAACGGGAACCATGGGGATTATTAAAGGTATTGCTTCATTAGCCTTTGCAATTAATGTTTTAAAGGCTGTAAACACAGACCGCTATCAGTTAGCATTTCCTGTTAGATGGTAAACGTGCTTTTATTTCAAATAAATTGCCTGTTTAGCTTAAATAGAAATAGAGTTCGCTCATATTTTGTTCATGATAAGTTTCTGTAAAAAAAAAACATATCTGAACTTTGAAGTACTTTATAAAGATTTATATTTATAATTTATTGTTAATTGTAATTTTAGGCCATTGGTGTAGTTTTTTTAAAATTTTGATTTTTGAATGACAAATTGTCTGTTGAATACTTTTTTGAAACGTAAAAACTTAACGCAATTATAAAAAAAGGAGGAAAATGCGTCATTTTTAATATTTGGAAGAACTAGGCTTAAATTATAACAGGGCGAAACAAAGCTAGGTAGAAACTAAGCTAAGTCACCCTGAGAAATTATTAAAATGTAAGCTAATGTAAGTTAGTAATCTAACCAACTAAGAAGTAAACTAATGAAAATATTAGGATAAATCTTACTAGTGGACAATACTTCTGTTTCAAACAACTGTTTCGGTACTATAGAAAGTACCATCAAAAATTAAACAAATTCAACTGGGATTCAAGTATAATTGAAAAACTGAGGAATGAAATCGAGGAAAAGTATGAGAAATGTGCTAGGGTGAACAGTTAGAACCAAGGATGCTATAAAATGAGAATAAAATGAAAATAACTGAAAGAAATTTCCAAACGTTTGAAACTAAGGATAAGTAGAATTTTATTGAATAAATTGTTAATTACTAGAAATAATATGCAGAAAACCTTCAGAGTTATTGGTCTTTAATTTCAGAATTTTGAGGAAAAATTTTTTTTTTACCTATTTTTATCTAATTAAATTTACATTTAAGTTACATCTAATGGATTTATTTTTTTATAGTTTACAGTTAATTAATAAATATTATATTTTTTGTATTAATTTTTTTGAAGCTTTAATTTTACATTTGCGTTTTTCTCAATTAACACATTGCAGCATATTTTCTAAATACTGCATTCTTTTAACTGCTGTGTTGGAAAAAGTTGCCTGACATGTTTGATATTTTCTATCTGTCAATTAATTTCTTTTCTATATCCAATGTTCCAGTTTTTAATCTTACATGGTTAATCATTATAATAAACGTTTTCGAATATTTTCAAATAATAAATTTTCCAATTTAAAAATATGACAAAAACTAAATAAAGAAAAATATTCTGTTGAAATTACTGTATTGCATGATAATAACATTTCTGGTTAAAAATCAAACTAAAATTCTGGTTAATAAAGCCAAAATATACGGTATTTAAACCATTTACTTGATAATTTTTCTGTTCATGTGATAATGTCCATAGGAAACTCTGTTTTTAAAAATAATAGTTCTTATTATCATACATTTAGTAGAAAATACGAAACTGAAAATCAAATTTAATCAAATAACTGGTTTTTATACCTTCGTCTAAGGTATTGTGGCTAAATTACTAAATTATATCAAATATTAGATGCATAATATATTATTAATTTTACTAAAAGTTATTACCAAAATGCTTTGGCAAAAATTATTGGGCTTTTTGGTGTATCCACACAGTCCCAAGCACGTCAATTTAAACCATATTCTGGTAGTTTTAACTATAATTATTTTCTCAGTGTTACAATTTTCTTTCTAACATTATAAAAAGCAATTTCAAGATACTTTCATTGCTAAATAAACTATTTAAAATCACTTCCCAAATTACTTTTGATCCGAATAAATATTTCGGAATATATGATGCGATTTTAGAACTATCTCAAAATGGGATGTGAGGTATATATGGTAAGCTGGATCGATGTGTGTTTATCACAAAATTATTTCTTAAAAAGGCCTTATACTTACGTTTGAAGTTTTGACATTCTTTTATTTAAAAGCATAATAAATGGTTTGATATTCCATTATTTAAATTTATATTTAAATTGAAATACAATATTTAAGTCACAATCCTTTACAATTGTTTTAGGGCTCGGTATTCTGTACACTTGAAACTTATTACAGATATATTCAGAAAAAAGTTTAAAAAAAGTTTTGACTAGAATTGAATCTAAAATGTGGAGACAAGAAGTTAAAATGTTAAAAGTTTTTCTCTTAGAATTCTCGTTAAAATGGAGAAGAGAATCAAAAGAATTCAGGATTCAATTATGTAAATGAGAAGTTTCCCGCATCTGTTGCTCGATTTCGAAACGATGCTGAATGATTTTACTTTGAAATATCGTGAACAAAAGAAAAAAAGGAAGAAGGGTAAAGAATATACGATAAAATTATAAGAGAATTAATGTTAACATTTTTAAAGATGATTTTCGTTTAAAGAAAGGTAAATTCAATTAGTATTATGAATCTTAGGCGATAAGGGGAAATTCGGTATTTTAGATCTTGGCAAAATAATTAATAGAACAACGGTATAGCAAAATCGATTATAGAGTATATGTTTCAGAATTTTTTAATGAAAAGAAACTAATTAAATTTCAAATTTTTTTGTGGCAAGAAAACAAATTGTATTCTAAGAAAAGTAATTAAGATAATGTTTATTTAGAAGGGGTAAAGCTTTAAAGAGAAAGTTATTGTTACATTACCAAAATTTTTCATAGCGTATGCAGATGAAAGTGAAATATATGATATAAAAAAGTGTAAGTTGGAATTTTCTTTCATTATTGAAACTCACTTTAAGATTATCATATTGCAGAGGATTATCGTATTGCATGGTAGTGACATTTCAGGCAAAAAATAATTCTGGTTAATAAAAATAAAATAAACGGTATTTAATCCATTAATTTGGTAATTTTTCCACTCATATGGTAATAGTTTACTGAAAGTTCTGGTTTTTTGAAATTATAGTTCTTATCACTACACATTTAATAAAATATACATAACTAAAACCAAATAAATGGCTCTTAGGTTATGCACTAAGGTATCACGATTAAATTTTTATATTGTACCACAGTTACCAAATTTTATCTTATTAAAATCATATTTTATTATCAGTTTTAGCACAATCATTACAGAAGCACTTTGGAGAAAATTGTGTAGCTTTTTAGTGTTCCCATATAGCTAGAAACATGATAAATTTTACTATATTCTGGTAGTTTTAACTATACTTGTTTTTAGTGTACACATGTCTTTATATAAATTTCCTTTTAAAATCAATTTATTACTTTTGTCTTAAAATATTCTTCTTGAATTAAATACTTTTCTGATTGGCAGAGTATGTTTTATGAAGATAATTTTAAATATTGTTAAGCTTTAAAATTTTCGTGAAGACATTTTTGATATAATTCAAAAATTTATTTGAAGCAATATTCATTACCCATCTACAACCCTAATTTAAAAAAAACTAATGACTTTTTACCTAAAAATTCACAAGCCAAAACTCGCATAAAAGTTTATTACGTGAACTTTGCTCCATTTAATAGCTATAGGAATTTATTAGTAGGCTATTTGGTGACTGCAGCCAGTCCTTTTCGTCCATAAAATCTAGAAACACTTTATTTCAATTTTCGTCTTTTATGAGTCCATTTATTATTCAAATATTTGTCCAGAAATGCAATAAATTTTATTTTTCTGTTATTTAAGAAATTTATGTCTCAGAAATCTTTGGTAAAAGTAAAGAAGAGTTTATATTTTTTGAATGCAAATGATTTTAGCGTAAGTGCTTGCTTTTCATGGTAAGAAGTAAAACCAGTAGGAAATAAATTTGGTTTCTGCCAAAAATATTTATCTACTTACTTAGTAGCTATCTCGTATGTTTTCGGAAAATTATGAACATCTAATATTTCATCTTGTTTTGTAAGAATTTAATGCATTTTGAAAAGGATATAAAAGACTAAATTGAAAATTTGAGTCTTTTTGTTTTTTAGCTTGCTCAGAATGCAAATGTATTAAAATATATTACGCGAAAGATTTAAAATTTCTATTTAAATTTACAGGATTAATATTCAAATTTTATAATTCTAGTTAGTGTTTAGTAATTCTACCCAAAGTAAATCGCAATTCTATTTGTCATGATTATAATTTATTGCCAACAGATAAAGTCAAATGTAAAATTTGATGTAAGGTCAATTTTAATTAGGTGTGGGAAATTATAAGAAATTATTATAATATTTTGTAGCGGTTAACAATGTTTCTCTCATTATTTACTAATGAAGGAATTTCTTAACATCACAAGGAAAAAAATTGGCAATAAAATACTGTACTGTATATTAAAAACATTTTGAAAAAAAAAAACTCTCATAATTCTGATTAATAAAATCGAAATATACTGTATTTAAAAAGTTTATTTGGTAATTTTTTCTATACAATTAGTTGCGGTGTACCAGAAATTCTGCGCAATTCCATTACAATGTTGAGACAGTTTAAATTTCAAAATTCGAATCGTCAAAATGGAATGTCCCTCAGCACCAGGTATCAAAATTAAATAGTTACAAGTACAATTATTTCAAACAAGTTAACGTTTCCGTCCTACTCGAGGTTGTTTGAAAATGTAATTTTTATTTATCGATTCCAAAGTTAATTCTAGATATATTTTAGGGTCCTTCGTCCCTCGATCTAGATATATTTTAGGCGTCCTTCGATCGAGTTTATTTTTACACTCTTATTTGCTTAAAATTATTACATAATTTGCTTAAAATAACTCATTCAAGCTATAGGATTTAGTGCATTTATAGCATAACAGTAAACGGGCTTCCATCACATATCCTTAACCTTGATACCGCTAGCCTTAAATTAATAAGTTAGATAAATAATAATAGTTAAATTTTTTCTTGTTATAGCTTTCAAGAAATGATATGTTTCATGTTTCGTATGCGGCGAACAGTTGTGATTTTTTGAATTGCACTAATATGTACTTACTTTTGACAAACCAAACTAATCAGAGACAATAAAGTAAATAAATAAATAAATAAATGAATAAATAAATAAATAAGCAAAAAATTTGTTTGTTGAATCTTAGAGAAAAGGTTACGCTTATTTAAAACGATCAACCAGACGTTTTGGCCTGAGTAATTTTAACGTAGAAAATGTTTTTAAATTCTTATCAGCTAACTGGCTATAGTTCTGAGACTCGAAAAAAAAACTTAGCAATTACTCACAACGAGTGTTAATTTAAAGCAAATTTTTTAAGAAGTACCAATAAAAATTAAAAAAAAAAATAGTTTAGTATATTATCAGAAAACAATCTAAGTGGTAGCATAAAGAAAGAGTCAAAAAATATAATGAAATAGTTGAATAGTTCTGTGAATCACACGTGGCCAGATAATTAAATATTTAATTTCAAACTTAAGATGTTAGGATGACATATAAGATACTGAGATATTTTAAGACACTTAAAAATTATGGTAACGTATTCGATAGTTCTTTATGTTCGGTATTTTTATATTCCCTGTAGTGATTTATTAAACATCAGCACTATTTTAGATAATATATACTGAAATCACAAGAAACAGTAAAAAAAAGACAGTCATTAGCTTCATTTTTCGAAAAAATAGCATACTTAGTAAATGGTCAGCTTTTTTACATCTAATAATTTAAAACAGCAGAATGTTTTTAATTTGTAAACAATATTTTATTCTCAGATAGCAGACAATAATTCTAAGTTTTATTTTAATAGAAACTTGACAATAATTTGAAAAAGAATTTTACTTTAAAGGAAAACCTAAATTAAAATACTAAAAACATTGGTTAGTATATTAATGAAAAAATAATGTACGTGGTAACGTAAGGAATAAGATTTTTAAAAAGTTTAAAATTTAATTAAATAGTTGGTAAAATAGTTCGGCGGAACGCGCGTGGAAAGGTAACAAAAAATTTTATTTTAAGATTAAAACGATGCATCAGATATTGAGAAATTTCAAGATGCTTAAAAATGTAATCGTATTAATAATTATAAAATATATATTGAAGACATTGATAAATATATTATTCTAAACCTATTCATACGTATATATATTATTAAAATTGCAAATAATCAATTATTGAAAAAACAAACTGAAAATTAAATATAATCACAATCGGATGTATAATTACATTCTATCAGAAACATGCTTTTTATAAAACTTGACATTCGTCGAATAAAGCTTCTTTTATTCAATAAAATGTTTTTTTCCAGATGTCTTTACTAAATTACGAAAAAAATTTTAGGCGACTAAAAAAGAAACATACTATTTTATAATTAAATAAAAAAGGATTAGCAATTAGCGAATTCAAAATACAAATAAAATTTTACGCAAAGCGCGTATAAATCAAGTTCCTTGCAAGTTAACCACATTTAAATATTAATCGCCTCATTTAAATATTTCTTTATTGTCACCAAATTATTTTTTAAAAATTATTAAATTAAATTTTTCTCGGCTTCTACTGAATAAGAAAAGTTGAAATTTCAGATTTTTCGATTGAAAAGTAAAAAGATTAATATGACATAAGAAAATTTGTACCTCATAATTCAAAAATATTTCATCCTCAATTCAATGAAGGAATAAAAAATAATAAATAATTACTAAGAATTATTTTTTGCATGAAATTATCTTTGAATAAACGGATCTTACGAGTGAGCGAACAGTACGAATTATTTTTTGATAATTTATACTGTAAAAGGCACATTCATATCTTATAGTGTCTTTAAAATACTTTTAATTTCTTTTTTTTAAATTCAACGAGCTCCGAATATGATAAGAAAAGTATATGTTTATTTAGAAAGAAATGATTCTTTATCTAATTTCATGCATTGAAATATTGTTTACACGAATTAAACAACATAGTCAAAGTCTGCTTTTATTATGACTAAATTTGAGCACAGGGAAATCCCGATCATGAGAACAAGAATTATTCAGATATTCCCTGTAAAATATCGTATAAAAATATCAAAAATATAATTTGCTTAAATTAGTGAATTTATTAATTTTGCTTCTAAATGTGGCTTTGATCTTTATTAAATATGAAAACAAATTATTGTATGTCAGATTGTCTATGAAATATTTCTTTTTGAATTCAATTATTAAAACTATTAATTATTAAGATTATTTATGTTAAAAATATATTTATATATATTCAGAAGTTTAAAATGAATTATAAATTGTCTTAAGTATGTTATGTAAAATTCGTTCCAATTTCAAACTCATTTATAAGTTTCATGTTAAATTAATAATAATATGTTATAAAAATGTAAACACAAGCATAAAAATTGCAGCTTTTTCTATCGACTTTATTAGTTTTTTAATATATTCATATTTGTTTTTATTTAATTTATGTTTTTTTAAAAAACAGCCTTTTTTCTTTCTTTAAGAGACAAGAATATTTTTATAAACCACTTTAATTAAAAAAATGAGGATTAAAAAATCAGTGCAGGCACTTTCTAAGATTTTTAATGAAAGTTTAATTTTAAGAAGTTTATTTATTTATTTTTTCAAATTATGTAATCTCTTGCTCAGAATTTCAGCAGAAAAAGTGATGTCGCTTTCTAAAAAGAGTAAATTATTAATTAACTGGTCTTATTACAAACAAGATCATTAATATTTCTTCTTTACGAAGTAACGTTGCTACAGTCAGTAAAAAAAAGTGGTTCTTTAAAAAAGAGAGATGTGATTACGTCGAATTTTTTTTCTTTCAAATATCATCTTAATACATTTTTTAGTGTTCTGCGGTTTAATAACACAAATTAATAAGGTTTTCCTTCAACTATTATTCATTTTTCAAATTTTGTAAATTTCAAAATATTTAAGTTGCTTAGATTTGAACGAGTATATAATAGTTTAAGTAATTCAGATTATTACAGACTTTAACATTTTTATTTTCACAATAACTCACTTTTAAAGTTTACAGTTTTCTATATTTTATCTATATTTATCTATATCTATATTTTATCTATATTTTTTCTATATTTATCACAACTGCTACAATGGAATATTACGCCATTGCATTGGACTTCCATGGTAGAAATTACGAAGACTTTTTTTTAAAAAGAAATCTAGAAGATCTCAAGCAAAAATTAAGAGCATTACATAATTGGCGTTCCCGCAAAATTTTCAATACTCAGAATACCGTATTCTTTTATAACTTTGTCATCATCGCATAACAGGATGAAAGCGTGATATTCAGAGTGCCTCATAATTAATTACCGACGATTTAAATTAACTAAAGAAAAATAAAATGAGATTGAAATATTTGCGATTTTCTAAGCGTTTTCTAAAAAATTAGATTTTTTTTCTCACCAGGTATCAAAATCAGTTGTAAAAGTCGTTACTAGATGGCACTGCTGACTTAAAAAATTAAAAAAGCTATAAAACAATGTTTGTTGCTGTATCTCTGACGATATCAAACAAAACATTTGCATTAGATCTTATGCCTTTTGTATGTATATGTACTTAAAGTCCTAGATACTTGGATAAAGTAGCGATACGCTTTTCTTTACGACCTTTGAGTCATTTTGATTTTAATTGGCTGCCGCTGATCACATGGGTAAACTGCCGACATTTTGTTGACTGGCTTGAACGGTGAAGTATGATTGCGACCAATCAATTATTTTCAATTTCGCTTTTCTTTTAACTTTTGTTGTTGCATACTTTTAAATTTATAATGACTAGTTGTTGCGCATTTGGGTTTAACAAATAAAACAAATTTAGGCTTCAAATTATATCGTTTACCTGCTGGAGATCAGAA
This sequence comes from Parasteatoda tepidariorum, assembly GCF_982258835.1. Taxonomy (NCBI): domain Eukaryota; kingdom Metazoa; phylum Arthropoda; class Arachnida; order Araneae; family Theridiidae; genus Parasteatoda; species Parasteatoda tepidariorum. Next base: position 7,603,525 of record NC_141755.1, on the reverse strand, counting down.
TAAAAAAAAATTAAAAAAAAAACGGAAAATATGCAGCATAGTTTGAAAATATTTCATTTATTAATTTGCCACAAACTTTACACGATATTATTTATTGACTATGTAGGGCAAATATGCTTTACCGTTTCTTCAAATATAGGTTTAACAAATTCAATTGCATTAAACATATTCACTGAAAGAAAGAAAAACAGACTACCAATGTTGTTTTTAACTTAAATATTTTTTCGTTAGAAAGCTTTAATAATAAATTTTAATAGCATTCAAATATTTGAGTGCTTTGTTGCCAGAATTTATAATAAATTAGCGTAATATATTAAAATTTTTTAAATGAATAATTTAAAATGTCTACGCTTTATTAAGATGATCTAACTCTTATTTGAATTCTTGGTTTCTTTACTTTAAATTGTTTTAAGCATTTTACACATAATAGTAAAATTTTGCAAAAGTGCAAAATAAATTTCTTACATTCAATATTTTAGAAGTTGAATAAGACATGTGCATGCCTTAATTTTAAACTATTAAAAAATGATATTATTTTAACTATATATAACTATATTTAACTCTTTGAACTTCATGAAAAATCGACAACATGAAATTTCAAAGAGTTAAGAAAAAAAAGTTATAGCATATTATAAAAGACGAAATGAAAAAGTTTTAACTTTCAGCTAAAGCATTATTTTCCATGAATGGAATAAAAATAAAATGCTTCATATCAGTAAGAAAAAAAAACAAATTTAAATATTTAAATTGTCTTTAAGAATATGAAAATATTAATCAATAAAATGTCGCAATTAAGAATAAAAGCTCAGTAATTCTACATTGAAAATTGTGGTCACAAGAGAGTTGTAGTCACCAAGATGGCGGCATGTTTCTACTTTATCCTAGTATCCAGGGCTTTATGTATACTGGCCTACTGTATATTGAGCTAAATTTTTCGGTTATTTTTTTAATTTCTCATTTATTAAATCATTTATTTGAATATTTTAATTTGTCTTATTCTGCTCAAAATTAGAATTAAGAAAATATACAGAATTTTTAAAGTGTTTTTATTTTTTGTAAATAAAACTATGCGTGTAACAGGAATTATTTCTAAGCATTTTATGTAAGATGTTTAAAACATTTGTTTTTGTTAAGCTGTATCTTGTGAACACTGCTACTGTTCAGTAGTTTATTCAAATTATTCCAAGAAATTTGTGATGAGGAAAAGTAAAATTTTCATCGATATTTTTAATACAGACATTTTTACGACTTTCAAGAAAACTTTAATAAAATGAAGTTACTTAGTTGAAGGATGATCAAATTTTCTTAAAAAAAACTTTTTTTTGAGGTTCACCTAAGAAAATATACTCTTCATTCATCAAGCATAAAATTATTCAAATTTTATACGAGAACACAAGATTTCTGGAAAAAGCGCTAGTCTAAGACCTCCTGATTTATTATTGAATAATGTTCCCAATTTAAAAGTAAAAAAGTTTTAAAAGAAAAAAAAAGTTTTAAAAGAAAAAACAAATAATGGTACTCGGGGTTTATTGGAATAAGTTTCACAGCCCAGTATATGTTTTATTTGCTCAGATATTTCAAATTATGCAAGTAACTTCGGTAGATGAAAAAGTCAGTATAAATTTGCTTCAACTTCAAAAAAACTTTTCAATCCTAGGGGTTTAATTTATCTTCTTGCTCATATTTGATTTTCTTTTTTCATCACACACGGAGAAAGGTTGCTGGTAAAAAGCAAGTAATTCTGGTTAATTAAACAAAAATTCACGGTATTTCAGTCAGTCATTTTGTAAATTTTTTGTTCATGTGGTAACGGTTTACCAAAAAATTTGTTTTTCGAAATTATAGTTTTTTTAAAACACATTTAATAAAAAATGCAAAATTGAAAAGAATTACGAAATTGAATTGATAAATTGAAAACACAAAATGGAATTGAAATGAATGAATTGAGTCATGATAAAATTACCACATTTAATTACGGGAACCAAATTTTGTCATGAAACCATATCGTATAGTTAATTTTACCAAAATCATTAACAAAGCCCTTCTATAAAAATTACCGAGTTTTTTAATTCTCCCACATAGTCAGAAACACGGTAAATGCTACCATATTCTGGTAGTTTTGACTACACTTTTTTCACTGTGTATATTTGTTTCGCATTATTTTTTTTACTGCTTGCATATGTCACTCAGTCAAGTAAATAAGATCACGTACATGTTCATGAATGTGTGGTAGTTCGTATTTTTAGTACAATAGGCAAAACAAAATTATATTTTTCATAAATACAGTGACACTTTTAACTCGAATTATTTTAAAGATATTAATTCTTCTTTGCTTTCGTATTTTAGAACGTTATTTTTCGTAAATATGGTGAAGAAATATATTTATTTTCCAAAACGGCATGGCTCATTGCAAAATGTTTTCGATTCAAAATTTTAATTATATCTTAAAATGGGATTATAGGGTAGACTTTTTAAAAAAGTTTGACTTTTATCCAGGTTTTCATCATAGAAATGAATTTCATCATAGAATAGAAGAACTGGTTACATTGAAATTGGCATAAAATTATTTCTTTTATATGAAATGCTGTTTTTTAGTGATAACATGACTTTAACATTCTGAAAGTTTAAAAAGTATAAGTAAAGAAATATTTAAATAAGTTGTTTAAAAAATAAAATTTTATAAATAACTTTTAAGGAAAATTAAAGTATAATTTTTGAAACAAAATATATAAGGTTAAATAAATAAGTATGATGATTAAAATATTTGAAACATAAAAAAAAATCAGTAAAATTTACCAAATTATTTAAAAATTTATTTAAGAATAAATCTATTCAATTTAATAATCAATTTTAAAATTAATTAATTAATATAATTTAAAGAACAAAACGTGATCAAATGCCATAAATACATTTTCATTAAATTATAACTACAAGTTAGTCAAATTATAAAATTTTATAAATTAAATGTATTACTTTAAAACGCATTATATAAAACATATATTAAAATCATGTATTACAAACAAAGATGCAATAATTATCGTTTAAACCATAAACATTGTTTTTAAGGGAAAACCGATGACACTTTAATATTTAAATTAAACTTTCGAAATTTTTTCTGTTAACTTTGAAAGGTTTCATTAGCTTTAAAAGTGATAACGCAAAAATTTCTAAATATATTTAAATTAAAAAAGATCATTATTTCGAGTTAATGCTAATACCCGTATTTAGAAAGTTCATTAAAAAGAAAATTTCATTAATATGAGAGCACTTAGTTTAAGTAGAGTTTTGCTTTAAAATTTTGTCTATGAAAAGCACAATGAACGCACGTGTAATTAACGAACGTTGTTGAGATGTTGCCAAAAGACTAGGAATTAAAACAATTAGCTTTTTTTTTATTCTACAACATTTGCCACTTGTTTGTCTAAGGAGTGTTATAATTGAGAAGCTCGTTATATTCCAATTTTAGAGACGCATTATGTCTACGTTTTTTTCTTCTTTCTTTTGCTTACATAACTGCTTTTCAAAAGTCCTTCAAAGAGGTAAAATCATTTATGTTACTAGGTTAAGATATTTAGTTAAGGGATTAATGGTTAAAACTCTGTCACTACTCATTTTATTTTAATTTAATAACCGTCGCTAAACAGAAGACCGATTATTAGGTTTATGACTACTGCTAATATTTAGTATTGTAGTTTTGAACCCAGTCCAGAAGACAAGGGAATTCTTGGATCACGTATTGGGAGAAATTTGCCTTCGTAGAGGACTTTTTAATGGAACTAACCCGCAGTTGCGTTACATGGTAAGGAAAGTAACGAATACCTTCCACGGTCCGTGGACTCTAACCCATGATCCGTCTACCACTGAGGATAGTTTTACGTCATCACTATGGTCAGTGCAAGCTGGGTGCGGAATTCATATCAACCAGCCATCTCTGGGATTCGAACCCGGTACACCTCATTGGAAAGCGAACGTTCGATCCCCTGAGCCATCACGGCTGTCACATCTCGTTTATAAAATACCGCCATTTGGTGAATCAAATAATAATTAAGTAGTTTCTAAGACAAAATATTATAATACTTCTAGTGGTTTTCTCAGGCATTTTAACTACTTTAGTTTTGCTAATCAAATCCTTGCTTTTAAATTAATTGATGCATTTTTTTAATAATTTAACATATATTTAAGTAAAAGAGGAAAAAAACCCGAACCAAACTGCTCGCATCCACATTTAAAAAAGATCATTACCCTTTATTGTTTATCTCTTTATTTATATCTCTTACCAATGGATTTGAAAAAAAAAGGAAAACTGTAGAAAATCATTGTGATTTTTATTTTCTTGTAAAATTCAAGAAATTAAAACTATACATAATATAAGGGTTTTAATCTTTTAAAACACATTTTCGTCGTAATGACCTATTTAGGACCACCTATTTTAAAAGCATAACAATCAAATCTAATGCTGTTTTAATAAAAATGCCTTAGTATAATGGTAAAGTCCATGAAATAAAAAAAAATCTACTTTCAAGAGTATAAAATGATGTGAAGAAAATTTCTATGATATGGTTTATTCATTCCATAATTTGGGCACGTTAAATTATCAACGCAATAAAATTAGAATTTTTTAATTACTTGACGTAACACACAAATACCACCACATTCACGTTGATCCTTGATTTCATCTGACATAAAAAATAATTAAATATCTAACAACGTGCAATAAACTTCTTTTTAGATTAATGAGAGCTATAAGCAAGCAACCTTCACTGTCGCTATCGCTAAAATCATCTACAGTTTCATTTATATTAATGGCATTATCTCTAAACTTAAAAGAAAACATCTCTCTTCACCGATCTAACCAAAATTTTTGAATGATTTTTAGGATCGGGTGCTAAAATTGTCCCTTTCATGCACTGTTCAGATTTCAAGACACTAGCACAACCTGCTCTAGAGTTATAACCATTCATTTTATTATTATAGATAAAAATTTTTTTTCACAACATTTGATGAATTAAAATGAATTAAATGAAAGTAAGAGTCAAAGAAGGCTGTGATGCAGCAATTTAGCTCCTTTAATAAAAACAAATAGTCAATTAATTTGAATGCTTAAAAAATTTATTTGGTATTTTATTCTGGTCATTTAAATCACTTAAAATCATGGGACAACAAAAGTGCAAGTCTTTTTGAAACTAATATATTTAAATAAACATATTCTATTCTATTCTATTCTATTCTATTCTATTCTATTCTATCTTATTTCTTTGTATAGTACCGCATATTTTACCCTAAATTATAAGGTTTAAAACATCTAAATTACTAAAAAAAGAAAAAAAGAAAAAAAAAACATAAATAATTTTTTAATTTGCAGAATCTGTTCCCACATTTATGCTAATAATAATTCTGAAAAATACTGTTTCCAATTCCTCAAAAGCGCAAGTTTCATAAAAAGAAAATGATTAAGAGAAAATATTAGATGACTCTCAGTACTGCTCACCGCTATAAAAACACCATTTAAAAAAATGATTAGTTTAAAACTTTTTAAACTCAATTCGAAAAAGAAGGCACCGAATAGCTACATTTTGATGCATTTATTCAGTAGTATATGCAAAATGTAGCATTGAATTTGAAACGTGACTTTGTCCGTGCTGGCAACAAGGTGTCTAACGGGGAATACTAACACTTTTTATAGCTCATTTTTGTTCCCAGTTGGATACTTTTTTGAATCCTTATGCATAGAAATTTCTTGTTTATTTTCTTCGTGGATGCAGAAAAGCCCGCTTTACTATTCAAAAATTGAACGAATTCAATGCAGGATCTTAGAAGTTTTTGTTGACGATTAAGAACGGCGCTATGCAGCGAGAAATAAGAGAGAAAAAGCGTTTTTTTTTTAGAAAACTTTTCTCATATATGTACAAAATGATACATTTAAGAGAAACTTCTCAAAAGTTGAAATTTAACTTAATGTTCATTAAGAAAAATAGCAACACTCTCCAATCAGTTAAAATTTTTTTTTACTGATTTGGTTAAGAAATAATCAGTGACACCATCCCCTGTTCATTCCATGCATACACGGAGAAAAATAATTCTTGTAAAATTACCATACTGTATGATAATGACACTTCTGGCAAAAAAGTCATACTTCCGGTAATAAAAACTGAAATATATGGTATTTAAACTATTCCCTTGGTAGTTTTTTCATTCATATGGTAACGGTTGACTAGAAATTCCGGATATCAAAACTATAGCTTTTTTCACACAATCCATTTCTTATAGTTCATTTATTAAAAAATACAAAACTGAAAATTAAATTTCTTCAAATAAATGCATTTTATGCCATGCTGCAAGGTAGCATGATAAAATTACCAAATTTTATCACGCATATGAAAACCATATTTTATTGTTAATTTTACTAAAATCCTTACCAAAGCACTTCATTAAAAATTACCACTTAGAATTTTTGTGTTCCTATAGCGCCATAACCACGGTTGATTGTACCTTATTCTGGTAGCTTTAACCATTCTTTTTTTTCTTCGCGTAGTAATTAAGAAATTTCCAATTAAGCTTTCAAAATGTTTTTCTGTTGCATTAATACAGATTTTGTTCCACAGATAAAGTTATTGATTCTATTGGGATAAACTTTAAATCTAATCGTTTTTTCACAGTTGCCATTGTAATGGTATCTACTTTTTTTATAATTCATAGTTAGTTTCTTCTTGTTACAAAAATTTTTTTTTTAAATTTTTTCTTGTATGGAATGTTTACCAATGGCGCGAAAAGTTAATTCCTATTACTTCATTTCAGTTTTAAACTGCTGCTTTTCATGTACTGATTAGAAACTGAATGTTTATTAACTTTTAAACCAAATGTAATAAAAATCCTAAACTATTTAAATTTAAGTTCAGGATGAATAAAAAAGCAAAATATTTCAAAATAAATTGCTAATACTTTAAAGGGAAAAAAAATGATAGTTTATGTTTTAAAAAAGGGAAGAGAAGCCACCTCTGACCTTTTAGGGTTAAATTTTATTTAGCGTTGAACTTTATTTAGTGTAGAATATTAAGCAAATTCAAATCACTGTTTTCTCAATGAAATTGGTTAAAAAACTTTTTGGCAATAAATTGATTTAATATATTCTTGCAACGTAAGCAGAGTTAATAATGTAAGTAATTTTTAGATTAAAAAAAATTGTTTTTAAAGTGTACTCTGCGTTTAATAAAATTTTTTTCTTTGCCTTGTTACTGACCTACTAGAAAAATCTAACACCCCTTAAGAAGTTTTAATCTCCCTATGAGGTAGAGAAGCTGGCCCCAACTTGGGGAGTAAGTGCTTTTTAAAGTATGCATCATCTTCTCGCTGTACTGTTATTGCAACTCGGGTGAAATTCCGGTGGTGATTTGCAATTTTTTCCCTTTGAAACTTGAATAATTTATATATGCTTAACTAAAGTGAAATAAAAATACTTTTGTGCATTGTTTCCTTAAGAAACTAATTATTTATAAAAATTTTTTTGATTTAAAGGGCGAGTTATACATAGGGTACCTTCTTTATGAGCAATTTTTTTAAAATCCTAAATCTCACCACGACGTGCAGTTTTGTCGAACTTATTTGGAAAATCTACTGACTTACAAGAATTGAAAGTGCCAACTTGCCGGTGCTAATTTTAAAAGCGCTATCATTTCATCGGTGCAATACAAGTTTGTTTTTATGAATAGGCTTAATTTTTGACTATAAGATTTTGAAACTCGATGTGATTGAAAATTAAAATAACTCTAACATTTTTGCTTATGTCAATTCTAAAATTTATTAAGAATAATAACAATGAAAATAAAATTTATTTTACAGCTAGATATATGAATTTGATAATTTTAATTAAATTTTTCATTCTAAAATTACGTTAAAATAACCGGCAGCAGTATGTCCATCCAATTAACTGCAAACTTGACAGTAAAAAACATTTTTTAACTTCACGGTTTTGAAACCATTTAGAATAGTTAGAAAAACCATGAATAAAAACTATTCGGTTTTTTAACCATTTGCAACTAGCATAACTGGAGATTAGAGATTAGAAATTTAACTGGACATTAGAGCTAGACTTTTCGTTAAATAATAGACATAGGAGTTAGGTTGTGGTTGTATCGTGCTTTATCAAATGTACCGTGGAACGTGGTTTAACTAGTTTATCTGGTTGTTTCACATGTCATAAGACTAGACTTTTTGTGTTAAGCAGCCTAATGGTGCTGTCATCTACATGCGAATCAGAGTATCAAATTTTAATATCCCAGGGTCACCAAATTGACAGTGCGGGACACTGGAAATTCTTTATGAGTTGAAGGGAGTGGAGGAAATATTGTGGTGTCAACGCTGGGACTCGAACCCTCGTTCTGTCGGTCATGAGATTGACAGATTAGCCCTATCGGCCATAATATATACCCAGCTTCAAAGGACAAAGGGGCTTTATTAGGTGGGTCAAGAACAGAACACATGGTTAATACCATCTTATTTATGATTATTTGACAGTCTTGTTTCAATGCGGTAAAATGACAATTAAATAATTTGTTATGTGATTATTTTCTCCAAGAAGTTGGGACAGTGTGGGAAACAGTGTGGAATAAAAATATTAAAATCGTTTTAATTTTTTTTGTCCTTTTTTATGTAAAAGCAAAACGAGACATGAATTTAGATAAGATGTAAAAAAAATTGAGTTTAATTAAGTTTACAGAATTTTGTCTGTATGCTTTAAAGAAAAAAATATGCTCTCGAGCAAACAGAAGTTTTAATATTCAAAGCATGCTTCAGTTAATTTGAAGAAATTTGTTTAACATATTTGCTTTTTGAAATAAAGCTTAGTGAATTAGAATGAAACCTGGGTGAAAGTTTGTTCAATTTTATAAGCATGAAATGAAAAAGTTTTATTTATTTTTTTAAAATTAAATTAAAAAAATGGTAACCATTCTTTAGAAATGAATTATAACATCCAAAATGTGCTTTTGGTTAGATTTCGTTATTTATAGTTGTTCAAAATATATTTTTACAACATAATTGTAAAAATATATAACCAAAATATTTGTTATATTAATCAAAAGTAATATTAATGCAAATCGCCAAATAGTTTCTTGAAATAATTGGCTCATCGGGAGTTTTTCTATTGAAATAAGATAATTATTGTGATGTTAAAATTCAAATAAAATTTTACATTATTATTTAACTATGTTTTAGAAAACCTTCATTCAGATCTAGTTTATTGGTTTCAAATTTTTCTAAAGTGACAAATATTTATTATTTTATTAGTAGCTAAATGAAAAATACTTATTAATCTTTAAAATGCAATTGTGGTGTTAGTGTTCAGGTTAGAAAAAAAAAAGAAATTCTACCGAAAACATAAAAAATGTCAGTTGCTTATAACACATTCTGCAACAGCATACATTTTTTTAAAAAAATGGCCAGGTCATAGTTTAATCATAAAATTCATAGTTTATCAAACAAAACAGCCGGGATAGCCTGGTTGGTGGGGCACTGGATTCACGTTCATGTGAACGGGAGTTCGAATCCAGCCGGCCGAAGGCTCCCCATGTAGTAAATGGTAACTGGAATACGTTAAATCTGTCATATTACAAAGTCCTCCATGTTCCTGTAACAAATTATACCTCAGGGGTTACTGAAATGGAGATTGATTATTATCTGGTTCAGCTCAAAATTACGATCTGTGCATGAATGAAAGTGTGTATGAATGGGTCAGCCCTATAAACGGGTGTGACGTATGGGTGTGGCAGGAATTGAATTCTTTGCCATAGATGGAGCCACTGAGAAACAAGAACAATAGCACCCGAAGTGCCTTAATCGTCTATGACGAACAACAACATCAAATCAAGCAATTTATTTCCGAATCACATTTTCACAATTAATTATTATTATTGTTATTGTTATTGTTACTTTACGTCACACTAGAGCTGCACAATGGGCTATTGGCGACGGTCTGGGAAACATCCCGGAGGATGATCCGAAGACATGCCATCACAATTTCGATCCTCTGCAGAGGGGATCGCACCCCCACTTCGGTAGCCCGACGACCTGCGCGCGAAGTCGAGCACTTTACGGTAGCACAGTTTAACGAGGACCAATACCGCACACCCTCGGTCCCTACGCAGACTGATCCAAGTGGTCACCCACCCGCACACTGACCGTAGCCAGTGATGCTTGACTTCGGTGATCTGCTGGGAACCGTGTCTTAACGATCAGTCCACTGCGGGACAATTAATTAGTGCCTGCACCATTCTGGGAATGGTTAAAAAAAAACTATAGGATAGCATTAGAAATTTTTTTTGATATAGTTTTTGGAGTAATATTTTGTTTTAAACTTTATCATTGCCTGTTCATACTTATATTTAATCGATAAATATCGATTTTTATATCTTTTTATTTTTAATGCCAAATCAAAGTCTGTTTTCGCTGGTTAAAATCACGCAATATTTCACAGTATTTAGGAATTTTTTAATATATATAAATGTAAAGATACCTCTTTGATTCAAATCATTAATAAATTTAGATTCCATTACATTTTTACATTACGTATTGCATTTAAAATGTTTAAAAAAATTTTTGAACTTAGGAAAAAATTAGGGAAGATTTCTTTTAGTAATTTGCCAGTTAATTTTGCAAAATTTAATAGTTAGAGGGAGAGAAAATGTTGTACCTAGAATCCCATATTCCTAGGACCAGAATTAATACTTGCCACTCCTACTGTGCAAATTTTAAATTCCATATAAGCGAGGTAGTAGAATTTACGGAGTTAATCAGTACAAGTTGCATAAATTGAAATTTGTCTGTGATCCCAAAGCAGTTCTTCACACACTAATACGGCAATAAAATGGCTTAATCTAACATACATAAAGCATATTTAGCATATATAAGTTAATAAATATTCTACAGTCCGCAAAATAAGAAACAAACCACCTTGAATAACTCTTGATCGAATCTTCCCATTCTAAGCCTCAATCTTATTGCTTTGAGGAGGTCACTTCAAATAGGCTCATTAAATAATGCAGACGATATTTTCAGTTACAAAATCAGATACAAAAATGTACTTTCTATGAATATGCATGTTTTTTTCCCCTGATGGATAATAATTTCTGATCACCAAAATATAAGAGGGAGTCGCAGTCTGGAAAATGTGATAAAAACAGTTCGGTCAGGAGAGTGGTCCAAATTTTGGACCCCATAATGTTAATTTTATTTTCGCCTCATCTCGAGAATTTTTTAAATTATTTGAACATTTTTTGCCCATAATTATAATACTCATTTATTCAAACAATTCCATATAAGATGTAACTTTATTGTAATTATTTGTTAGTTTTTAATTTTTTATTTAATAACAGTCGAAAACATTTTAAATTGTAAGGTAGACAATTTTTTACATTATTTCAAAGAATGCAAGTTTAAATGTCAAAATACAAAATTTAAGCGAAATCCGTCGAAAAGTTCCTGAATTTTTAAAAATTTGTATTTTCACGCATTGCACGCAAAAAAGTTGTGCATTTAAGCACTTTTATAGAAAATTTTATCTATGAATTCTTTGAAACAATGGAATCAATCTCGATGCAGCCTGATACCAAATAAAAAAAATTTACTTGTTTAATTTTTTTTCCAATAAAATAAAAAAAAAGTTAAATAAAATTTTTGAATAGCGATTTTCTCTAGCTAAATATCCTCAGAGTAGTTTCTTTGTTTTAGAGCGTACAATTTTTGGATAGATCAAGAAATAATTGTAAAATGCAGATAATTCTCGTTTTGCTGCTCTTGCATCAATGATTATTTTTTCTGGTTAGACCACAAAAGGGAAAAAATGTGTCTTTTCTTTCCCCAAGTATGATAGAATAATCTTTTCCTTTACTTTGCACTTCATTTTATTTATTTATTATTTTCTTGCCTTATCTCAGCAATTTAGTAATTTCTCTCTTTTCTTGGTCAGATCAGCTAACTTTTCCAACATTCTTCCTAAACATTTAAAGAGGTATCGGAATATCTATTTTAACATTTGATTTAAAACTATTTTGAAATCAACAAAATATAAATAATTAAAAAAAATATACATAGAATGTCTGAAAAGTGTTGTCAGTGCTGTTTTTGACAAAATTTTAAAAATTCAACAGACCTAATTCTTTTTTAACCACCACTTTAATGTGGAGAGATAGAGTTTCATTGTTGACAGCTCTCTCCTTCCCAAAACTGAAATTAAAAATAATCCGAAGAGCCTGTGGCAATTTGCAGCGCTTGTTGAAGAGCTGATAGGTTTCAAGTGGTTCCAAGAACTTACCAGTGGATTTTGTCACTCACAAGTAAAAATGTTTGTTACTAAATACGGTTTGTTAGACTCACAGTTGATGCCGGTACTGGAAGGTTTCAGCTACCATGAGTATAAATAATTCCAAGAACTCTCCAGTGGACTTTGTCACTCACAACAAAAAAACATTTTTGTTAAAAAATATAGTTTGGTAAATTTATACATAGTATATTGGGTTTATCTTTAATTAGTTTTAATTTAGCTTATTCAGGCTACATAAGAAATAAAAATTTCAATTGCACGTGTATTCAAATTCAATCAACTGAATGTTTAGACGAAAAGGACTCAAAATAGGTGTTATCCATGAAGTAACAGGCTGGTCCAAGGTAAAACAAATGGCCACCGTTTTAGTTCTTCAGACCGAGTTTCTTCATTTCAAATCTTCTTGACGTACATTGCAGAGCTTATTCATAAAAACCTACGTAAATAGTCAATTCTACATTTAATTTTCCTCAATTTCTTCAGATATTTCCCTCGGGTTTTCGAATTAGTACCCTCTGCATAAAGAAACTAAAAGTTGAAATTGATCAGACGTACAAATTTTTTTCTTACAAACAAAATATTATTGAAATACTGCTACAAGGGAACTATTTTTTTAATATAATAATATATAAAGATTCGTTTCCCTGCATTTGTTACAAAATCCTCTTTTTTGGTATCGTAACTTAACTAATATTTTAATGTAATTAAGTTAATTTAATTATTACTATAATTTGACTGATTCAATTGCTTTTAATACTAACGATAGATATTTCTAAGATTCATTGGGTTTCCGGTCCCACCCCGTTTTTGAGTAACACTTCATTGGGGGAGGAGATACTGACCCCTTTAACATTTCCTGTCCGTTTTCTTGCCTGTGAGAAAAGTCCTAATTAAAGGGTTTCAAATAACTTTTGGTTCGAAGGATAAAAATAAATGAGTCTCACATTTCCCTTTTAATAATTGGCGGAATTATTATAGTCTGATTAAGTCCTTACTCTTAATGTAAACTGATTGCTTATTACTTTTAAGAGATGACTTTTAAGGACACCCAAAATGACTTTCTGAAGTGATAGGAGAGAAATGAGCATGAAAAAAAATTATTAGAAGCACATTAAAAGAAATGGATACTCAAATTTCATGGAACTTTCCTTGAAGTGGACGAAACCGTTTCCTGGTACGAGGGAATATTTCGTTAAAATGACGAAATAACTATCGCCACTTTTTCGTGGAAGAGAATTTCGTTAGTTGTAAAGAATACTTCGTCCTTTTAATTTTTTTCAGAAGTAAAGAAAATCGTAGCTCCCTATGTATCTAACTTTTACACTAATCACTTAATAATGGCAATGCCATTTACACAATACAAGAAGGACAGATAAAACGGAGATATAAATGACTCCCATGTCCGAAGCGGGATTCAACCTACCCAGGAATCTTCCTGGAACGACTCAACTCCTTGATCCCCCTATAGACGCTTGGTTTATTTCGTAAATTTACTTTCAGTCGTTTAGTCTTCATTCTAGCTTCGTCATTTTAGTTTATAATTTCCCATAATACACTGCGATGAGGTTCCGAATTGAGGAAACATTTTCGTCATTTATTTCAGAGTTCGCACTTTGCCACAAATCACGTGATTTCGTGATGACATGATTCTCAAAATTAACGAAATTCAGTTCAAGAACTGTTGAATAATCAAAAATAAGAGTTTTATTTCTAAAAGTGCAAGTTTAGAGGTTGTATTATGTTTGTTATCTTAAATAAATGTTAAATATCCACTTCTTTATTATTCTCTCATAGTATATTTTAGTTTTGTAAGTTTGTATAAAATTTACTAGTTATTTTTTACTTCTGATATTTTTAAATTCAATATAGAAATTATGTTTTTCGATATTGAAAATCTTACATTTAGTCACTAATTTTACTCACTAATGTATACAATCGTCTAACTGCGTAACTATGTAAAATGGTTTAATACTCAGTTTTATGTTTAGAAATAAAACGTCTTCTCCTATTTTGAAATACTATATTTCTCTCTATATATTCTAATATATTAAAAGAAAATCCTAACTTTATCCGTTTTCTAAAGCCGTTTTATGACTTTTTTGTCAAAAAAAATATCTCTTGAAATATTTTTTCGTGCGAGAAATTCTAAATTTCATTCGAACTTTCAGAAAGAATTTTACTTGTTTGACACTTCAACTAGGGGTGGCACGAGTAAAGCTGCAGAAGATAAGAGATCTGAAGGTCTGCATTGAGATGGAACATTCTGCTTTAAACTCAGTGCCACAACTTTTGTGTCGACAGTTTCCTATGGAGATGAATATGCAAATAAATCGTTGCTAGGCAACCAGTTTCTCAGATGAGAAGTTGAGCGCGCAGAACCGCTCAAAAATGGCTCTTTTCATGCAAATGAAATACAAAGATTTCTTCCTTTTTAAAACCATTAGTGAACATTCGAAATTCCCATTAAATAACACCAGCATGGTCTTTGATGCTTTTACAAAATGCATCCACTAGGAAAAGCTTACTTGCATACATTTTCTGGTTTAGAAGAATAGTAATTTTTTTGAGCCAATCTAAAATCGAAAATGACTTTCATCACGCTATCAGCGGTCAATTTATTTTTAGGGAAAGCAGACGATTCTCAGTAACTGTTCGATTAGATTGATTTGCTCTACTTTTAAGTGAAAATAAAATTTATGGAATAAAATAAAGTTTATTTCCTTATCCTTTATACTAGTTTAAAGTACTTTAAATTATATATATATATATATATATATATATATATATATATATATATATATATATATATATATATATATATATATATATATATATATATATATATATATATATATATATATATATATATATACATATATATATATATATATATATATATATATATTTATATAAATAATATTAATCTTTAATATGAAGAAAATAAGAGATAAAAAAAATTTAATTGTATGGACAGCACTACTGAAGAGGGAGATGGATTCAAAAGTGCACACTCTTTCACAAAAAAATCATAAGAAAAATGTTTCATTAAATTCGCCAAGTAAAATTCCATGCATTGGCTATTAACTGTTACAAACTATCCCCTATGTCTCTCGTTTTTTTTAATTTTAAATTCTGTTTGGGGGCAAAGTAAAATTAACAATTTTTAAAATCAAAACAATGTATCAATCATGTTGTGATTTCCTGTTTCTATGAAATGTCTTACGCAGCAGTGGAAGGAATACCTATTAGTAGAACTGATATCCTTTCGCATATCAAGGTTTCTGAATAAAAAGGCTTTAATGATATATATTTAATGAGAAAAGGATTAAACGAAATAATAGTTTAACTTATAGGCGATGCTTATTTTCGCATAACAATAACTAATATAACCAAAAGCAGAACTAATAGAGTACTCGCCTATCAATTTCATCTGAATTTAAATGGGTTTCAATAGTCTGAACTATGAGTAGATTTTTAGAGTAATTGATCAGGACAAATATTCAAGAGATATTGATAACATTTTTATATGAGCTCAACTTTACTTTTAATTTGAGACTATAATGTGTAATTTTTAGTTATTTCATTTTCGACATGGTTTGCAAATTATTAGGAAGGGGATTGTGTTTGAGACACAAGGTTTCTGAAATTCAAGATACATTTTATAACTATATCTGGTAATTGCGTCTTATTGGTTTGAAAGAAAAACCAGTCAATTAAATTATCTCGGTTGAATAACTACTGCCTTCAAGTGCCAAGGATTCCCTTGTTCCGGACATACCTCAATTAGAGCAGCTGCTTTAGTCAGTCTGGTGGCACTCTTAATCAGTTGCCTGCAGGGTGAAAAAAAAGCTTGCCTTGTTCAAGTCCAATCAGCGGTCCACCTTCAGCCCAAGTGACCACAAAAAAGCCAGAAGTCATGATCAAAGGCTAGTTCTTTGAACCAATATAATCCAATACATTTTCCGTCCAGATAAAGTTTTATTTGCTTTTATCTTTCATTGACCAGTGATCTGTGAGAGTCTTTCTTTGTTCTTGGTGTCGCATAGATTTTTTTTTTCTTAGAAGTCAGTTCTCTTCCAAATAACCTTCAATGTATTTCGATATTTTCATTCCAAGACGAAATAGTCTTCTCTTGGCTATTTTTATTGGCTATCTTTGCTTACTTTGCCGACACTTGTTTGTATTCATTATTTCAGAGTCAAACTAAATCTATTCTTGAAATTGGGGAAAAAGCATTGCTTTGATGGAGTCCATAATAATTACATAAGGGAATGATCACGTCATCGAAATAGTTTATTACTAATTTGTATCATTCGTTGAACAGATGATTAGACGATATAGTTAAATTTTTTAACTAAGCACATGATTAGTTTCATTTAATATTTTCTACCTTTAATGCATATACAGATATTTTTATGCTTACTTTCTCCAGTACGAGAATTATCAATTTTCTTAGAATCCTAATTATTGCTTGGAATATTATTTACCGAAAGGAAAAATGGAAAAAGGTGATATCATCGGAAATATACAACGCTAGAATTTCTACTCCAAAACTACGGTAAAATAACCAGTGGCAGCCTGTCCCTCTAATTACCCGTAAAATTTACGGTAAAGAAATTTTTTTATCTTTATGGTATTGAAACTGTTTACAGCTTGTATGGTTAAAAAAACATGAATATAAAACTGTAGATTTTTTAAACCTTTCACAAGTAGCATGATTTCAAAATCGTGAAAAAATAATTGGTCATTGGGGCTAGGTTTTTCGTTAGGTAATGGGCATTGGAGTAAGGTGTTGGGTGAGTTGTGTTTTATCATATAAACCGCGTGGTTGTTTCACCGATTGTAAGAAATGAAAAATACCAGACTTTTTTGATGTTAAGCCACTATATGGTGCTGCCATCTATGAAAGAATAAGAGTATCGTATTCGTACAATTTGGGCTGACAAATTGGGGAGTACTAGAAACTGTTCATGCGAAGGGAATGGAGGAAATATTGTGGTGTCAACGCTGGGACTCGTGCCCTCATTCTGTAGGTCATAGGATCACCAGATTAGCCCTCTCAGCCTTAATATGTACCCAGCTGTAAGGAACTAAGTGGCTTCATTAGGTCTTATTAGTTGGTGAGATGAAATTCTGGTTGTTTAACAGTATTAGGAGAAAGTAGTAAATAAACGTTTTTTTCTCACAGTTAACACTGATCAAATACCATCTTATTTATAGTTGTTTGACAGTTTTGTTCTAATATGGTCAAATTACAATTAAATAATCTGTTAACATCTGTTAACCAACAGTGTAGCATCAATAGCGGCAACTCTCCTCAGAGAATTAAATGGTAGGTGGTGCGAGGGACTGCAGACTGCGCTTTTCTGATTGAATATTTTATATGAGATAATTTAAAATAAATTTAAATCGAACTAAGAATGAAACACTCAGCGTAGGACAAAGAGGAGTAGTACAATTTCAGTGGCTAAAGTATTTACATCATTCTTTTACTCTTGTTAGAATAAGTGCTATGCAAATGTCATGGGCGATAACTCTTCGACTTTTTCTAAATATTTCATCAGCAGCAACATTAATTTATAAGAGATCACAGCTTCATGTTAAATCTAGGAATTTATGTTCTGGATGCATTATTTCTAGTGCGACTTTACATTCACTTTAAACGCTCTCACTTGAAATGGCTAATAAGTTACATGCAATTGAGGATAGTTCTCTTTTATATCAATTTATATCCCTGATAGACAGCGCTGTCATCTCTACTGTATTTCTAATTCTGTCACGTGTACTTTTAATTTAGTAAAGATACAATATTACATCAAAGATTTCCATTTTTTTTAAAATTGCTATTCCCTGCCTCCATTAAAAAAAAAATTTAAATATATTTTTCGTAAAACTATTGTCTTCGGCTTTAAACTGGAAATTTGAAGCAATTTGTTAAATTTCATTAAATCTAGGCCATTTAGTGTCAAAATCATCTACTTGATTTACTAACGAATCACCTGTAGCTGTTATTTTTAGCAGTTTCGTTTAAAAAGCAGACTTGTTATTATCCAAAGTCAACAAGTAATAGATGAGGGAATACAATATCAAGCGAAAATGTCATTTCTACCATTTGTATATAAATATTGATGCAAATAAATATTTTTTTAAAAAAAAATGCTTTCTCGGATAATTATATGAATAGCTTGATATCTCAGTTATTAATGATTTCCTTTTTACAACTTAAGATTAATTTACATTTATACTTATAATAGAAAGTACCATTTTTCACGCTACTTAAATGTCTACATGAATTTTTTTTTATTTCAATTAATTAAAATTAACTGATCTTGCGTACAAAAAATAAGATGGAGCATTTCAAAGTAGAAGAAAAATTTATATATTTTTTAAAATATCACTAAATTAAAAAAAAACTGTATATTTATATTTTTCTGATAAAAATTATAATATTTTCACTGATTCTCATAGATATGAGTTTCATATATGACATCGTTAAAGCAGTAAAAATTTGTTTAAATGGGTTTTGTTAAATTTTCTCCACTTTTTAAAATAAAGAAACCCCACAAAATCAAAAAAGTCTGACTATCGAATTATTAAGTCAGAATTTTTTGAAAATCTTAAGAACCTTTTAGTTACAATGTCAAGTGATTCGCGAAATTCAGAAACGCTCCTAACAATAATACATTTTCCGCGACAGAATAAATACAAAAGTATTTTTAAAATATGTTCTGCTTGAATGGCAACAGCTGTCCATGCGCACCCTTAAATATCTCAGTCGCATCCAAACTAGTGTTTTTTTTTCTTTCTTAGAATGCCTGACGACTTCCATCCTAAGGATTCAACGATCCTAGGATCTAACCTTCAGATAATTCCTATTTAATCATTAATTTTCGAGTTATTGTTTTCTTCTTTACCGTCTTAACACCCTCGAGTTAATTGCTACGTTAATTCTTGATAAATGTGAAGCAAACTAGACTGTCATCTCTTGGCTGATTTTGTGAGGGAAGTTCTGAAGTGGAAAACAACCCTCAGGGGAAGAAGTTTAAGCATGGAAGATTTTCCTAATTAGTCCATTATCTGTACTAGATGTGATATTTATTTTTTTCCATCACTTAAATGAAGGTGATGGCGCTATTGAGGTATAAAATAAAAGTTTTTCATTGCATATATTTGGTTTTATGGCTGAAATTTTTAATTGCTTGACCCCCGGGTATCGTGTTAGATTTGATGCAAATAAGAATGGGTTTCTTAATATGCCTCCAGGCATTAAAAGTTTTTGGCAAATAAAATGTTTTTCCTTTTGTTTTGAAAGTTTAAAATAGGGAATAAAATGAAATTTTTTCTGTTTTAGCATTTTTTTTTTATCTCAGATATAATAATTAGTAAAAAAACGAATGAAAAGTTTTGGTATCATACGAAAGAGATGGTTACTTCTTTTTCTCTGTTAATATTTTTTTTTCAATTTGATAGTTTTGGATTGCATTACCATTTCAAACTTTTGAAGATCGAGTTGAATAAATTCTGAAAAAAGGAGAAAAAAATATTTTTTTTAATGATATAATGTTTTTTTTTCTTCTCTTTTTTGCTTTATTCTCTATTTATTTAAGAATAAAAAAGTTGAATCTGAAAAAAAAAATTACCAGATTAAATTTTAAATAGATGTTTTTATACATTTTTTCCGTTTGTTATATAAGAGTATGCATAAATAGCAGCGAATTTACTTGATTAAAAGTTTCCTTCGCTTCAAAAAAACATTAATAAGAAATAACAGTCGATATGTTTCAAGCGTAAATGATCATTTGCAACCGACTAGTTTTGAAAATGGATCCTGTTTTTGAGCACTTGAAGATTTTTGTTTACATATTTTTGAAACGAATAAAATTTTTTTAACCTAGTAATAGCTTACTGTTTCAGTTTCTTGAGATTGTTTCTTAATAACTATTTTGCTATTATTTCTTCTATTTTTGGGACTGATTTAATTTTTAAATTCAAAATACACATAAAAGTACAGAATTATTAATTGAAGAACCATCAGGAAAGAAAATTCTTTTGGAGCCTTTCAAAAAAGGGGTTACATAATAAGCTCTTTGAGTAATATTTCCTTGGTTTTAACGTAATACTTTTATGTTACTCTTTTAGTAATCTTCTCTTTTCTGTCATCATACCCCTTTAATTTTTTTTTCGTGAACACACATCAAAATAGAAATTAATTTTAAATATAAACTGTTCTTCAGTTATATAGTAACTTCTTTTCGTATTGAATTATTTAATATTTTTAATTCATACGTTAATCAATACTTTCAGAAACTTATTGTTCCGCATCAAAAAATTTTATCAATGCATTTCTAAAAATAATAATTAATCTCGTTATTTCCTTTCACGTTTTAGAATCTAAGCTTATTTCAAAATAAATTACATCGAAGGCAAACTTTTTTCTAAAGAGGATAAAAAGAAGACTTCAGAATAATTTATTTTTATCTTTCGTGAAGTGACATTTAATCCACCTGATTACTAAAAGAAAAACTCTTAGGAGTACGTTAAACATTTCCTAGTTTCAGTTCGTTTTCTTAGATAAATTTATACTTCAGACTATTCTTAAGAAGTCTGAATTGGGAGAAAATTTAATAAAAAATATTACGCTTGAACGAGCGGAGCTGATTTTAGAAGCACACACTGGTGCTTTGGCGCCATACGAAGAAGAGCTCAATAACAATTCGTTTACTTTGGTGATTTATACGTTAGACTAAGCGTTTAAAAAGTTCCTTTCAAGCTACAAAGAACTTAAGTCTTTACTACAATTTTATATAAGTTTTCTTCAAACTTTATGTTGTTTATCTACGGGGCTTATTGGATTCTGTGGAAAGCTTCTGACTAATAAGCACTTCACATTTTACCTCTTTTAAAAATTCTTATACAGTTGTTGTTTAAGCTTTGTTAAATGTCAAAATTGAGTAATGCTAAAAAGAAATTAATATGAAATTCAAGTATAAAAGTACATTGCAAAAATACGGTATTGAGACTATGAGTTTATCACCTGTAAAACCCATTTTTACCGTAAGAAGATATTATACCGCAATTTTTTTACAGTAATATTTATTTAATTAGAGAGATTCAGTGACTTTACGGCAATTACTATTGTAAAAATTAAAGTATATCAGATTTTTTGTTCCGTAACATGTTCCGATAAAAAGTACAGGCACCAGTTTATAAGTCAATGGTAACAGTGTAAAAGACAATAGTAGATTTTTTAATGGGTTCAGTGTTATCGAAGATTTCAATTCATTTGTTAAGGTAATATTCATGTTTTGGATTTCTTGTAGTTAATATAAAGAAAAAAAATCTAATATTATTACTATGTCTGTTAATATTACTATGTTGTTTTGATAAAAAATCCCGATTAATTCTTGATAATAAAGCCAAAATGTACAAATGTACGGTATTTAAACCATCCATTAAGAAATCTTTGCATTCATATAGTTTTCCGAAATTTCAGGTTTTCAAAACTATAGTTCTTAATACTACACATTTAGTAAAAAATACAAAACTGAAAAGTAAAGGCTGTCAAATAAATGATTCTTATGCCATCCTTTAAGATATCATGATAAAATTACAAAATTGTGCCTCATTTACCAAATTTTTATCTTTTCTATTGTTAGTTTTACCAGAATCATAACCAAAGCGCTTCGGTAAAAATTACCCAGTTTTTTGCTGTTCCCATAGAGACAGAAACACTGCAATATTCAGGTAGTTTTGACTAAGTTTTTTTTAGTAAAATAATTACGAATAATTAAAACATCACTCTAAAAAAAAACCTTGTTGTCATGTCATGTATATTTGACATAATTGTGGGACTTAATTAATTGTACCTGAACACCTTCATTACGCGAACCACCTCAATGAAAGTGGTACGCGTGTGTGTACTGAATTTTATGAATCTGTGGAAAAACTTTAAATAGTGAGCATAACATATCGCTTAAAAGTTGTTATTCTTAAAATTTGTATGAACATTAACCAAATGTTATGCTTGGTTAAGTTTCAAAATGGAACGTAATTCAATAACTTAAAAACATTAATAATGCTAAATAAAACAACACTATAAATCAAATGTAAGTTTTTTTAACATGTTTGCTAATCGTTATTTTCAGAGAAAATTTTTATCGATTGATAGGATTTTGGGGAGACACTCTTGCAAATGAATAGATTTCATAAAAATATTGATTGCAAATGATAAGTTTAGTTTTTTTCTTCAAGTAGCCAATCGAATAATAAATTATAATTACAATATATAAGGTGAATTCCTAGTTAGAGTACAAAACTAATTTTAAGTTTTATAGTGGTTGTCAAACTTTATTTCGCGAGGAAATTATTTAGGGACAAAGAGATAATTCTGACAAACACAATTTTTTTTTCTTAATTTCTCTCTCTCTCTTTTTTTTTAAAAGTAGGAATGCCAAGGTTTTGTTTGTCAAACATCAAAATGAAAATAAAATTTTAAAAGGTAATATATTAGATTTATTTCATTTATATACAAAGCAATCATAATGTTATTAATATATTTTCATCCCAGTGATGTTATCGCCATTTTCTTAAAAGGGAAACAAAATTGTTTGATTGGACTTTTTGTAAAAAAAACGCGGTTTTTTCACTTAAACTTTTTTTATATTTGCAGATTTATATTTTCTCGTATCAAAATGAGAAATATGAACAAAGTCCTCAAGTTAATATAATTGAGAGAGCTATTATAACAACATGTTGTATTTGTAAGTAACGTAAAAAATGTCTTTAATTTTAGAAATAGATTTTAATTTACAAAATTACAATAAGATTTCTGTTTGTACCATAAAAACATTACTGTAATGAAATAATCTTGGAAATAAAGTATATTATTTGGTTTGATGGTTTATTTTTCAATAAGTGTGAGATCGAGTGCTATTCATTCAATCGATTTTTTTTCATACATATTTTTTTATCTTCGCTATCAAGTTAAGTAGATGGAGCAACAATTAGTTTTATGCCTCATCATTTCTATTAAATTCGGCAGAAAATTAGATACGTTTGTAATATTTTCGAAAATCAGAAACGTGAATGAAAAGCTTTGCTATTTGTTGTAACACTGTGAACGTTCATGTGTCTAAGATTGTAGATAAAGGCATTTTTGTTAAGATTGGAAGCGTTTTTTTACGTTGGAAATTTTTCACTTGTATTTTTTGCTTGCGTGTTTGTAAATACTCGTGATGTGAGGCCAGTTATGAATAGACGATTAATACGTATTTTTCGGAAAGTGTAGAAAGGGCACTAAAGAAGTGAAGTGTTTTCTATTTAATGGCCAAATTTGGATATAAAGCAAAACAATTCAGATTCCTGAATGCATATTTTAAGCTGCTATATACTTTACGTTGATCATGCGTCATTCATGACATATCTCATATGCTCATACATCAGAAATGTCACATATGACGTTTAAAGTTTATTTTCTTCGTTCCTTAAATGATATTAAATTACAGAATGGAAAGGTAGGAACAAGAATGAATAACAGTTGAGTCCCACTATAATGAACATCGGATAGAATGTACACTAGGGTGTAGTGAACTTTTTAGTGGTCCCTTCTGAACTCCCATTTAACTAAAGTTATTTAATATGCTTATAGTGGACAGCTGTAAAATTATTAGTTCATTTATAGTTTTATAAATGTGTAGGATCTAACTTTATTTCCTCAGCAGTCAATGCCAGCATTTCTTAACACTACGTCAAATCACAATAAATTTCAGCAATTTTTTTAAATGAAAGTGAATTAGGCATTAAAAGTGCTGATTTTTTTCTAGGAGGAACAAAAAAACTGGATTATTCAAAAATTCTCCATACGAAAATTGGTAAATTCTACTTCAAATCGAACTGTAGTCAATCAAAGATTACTGGTTCCTTCCATGGATTGTAAGAATTAATTAGACTTCCTTATTTCTAATATTTGATTTATTATATATTTAATAAGTTATTCATTAATAAACAAATTATGCACTATCGTAATAACTATTTACAACAATGCAATTGTCAGATACTAAAAGATAAATTTTCATAGAAGTTGGTTATAGCGAATCATATATTGTTGGGTCAGCAGACAGTAATCTATAAAGGGGTTCGACTGTACTTGTACTGTCAAAACTGCTTAGGTAGGAACTTTGCCTTAAAGTATTAATTTCATTGCGGTTTGAGTTAATCAAGTTTGAACAATAAAAATGACTTTAGATTTACGTACGTATGTATATCACGTATTTTACGTACTATGTAAAATAAATTAAACCGTTTCAAAATGCTTTTGACAAAAAGATATTTTTTGCTGCTCAATGTTCTTGCAATATTTACGAAAAAAATCTTTCATTTGCGTTTCTGAAGCATCAAGAAAGATTGCATGCAATTTTACATAATTGTATTAAAATCATACTTTTCCCCGTTCTTCTCTTCTTTTTATAAAAAATATATGATCCTTATACATTAAATATTATCTATGACTATATTTAAATACTAAATGTTTTAATTCTTTTTAAAAGATGACAAAGATGTTATTTCTTTATCCTTAAAAAATATTTTTATGAAGATCCTAATTCTAAATTACCTTTTCCCTTTATCTCCTAATTTATGTTTTTTCGAAGGTGTTAAAAATTAAGAATTTATGTTATATTTTGTTTAAGGAAATATTTATGATAAGAAAGCCTATTGTAAACTAAGCAATTACCTTTAAATAACCTGAAGGTAAGAATACATAAAAGTACAAAGAATTTTATCGCATTCCCTTGAAGAAAAAAAAACGTAGCTTTCACTTAACTTCTTGGTATGCCTTAATAATGAAGGAAATAAAAGTTTATGAAAGTTCCACAACAATAAAAAGAGTTGCATTTTTAAAACCTCCAATAAATGCTATTATGGATTTAACTTTTCTTTAATGCTTTACTTAATAATTTTACTATGTAACCCAACAAGTTTTACTTCTCTTTATTTTATCTGAATAAATAACTAAGTTTTAATAAATCCAATGCTTTCAATTCTGTACGGGATTTATTATTACTGAAAAAATTTGTAATAATCTCTTGATTTTATTTGATTAAATTACTACGTGTTTATAAATCTAATGATTTTAATTCTAGGCTTAATTTATCATTCATTGACTTTAAAAACTTTTGCTAATTTTTGTATAATTAGTTTTTATTTCCTTTTTCGTCAATTTATACAACTAATGGATAAAATTTAATACTACTATTATTTTAATTTGACAAGTATTTATCAATTAAAATCATTTCACTTCTTATTTAATCCAAATTAGGGTTCAATTTGTTTTAAAATTCCTACAACAGTTCTTATTAGTTAAAAAAAGAGAACAAAACTGCTGAAAATACAGCAGTAGTTCATAATTGAACTTTGCATTATGAGCTGAAGTAGCCCAGTGGTTAGAGAATCCGACTCGGTCTGGAAAGGTTTGAGGTTCTATCCCCGACTCCACCGAGATCCCTCGGATAAACATGCGATATACATGCTCAAAAAAAATCTGTGGAATCGAAAGTCCAGTGGTAGCCCACTGAGCAGACTCTCTGAGCAGTATTTTTTACAGACCAGGAGAAAATTTCCATTCCCTTCAGATCCATGTCTAAATTGGAAAGTGGTCTCGGGAATGAGTGGTGCTCCCATCTATGCGTGGGGTTATGAACTAACACGTACTTTCTCCCTTGCGGTGATCTTTTGTCTAACGAAAAACGCACCTTCCTGATTTAATTCGTAAAAGCAAGTGGCTGGTAAGCTTGGCTTGTCCAAATCTCATTAGAAACAGCAACAGCATTGCATTATGAACTGCATAAATTTGTATAGCCTTAAATTCTGTTACTGTATTTAAATGTATGAATGTTATATGAGCTTAATTTTTAAACTTAGTAATTTATTTCAAAATATTATGACTAACACATCAATTTGAATGTGTAAAATACAACTTCTGTCTTCTGTCTCTTTTTCCCGATTCAGGTAACGAAAATAAGTTTCAAATATAACTGCGGAGTAAGTTAAATAAACGTTGGTTAGTAGAAGTCTGCATAATAAATGAAATTGGAATGAATAGGTTTAATGAAACCTTACAAATTATCAGAGTTTCAAATGGTCTCAAAGATTGTTTTTTGTATTTGCTATTTAAAATGCCCAAATGTCTGCTTTTTGAATAAATGAAAACAGTTCAAACAGTTCAAAACAACATTATGAAATAAGATATATGAAACAATGTATAGAGTGAGAAAAATCAGGATAAAATTCTCAAATTTTCTAACCTTTAAGGAAATTTATATTATAAAAATAAATTTATAAGCAGTTAATAACATTTTCAAACAATTTTTAGGAAGAAATTGCTTCAAAATTTTTAGTTCTATTGTCTAGTCCGATGCTACAAGTTCTTCAGCAGTTTCTGTCATTAAAAAAAAATTAAAACTCTATAAGTCTTAAATTGTTAAAACAATTGCAATTATAAAGGAAGAAAAACAATAAGAATTAAAGTGATTGGTGGAAGTTTAATATTTAAGAACATATTTCACACGGAGAAAGAAATTAGGCAAAACTGTCGTACTGCATGGTTAAGGCATTTCTGTTAAAAAAAATTACACAGTTCTGTCTAATAAAACTAAAATATCCAGCATTTAAACCATTCATTTGGTAATTTTCCATTCATAAGGTAACGATTTACCGAAAATTTGGTTTTCTACATTATAGTTATTTATTATTACCACACATTTAGAAACAAATACGAAACTGGAAAGTTAATTTTCCAGAAAAAAATATTTTTATGCCATGCTCTAAGGAATCTTGATAAAATAACCAAATTTTACTAAATTTACTAAATTTTATCACACATTATAAAACCATATTTTAATATTAATTTTAGCATAATTATTATCGGAGCTCTTCAGTAATAATAATCGACGTTTTTGGTGTTCCCATAGAGCTAGAAACACCGACGGTAAAGTTTACCATACTCTGGGGTTTTTGACAGCACATTTTTTTCTCAGTGCAGAATATGCTTTCTCTTCGCAAAACAACTATAATTTAAAAAAAGTGTTATTTCAAACTAATGCTTGTTATTTCATAGAATAAAAATAAGCACAACAAGTTAAACAGAACAAATTAAACAAAACTAAAAAATAATTTACTGTTTTAAGAATAAAATGAAATTATTTTTAATGGTAAGTTAATTACTTAATTGTATTTAGCTACTTATATTTTCTTAATGCTCTTAGTTTTTAAAAATGTATTCTAAGCGATTTTTGTACAATTTGCTAAACAATAACACAATTTTTATTATTTTATGAAATACATTATTTTAAAATCTAGTATTATATATTCTTACGTTGAGAAAAAAACACCTTTTAATATTTTAAGAACGAAATTTTTTTAACAATAAGAATAAAATTTAAGTTTTATTTAAGAGAGAAAACAAAGTTATTTGTTTCAAAAAGAGTTATAAAAAAGAAATGAGTTAAAACATTCCGTGTCCATTATTAATTAAATTTTAAATCCCGTCCTATTTAAAGATGTTTTAATGAAAATAAAGTAGTCTATACTTAAAAAAATAAAGAAATGAATAAATACGTTACTCTTGCTTAAAAATGAATTTTTTATACTTCTTTAAGCTTTTTAAATGAATATTTTTTAAAATGCTTCAAATCATTAATTTAGTTATAGTTTTTTTTTCAAAGCAATTTCTGACTAATTCCTTTTATAAAATTATAAAAAAATATAATCCTAAAAACATTATTCTTTCTTAAGACAAATTTCCCATACTATTTCAGTTTGGACTATGTTTACATTAGTTTATAGCTACAAATTGAAACAGGTAAATCCACACATTAATAAAAACTTAAGCTTGCTAACGCAGAACTTAATATTACCCTCTAAAGTTACTTAAAATTTCAAGAAATTAAATAAAAGGTAAATACCATATTTTTATTTATAATGTATTAAAATTCCAATGTTTTACAATCTTACAATGCTTACAATGCATTAAAATTTTAAGCATAAATTTAACATAATTTTTCCATAAAAGTTTTAAAACACATTTTTATTTAGACTAGCAAAATTTCTAAACCTAGAATGCTACGTTTAAGTTATTTTAACTTGTAGTAGAAAGCACATCCTTACTTGTAGTTTAAAGTTTTCTTGTAATCTTTATGTATTGCAATTTATTATGTATTACAATAAAAGACAAGGAAAATTTATTAACAAACTTATTTGTTTATCGAATATTTGCAGAATTGATCCATGCATTTCACTTTAAGAAATTCCAGTTCAAACTCCAGCAAAAAGTACCAGAAATCAGTGTGCGGGTACTTTTACGAAATAAAAAATCTGATATATCGTAATCCTTACAGTAATATTTACTATAAATTAATTACTGTAAATCAATTAATTACTGCAATTATTTAATATTTCTGTAAAGATCGTGGTATGAAATTTTATGGAAAAATTTAAATTTTCAGTGAAAATGGATTTTACGGATGATGAACCCAAGATGTCTGTACTTTTTCCCGTAATTTGATTCAAAACTATTTACAGAATTGCATGACTATCTATTACGCAGCAAACAGCATATTACAAGAAAATATAGACTTACATAGCTCCAAAAACATCATTCATGGTAAAAAAAAAAAAAAAAGAAACGTTAATTTCTCTCAAATTTAGTATACCTCAAAATATTTTATACCAGCTGAATATCCGTTCTTCGTGTGGGAGAAAAAGAAATTCATCAATATATATCAACGCTTCGAAATAATTCACGAAACTGAAAGGCATATATCGACACACTTTATTAAGCTAAGACAATACCCGTTGGTTTCGCCTAATCAGATTAAGCAAAACATGTTTTTCGTACTTCATCCTTTCAAAATAAAAGATTAATAATATTCAGTATCATTTGGCATACTTCCATTGCTTGAAGTCAACTTCTGATAGTCAAAAATTACCACAATGAACAATTTTCTCAGGTAAAAAAAACCTTACTTTTGTCCTTCTCGGTGGCTTTATGTTATTCAAGCAACTCATATTTTTAGAAGCTCATCTTGTCTTCAAAATCAAAATAATTATATTCAGTAGGAGGGGATATACAGAATTATGAAAAAATGGGAAAAAAATTTAGGGAACTAGGAAATTTTATATATTTGGTGTCGTCCCACAAAAAGGCCAAGAAGTTTCTAGACAACAGATTTGTTTTTAGCTGATTTGCTGCGCATAAAGCAAAGATTGCTTTCGTTTTCATCTCTTTTAAAAATAAAATTTGAATCGAATTATAAATTACTTATAATTTTCCAAGATTTTAGTATTTGAACACATGAACTTTTTATAAGGTAATATTTCTATTTAAGTTGATTTTAACTTCTTTAAATATCAATATTTTATACTAAAACCAATTTTGGACTATTTTGATTACATACAGGGTTATAGGACAAATCGCGAAAAAGATCCCGTAAAAATTGTAAAATGTGTGGAAGAAATTATTATGCAAATTCACAAGGTTTTATATATAATTATCTTATTTCTTTTCTTTTTGTTAATAGTTCATTTATTTTTTCTTGGAGATATTTCTTTTTTTCGTAATTGACGAAATTAGTGAATTTCATTTAACATTTTAAAAAAAGACTGAAAAATATACCTTTAAAAATATTGTATAATTCATTTTTTTAAATAATTCGCTTTATTCTACCAAATATGTGAGTCACGTGGCATTCTTCAGATAATTTGCAGTTAGCATCCTGATGTTTTTATACGTTTTTAAACGAATTTTCTTAAACTCACCATTAAATGTCGCTCAATATGTTCAACAATTACGATCACCAAATATTGCTACTATAATTTAGTTGCTTTATTCCTTTTATTACAAACTCATTTTACGATTCTTACCATCATTACATACATTTCTCTGATACGATAGTCTCCTTTTAAACAGAATTCGTAAGGTCCTTAAGAAACTGTAATAGTGGCTGCAAAACTAAGAAGATAAGTGCATTTTATTACGGTTATATTCACCACAGTATTAAATAAGTAATTTCAATATATAAATTCAGGTAAATAAATCCTAGGTTTTGAAATTTTAATTTTAAAGTTAAAAATAACTTCTTTATTTCCATATATGTGCCACGATTTTTTAAATGCTCTAAGGACCGCATGAACTCAGTTGAAAAAATAATTTTCAGAAGTTTGCTTCTTTCAGCATAAGATTCTGATCAAAATAATGATTTAAAAAGATCCATTATACTTGTTGGTAAAAAATTCATTGGCGTCAAAATATATGACGAAAATAAACGCCCTTTTTTAAGACTAGCATGACGCGAATGAAGAAAAAAAAGTGTTATTAGTGTTAAAAACGTGTTACCCTCTCCCCTGGAATCAGCGTTAAGTAATTATATGTCAATTATATCGAACAAGTAAATGTAGTTTTGGAAAATATGTTTTTTATTCATCGATCCAAAATCTATTCTAGATATGTTTTAGTGTATACTTAAAAGCTCATTTCAATAGAATTTATATTTTACCCTTTATTTTATTTTTCGCTAAAATAATTCGAGCTTTTAATAAGTTTAATTGTTTCTAACTGTTTCACGCAATTTAATGTTACGTCCAAACGTATTTAAATTCTGGGATTATTTAAATCATTCTCACGTTTCAATTGAGCATTAAATGAACACTAACAATTTTGTCTTTTTACGGCGAAATAAAAGAACAATTTCCATTTATAATTTCTAAAAAAAGTTTATTAAAACTATTTGCTAAATATATTAATTACGTCTGTTGCTATCCAAAAATCTATTAAAATATCTTATTTTAGCATTAAGGAAATTCTAAAGTTAAGAAAAGAACAATTTTTTAGATGATTCCAAAAATAGCACGGTTTAAGAAGCTTTTTACAATTTTCTATTTTTAGAATTTGCTGTTTAACAAAATAAGGCATATCGAGCATTTTCCTGATATAACAATATTTTTTAAACTGATCTAAAGTTGAGAAGTAATATTAACAACTTTTTAAGCAAATTTTTTTTATCCTTTTTAAAAGGGCAACCTTCGTAAAATTAGCGGGCGAGAATAAGTTTGAACGTCAAATTTTTTTCTTTTATGTCCATAAAATTCTGTTCATTTAAAAAACAATTCAAGCTGTTGTATTTTTTGCTGTGCATTTACTTTTCATTATCGAAATAAATAAGA
This sequence comes from Parasteatoda tepidariorum, assembly GCF_982258835.1. Taxonomy (NCBI): domain Eukaryota; kingdom Metazoa; phylum Arthropoda; class Arachnida; order Araneae; family Theridiidae; genus Parasteatoda; species Parasteatoda tepidariorum. Next base: position 7,571,997 of record NC_141755.1, on the reverse strand, counting down.
AGCAATAAGAAAAGACAATAAAAAATTTATTTTTATTTTTCAAAAAAATAGTATGCTTAATAAATAGTCAGCTGTTTTTCCTTGAATAATTTTGATCAGCAGAATACTTTTAATTTCGCAACAAGAATTAATTCTCAGCTAGCTGGCAATATAATTCTAAGTTTTCCTTTAATAAAGACTTAAAAATAATTAAAAAAGGAAATTTATTTCAAACGAAAACCTAAATTAAAGTACTAAAACAACTGATTAGTATATCAATGGAAAAAGATTATACGCGGTAGCGTAAAGAATAAGATTTTGAGAAATGATAAAATTTAATTAAATAGTTTGTAAAATAATTCTGCAAGCACGTGTGGATAGGTAATTAAAAAATTTATTTTTAGATTAAAATGATATATAATATGTTGAGTAATTTTAAGATGCTTAAAAATCTTGACTACGTATTCGAATGAATAATTATTAAATATATATTGAAGAAATTGATAAATACATTATTCCACATCTATGCATACGTTTGAATATTGAAATTGAATCAATTATTAAAGGAGCAAACTAAAAAATAAAATTGAAAAAAAGATGATGCATACACATTCTATCAGAAACATGCTCCGTGAAGTAAATGGTGACTAGTGCACGTTGAATCTTTCGGGTCACAAAGTCTTTCATGGTCCTATAACAAATCAATACCTCTGAGGATACTGAATTTGCGATAGATAGTTCTCTGGTTCAGGTCAAGATTATGATCTGTAGACGAATGAATGGATGTATGAATTGATTCGACCTATAAACGGGTTTGACATATGGGTGTGAAATAAGTCGAATTCTTGGACATAGATGGCGCCACTTGCAAACATGAACAATTGCACTGCTTCTGCCTTAATGGCCGACGACAACAGCAACATCAGAAACATACTTTCTTAAAACTCGACATTCGATGAATAAAATGTTTCTTATTTAATAAAATGTTTTATTTAAATCTCTTTATTAAGTTACGAACACATTTTTAGACTGAAAAAGAAAAATCGTTTTTTATAATTGAAAGAAAAAGGATTAGCTATCGTTTATAAGCGAGAAAAATATGAATGAAATTTTATGTTTTGCGCGTTAGTCAAATCTCCCGTAAGTTATCTACACATTTAAATATTAATCGCCCCATTTAAATATTTCGACATTGTCACCAAATTATTTTTTTCAAAAATAATTAATTTTAATTTTTCTCGACTTCTACTAAATAAAAACTGTTGAAACTTTTAATTTTGTTATAGATAACTACGTAGATTAAAATGGTATAAAAAATTTATATCTCCTAATTCAAAATTTTTTCATCCATAATGGAATAAAATAATAAAAAAATAATAAATAATCATCAAAATTATTTTTTTTGCATAAAATTATCTTTGGGTAAACGGGGGGTTTTAAGAGTGGGTGCAACTTTTTTTAATTGCTTAGTTAGTTTTTAAAATATGACTTCAAACGCAAAAAGGGAAATTAACATTAAGGAGTTCGAACTTTGGATCGCTCTCCTGAACAAACTAGGGGGACCGTATTTCACAAATTAGTGTTGCCCCTTATAATTTGAAGGTTAAGGATCCAAATACGTTAAAAAAAATGTTTGTTCATTCAGAGAAAGTACACTTTTGTATCCAATTTCGTAACTTCATTAATAGTTAACGCTACATAATTAGCATATTTAAGGTATCCCCCAGGAGCCATAAAGATTGACACTTAGTACCGATCATTACAATCCAATCATTAGAACGAAAGTTATTCAACGTGATGTCTTTTGCTCACTGTACATAGTTCTTCTGTAGCCGTAAAAACCTATTTCCTCAGAGATATCTTGGTACAAACTTGGTATACTTTGCACTTATTAAAAAACACCAATTAACATAATAGCAGTAGTACCTATTACTAAAAATAGCGAAGCACCTTTAGCGTCAATAATAATAGGGAGATTTTTTATGGTTTTTCCAGATAAAGAAGTACCTTTTCTTCATTATTTTAGCTTTTTAGTTTCAAACTTATTTTTGTCATTTAAATTTGTACCGATTACCAAAATTAATCAAGTATCATAAACGTCAGCAACAATATACAATTTTTTGCGCTTTATATACCTTATGTTAAGTTACACTGTTTATATCCTGGTATACTAAGAAGTACCTTTTCTCCATTAATTTCGCATTTTAATACAAACATTTTTTATGTTAATATGTAGCTATTATCAAAATTAATTAATTGGAATTCTTGAGAAAAATTAGTAACTACACTAATATTTTCATAATTACTTTTGGCGAGAAAACTAAAATCGGTGCTTTATTTAAAGATCATAAAAATTAAACTGCTATTGACGACATTAATTCTAAATTAAACGTAGTACTGAATCCTTCTGGTATTGTCGTTATAAGTACTGTAGTAATGAGGACCTATGATACCAATTTGCATAATATAGGTAATCTAGTAATAGCTTTTTGTTACCGTCCTCCGATACTGATGAGTATCGCCTTCCTACACATTCGTGGCACCTGATATACAGCCTTTATTTTTTATTATTTGTTGTATATTTCAGTGCGGCTTCATACTATTAGATTTGCAATAATCTAAATTAGAAATTCAACTCACTAAATACATACAGCGTGATTTAAAATGTGACATTCAGACTTTACCAAAATTTTTCCCTGGCTAAATAGATGATTTAAATTTTATTCCATTAGTTCTGGTTTAGTTTCCGTTAATTAAGTTAATAGATACACGCCGCTTTAAATGCGTAAGTATCAATATAAGGAACAGGAGATATCTTTAAAATACGAATTCAATGACGTCCTTTTCATAAAACGCGAAATTATTAACGTTGATTTTACTTGTAACAGCTAACCTAGAAAACCTAAGATTAATAACTCATAAGAACGCGAACTTATCTTTGATTGATTAGAGCTGGAAGCTAGCTGATCACTCATTTTGTAATATATTAATAAGTTCCCATGGAGAATTATTTTTTTGGGATGTAGCTCGAGAACCGGAGGTCGGAAGGAGTTTTAAAGCAGACAGTAAGTTCCGCCATGTTTTTGAACGTATGTACACCTAATTTGGAACGGATTGGTAGCGAACAGCAGATTTTTTGTATCAACATCCTGTTTTATTTATATATAGGTATAATTGGGAAAATGTTATTTTGATACGCACTGTTACGCATTGTGAATAAACACTGAGTGGCCAAATTATTATAACCACCTGACAGCTTTATGCAAAATGAGTTATTGCTTCACAGTGTTGCCGCTAGAGAGCGGGATAGTTACAAAAAGGGAATGCAAGGCAATTGAGCCATCAATTGCACTGTGTTACGCTCGGATATATGGGCAAAAAAGTGACTTAACTGAGTTTGAATGTGGGATGATTGTACGCGCTCGAAGCATCGGAACCAGAATCAGCAAAACGGCTGCTCTTGTGAAGTGTTTGAGAGCAGCAGTTGTTAATGTGTACAGAGAGTGGACTAACAAGCAGAAAATTGGGTCTCAACGTTAGGCTTGTGATCGTCACCGGCTACTGATACTCGAGTTTAAAGGAGACTTTCCGTAGTTGTCCAGTTCAACAGAAGAGCTACAGTACGTCAAATAGTGGAAAATCATAATGAAGGTTCAACTGCTAAGGTCTCTGAAAGAACTGTGGGCCGCACATTACACCGTACAGGCTATGGGAGCCGATGACTTGCTCGAAAGCGTCTTCTGTCAGCCTTGAACAAGAGAAGACATCTCCAGTTTGCAAATGAGCATGTAGTCTGATAAATCACGTGTTCAATTACACCATGCAGATGGCAGGGTTCGTTCATGGTGTAAGCAAGGACCCCAACTACATTGCCACAACACTTCAAGCTGAAGGCTATTTTTTGGTTTGGGGGATGTTTTCCTTGGCATTTCATGGATCTTTTGAATCCTGTGGAACAACGCCTAAATGCCCAAGGGTATTTAAGTGCTATCGCAGATCAAGTACATCCTGTTATGTTAACGGTGTACCCTGCCGGGGATAGATACTTTCAGCAATACAATGCTCCTTTATCATGCAGCTCACATTGTCGTCAGATGATTCGAAGAACATGACGGTGCTTTTACTTTGTTTCATTGGCCCACACAATCCCCAGATCTCAATCCAATGATGAGATGGAATAAGATCGAAAAGGGCATCAGACAGCTGGATCCAGTGCCATCCTATCTGGTGGAACTGATAAGTGCAGTTCATCAGATAGGGGGTCAAATTCCTCCTACCACCTACTAACATCACACGGAATCTATGCCAAGAAGATTTCGAGCAATATAACGGGCTAAATGTGGTTCAACAGGGAATTGAGGAGGCTGTCATTATAATTTGGTCTCTCAGTGTATTTCGAGCTACAGCCAGTTAAGCTGCGGTTCGTATAATGGTATTGGAAAAAAGTACCTAAAGAAATCGTTCTCAAAAGATGCAAAACTAAAAAAGGAACATCCTTAAAGTTTAAAATCTTGTGATCGGAATTTCACATTCTTGGAAGCAATATCAAATAAAAATGCAATCTATCTTTTTTTTATACAGACGAGATTTTAAGTTACGAAATCGCATACAAAATTATACTTTCTCAAAATAAACATAATTTTTTCCCCTACGATTATGGACCCTGGACTTCGAAAAGAAAAATTTAAAACTACTATTTTAAATTTCTGCCCTTATTTATTCAACTGATTTCGCTCAAACTTTGAATTTGATAATTTAAAATGGAATAGCGAAAAACTTACCTAAAATTGTAAACCTCATAATAAATAGGTCCTGACCCTTATTAAAAACTATAAATAATACTAAAACCAGTTTAAAAATTATTCTTAGCACTTATCCTTTGCAAAAGTATTTATGAATCAACCGGTTTCACAATTGTGTGCTGAATTCGTTTGCATCACTTAAATAATTTTTAAGATAAGGAAAATTACTTAAAATACTAAATTAGCATTAGTAAGCCCAAACTTTGGACCGCTTTCCTGCCTATGTTATTGGGATAATATTTTCTAGATTGTTACTCGCTCTTCAGTATTTTGAAAGTCAGGAGTTCCAAATCTATCGAAAAAAGGCTTGCTATTCTAGGAAAGCATGTTTTTGTGCCTAATTTCATCTTAATTTTAAATATCATCAGCACTATTTGATTACCAAGCATAAGTTTACATTTTTAAGATAACGTCTCAGCACGAGAAATTCCAATTACCAGATGAATAATTTTTAAAGTATTCTATTTTCTTACTTTGAGCATTTCTTTAAGATATCATATTGTACACTATAAATTGATTAATAAAATAATTATTGATTAATAAAATAATTATTAACTAATAAAATAACTATTAAGTGAATTAATATTATTTAATTAATGTAATGCTAATTAATTCTCAAACAGTTAAGTTTTGTGTATTCAGTCGGAGGTTTGAACAGCATTTTATTATCCGTATAAAACTTTTTGAACTCTCTGTTTTTCAATATTCTTTAAATATTGTCGTTAAATATTTATATTTTATAACACATTTCTTACAGTTAGTTCAAAAATGCTTTTTTCTTGTGTATTATAATCGGTTTCGAAGCATTTATTTAGTTTAAGTTATAAAGTTGCCAATTTATACTGCTTTTCAAAAGAGGCTTCAGAAGTGTCGATAGTTGTAATCTAAACCAGTCGAACATTTTCCTATGTCTCCAACTCCAAGGTCACCCATCTATGGAACATACGATTTTACGCTTTCAGATAAATCTGACAATGGTGGTTATCACGCATATAGAAACAGTTGTTCTTTCTTATCAATGTATGCATCTTTTCTCACAAGCGATTTAAATGTGCTTTTTTACTCCCTTTATGCTTCTAATATTAAAAATAAATTCTAATTAAATTCCCTTAATTTTAATTTATATTTTCTTTTTATCGATTATGAAAATATGAGACCCCATTCCTTGGATGTCGCTTTCCAAATAATCGCGTTGAATTTTGAGAATGTTATTTAGACTGAAAATAAATTGAATATCAATCAATGTGGTTACAAGTTCCACAAGAGCGATTAATCTCATGACATAATTTTATTTTGCATTTTTATATATGGTGGTTAGCTGGCCTACATTTCTGCCGTTTTGTAGTTTCGAATTTTATATTTCGACTGTAGAAAATTATTTTAAATAAAAAAAAATCATGTTGAATGTGAAGAAAAAGAGACGCATTTTAACGGATAGTAAGGGTTTTATGAAATAATGCAAGTTGCAATTTCTTCTAATAATAAGCAGTATTCTTAGCCAGTTTCAAAACACTTAACTGTACTGAAAATACTAGAAAAAAATGGTAATAAGCGAAGGACATTAAAGTTCTTTTAAAAACATAAAAGGAAATATACATATAAGTCTGCATATCTACAATGAGTATTAATGCTCAGAAAATGTATGTTACATGCAATGAGTATTATTTCTCAGAAAATGTATGTTATATGCAATTATTATAAAATTTTAATGTTCTATTGAATATTTATTAAGAAATGTTTAAACTGACAATGTGAGCTATTATTGAAATAAACAAATTTTTTCTGTCCTAGCGAGTTCATACTAACGAGGTTTAAATGTAAGAATTAAATTTTTATTCAAGAATGTCGATTCAATTAGTACACATTTTAGAGAAAAGGTGTAACTCAGCATTGGATATTTTTAAATGAGATTCCTTGAAAAAATTCATGTTTCTAGAAAAAAAAATATTTAAATGAATTGTCAATATCTCTTTTTTAGGACCATCACACGCCAATCTCAACTTTTCTTGGCATTTTGATTTTTTTTAATAAAAATATATTTCGGATGATTAAAAATTGTTAGATTTCCACTTGAATATTAATTTTCTACAGCGTGCTTTAATAGACAAGTAACCATTATAGTAACATTTGTAATATTTATTATAAAATACAGTAAAAATATATACGTGAAGTTTGTCTCTTCCTGGATTTGTCTTTTACTTAATTTGAGATAGTTAAATTTCTTGAAAGCAATATCTTATATTTCTTGTTAAATTACATAAATACATAATTTGTTATAAAAAGAGTAGAAATTATAAAAAGTAATACGTTTAAATATATTAAATATAAAGGCGCATAAAAACAATGTTCTAATACAATGTTTCTAATACAATTTACTAATACAGAAACACCTTTTTAATCATAATTACATAAGAATTCTTTTGTTAATTAAAGCAGAAAATCGATTATATCATTCTATTTTAAAGCTTATTAAACAGAACTTTATAAAATGAGAAGTCTTTTTATAGTATATGTTTTTTATTTAAAAGTTTGAACTATAATACAATTAAAATTTGATTAAAAAATGTAAATAATTTAGAATGTTTTTTCTCTTCGAAGACACGAAAAACTCAAAAAACAAGAATTCTAATAAGAAATTGTAAGTGAAACACTTCATCAGATAATTCAAATTGATTTGATTGTTTTATTTAGGTTTCATAATTATTTAAAATGTAAGACTTAAATTCAACTGTTGCAGTTTTAATTTTGTTAAAATGTTAAATGCCATTAAGGTATGCTTATAAATATTGATTTACAAATAATGTTTCAATTTTTTTAATAATCATTTATCTGTGTTTTTTAATAATCATATATCTGTTTAATAATCATATATTTTAATACATAACTACACTGGCATTAATAATTGATACAATTCATTATAAACTACACTTTTCGTACAAAAATTGGATATTTTATCTAACTTTTTTTTTAAACGAACGATCAATACTTTTGATTATAATCAAACATTCTTATCAAAATACCTAGGACATAATTTTATGAAAAAAAAGTTATGCCTCAAAATTGCTAAATACAATCTGAAACACATCTTTTTTATAAAAAGTATACTGCATGTCACAAGGGAAGGAAAGGAATGAAAAACATTTATGAAAGAAAGAGAATGGTTTAAAAATATGACTACGCTAAAAATAGAATACTCATTTGCTCTACGTTGCATTATGATAATATTTTTCCCATATATCGTAATCAAAATTTAGCCCAATTTTTCATTCTCTATCAAATGCATTATATTCAATAAAAAGTAATAAAATCAATAAAAAATAATAAAATCAAGAAAAACAATAAATTATAATATACTTAAAAACAATAAATTATAATAAACTTAAAAACAATACATTACAATCAACTAAAACAATAAATTTCAATAAACTAAAAACGATATTCAGACATTTTTTTAGCCTCTTCTTATTAACTCATTTCTTTTGAAGTTAGTAATTTCTCGCCTCGCTTAAAATTTAAAACCGTTTCATCGAAGAAGCGATTTCAAAAGTTATGAATTTCCTAACTCTTCACTGAATAAGTTTCACAGAAAATGAGAATTGACATTGAACGATCAGAGACTTATCTTTAATGAAACAACTTTAATTAAAAGATAAAATCGTCTGCCAAATAAAACGAACTCAAACGAGACAAATTTTTCGACTCATCACTCACAAGTCTCGAAGGAGACAAAAACTGACATTGCCGATCAGAATTAGCATATCATAGATTGGCAACGCACGAAATCGTCTGCGTGAGTGAATGGGGAGAGAAATAGAAGAGTAAATGAGTTGTCATAAATAAAGGAAGGATGAACTGGGAGAAGGTTGGACTGATATTTCTCACCTACCTCCTCGTTGGCGAGTGTTGAGTGTGGTGAGATGGGCCGGCAGAAAGAGTTCCCGGACGTCCGGCCGCGCTTGGCAGGATTGAGAGGCCGTTGCGTTGTGACGTCGGATCTAGCACCGTTTCTTCCTTCGGTACCGATCGGCTAGCGAACGGCTATTCCTGCGCCTGCGTTCTCCGGACAATCCCGGCACTTAGGGTTGCTAATTCCACACTTTTTCGTTTTTCGTCGTCAAAGACATTCATTATGGAGGCCGGATAGAATTTTTTACAATAGGACACGTGTCAGCACTTAGAGAATGTCGCGAAAAAAGTGTTTATTGTTCTAAATGGGTGAAAAAAATTAACTCGAGTAGAACATAAATGATTCAGACTTTGAAATGAATGAGCTCTTTTAAAGAACAATGACATTTTTTAAATTCTATTTAAGACACAAATAAAGAGTAATTTTTAGCATCACCAAAGATGAAGGGAAGCAAGGGCATTTTCGCATTACGCATCTTTCACCAGTAAATAGATATATTTCTTCATATTTAATTCATAATAATATTTTTCAATAAAACTTGAACAAATTTAAAATGCATATAAATTCTTTTTTTAAAGAGATTTTAAAATACCATGTGCACAAAGCGACTAGAAATCAAATATTTCAAATTCAATTTCTCTGGGATTATTTGACCAAGTTTGTTTAAATTTTGCTACTGAAATGTTGCAAAAAATTGTTTGCCTTTCAATTTTAATATTTTTTCGTCTATTCTGAAATAAAATAATAAAAATTGCAAATAATTATAAAAACTTTATTTTTTGCATGGAATTATCTTTGGATAGACGGATTGTATAAAAACGGTGCAAAAACGTTTCGATTCACTTATAAAGTTCTCGAGATATGGCGAAATATGCAAAAAAATATAACAATAAAGAGCCTGAATTTTAGAGCTGCTTAATTATACTCTGATCAATCATACTCTGTTCAATAGTATGATTTATATTAGCGCTGCTAGTTCAGTAAATATAACACTTCAGTACAATATTCTTTAAATATATCTTCAAAAAAATTTTACTACGCATTTATTGTATGTTTTTATACACTTTAATGTCAGCATTTTTTAAAAAAAGAATAGTTTAAGAGGGTTTTGAAAATTGCAGTTTTAAATGCAAATAAATGTTATTAATAGTAATTCATTAGAACAAATTGTTGTTTTTTTAAGCGTTTTAGAAGACGATTATGTTTTGATTCCAATAAACTGCTTAAAAATTTATCCTAATACACAAAATAAAAATTTTCTTTTTTGACTATGTTTTCTTTTTGTATTTAATAACATCCAAGCAAAATAAAAGAGAATTTTGTGAACATCACCCTTTATAATACATTTATAACTGTTATTAAAGTGGCAGCTTTTGAATATTTTAAGACATTTAGAACGTGTTATACCTTTGAAATTTTGAACATGAATAATTTGATTTTATTTATGAATCGTGATGATACTCATGATCTTAATGAATGGATAACTATTACATTATATGATTAGCGGTTTACGACAACTCCATTTTTTCCTTTGATTTTTTTGTATCATAATGCATAAAGTAATTGTTAAAACTATGCATGCTTGTTAAAATTACAGTTGTGCACTCTCAGCTCTAACTTTTGTAGCTTTAGTAATCCTTGAGCAATATTTCGTTAATTTTGAGAATAACGTCGTCTCAAAATCTCGTGATTTGTGACGAAACGCAAATTCTCAAATGCGTGACAAAGATGTTTACTTAACTCGAAACTTCAGCGTAGTGCATTGTCGGATATTGTCATGTAGAATGACGAAACTACAGTAAAGACTAGACAATCTAAAATTAAGTGACTAATTTAACTGGCAAGTAAAGTGCTCAAGGAGATGGTCTCGCATATGGAAGGTTCTGGTTTCGAATCCCGTTTGGGGCACGGCTGTAATTTATCTCTCTATCTATCTGTCTTCGTTGCCTCATCTATATTGTGTCTGCGTTAAAGTAATTATTAGAAAAGCTGATTTATAAAGTGCTTACATTCTTTTGGGAAGTAAATAGGACGATGAAATATTTCCTTCCTTCTGAAGAAATTCGTTTCTTTGAAAAAGTGACGATTGTTATTTCGTCACTTTGACAAAATTTTTGTTGGAGCCTATACCAAGCAACTATTTCGTCAAAAGCAAAAAAAAAAATCGTAATATTTGAGTATCGATTTTTTACACAGTGTTATAGAATCAGTTTTAAAAGCATGAACGAAAGCCACCTAAAACGATACATTTTTATAGTTTGCTGGAGTTTCATTTTTGTTTGAATTGCGTTTAAAAATATTTAGTTAAGAATTTTAAAGACATTTTGAAAGGCATAAATTGATTTTAAATTATTGGTTATAAAAATGAAAAGGGGAAAATCTCAGCATTTAGCAAGAATAGTGCTATTTATTTTTGTTCTGATCTTGAGATTTTAATGAAAAATTATTTAAATTACTTCACTGATAAAAAAAAAGCCTAGTCAAAGCTACCAGAATAAGGTATAATATTCCGTATTTCCTGCTCTATTTGAACACCAAAAATCTCAGTAATTTTTACAGGAAGAGCTTTGACAATAATTTTGGTATGCAATTAACTATACAATAATGTTATAATGTGAGATAAGACTTGGTTAATGTGACAAAATTTAGTAATTTTATCAGGGCACCTTAAAGCAGGGCTTAATAATTTATTCTGTTAAATTTATATTTCAAGTTTGTATATTCTATTAAACTGCGTGATGAACTTTAATTTTGAAAGCCAGAATTTACGGTAAACCGTTACCATGTGAACAGAGAGATTTCCAAATGAATCGTTATAAATCACATAGGTTTTGGTTTTATTACAGGAATTATTTTTTACCGGAATTATATTGTTTTTACCCGAAATATTATTACCACACAGTAGTGTAATTTTATCAGAATTTTTTAGTCTCTGTTAATTTTAATCAATTTGATTTGATTTTAAGGACATAATTTTTTTTCATTGAAGAGTTGATTAAGTAAAGAACATTACAGGTTTTATCTTTGCCACTATGGGAGAAAGAAGGGGATAAAATCAGGACCCGTCACTTTTGATTAAACTGCGACTATTATCGACCCGAAAATCACATGAAACTAGTGGCAGATACACACCCTGTTGTTTTGTAGAAGGACATAGTAGTACATTACAGAGTAGGCTGTAGGAATGACGTAAGAGCTTTTAAATGCTAAGTAGTTATGACGCCAGTGCTTCGAAAAAAAATATTTGAAAAATTTTAATTCATATTACACTGGTTCTGCTCCATAGCTTTCAATTCCATTAAGATTTTTTTGTTTAAGTTCATCATGTAAAAACGTTTTTAGTTATTATTTCGAAACATTAAAAAATGTTTTGGATCAACGTATAAATACAAAAAGCTTTCTTTTCTGTCAAACTGCAACATTGTCAGTTGAGCATGATCAGATAGCTGTACTAAACAATACAAAGTCTATGAAAAATTGGATAAATTATTTTATCAATAAAGAATGGTTTGCACTGCAAAAGATTATTTCTGAATGGATCAAAATCAACATGATGATTAAAATGGTTTAATATTACGATGATTTAAAATATATTAAATTCAAAATTACTACATTTTTAGATTTTTAATCCACTGGAAATTTAGCATATTAATAGAACATTTTTTATTAATTTGTTGCTTTGAATTAATATTTTAGTAAGAAAAAAATGCATTTTCTTAAAAAAGGTGAATTCTATCGTATAAACCTTTTATCAAATGAAGTAGGATAACATCTTGGTTTAGCAAACTTTCTAAAATTAATTAATTTACTCTTCAAATAAGATTTTTACTGAACATTTACTGATGTAATATATGAATTATTTTGATATGAATACTTTTTGTTACTTGTAGTTTAGTTTTGTTTATTTTTAAATATCTCAATGAGAAAAATTTCCTGAAATAAATATATTTTGAGTTGAGTTTAATATTAACTTAGATGCGAAAAAGGGGAGAAAAAAATTTTAACACACTGAGGAATAAAACTAAATAAAAAGGAAACAAATATAGTGAAAGGTTTCTCTCGGTTTCATAAACTGTTAGAATTTTCATTCTAAAATTACGGTAAAATAAAAGGCAGTAGTCTATCTAACCAATTTACCATAAAGTTTATGGTAAAGAGGATTTTTTACCTATACGTTTTTAAAACTGTTTACAACTAGTATAGTTAGAAATCACGAATACAAAATTATACGATTTTTTAAACATTTAATACTATCTTGGTTTCAAAACCGTAAAAAAATATTTTTAACTGGTTAATGGAGATTTAGAAGATTTATGATGTTGCCATCGATGCATGAATGAGAGTATCGTATTCTAATAGCCCAGAATCATAAATTGGGGAGTGCTGGATACTGGAAACTCTTCATGAGCAAGAGGGATTGGAGGAAATATTGTGGTGTCAACGGTGGGAATCGAACCCCTGTTCCGTCGATCATAAGATTAACGGATCAGCCATTTCAACCTATCTGAAAGGTACAGATTATAGCTACTAAGCGGCTTCATTAGGTGGGTCAGGTTGGTGAGATAAAATTTTGGTTGTTTAATGTATTAGGTGAAAGCAGATAATAACGGTTTATCTCATTTTTTTGTTTTAATATAGTAACGTAAGAGTTAATAAATTACCATTTAACCATTTTTTCTAACCATGTGTTTTTAGAGACAATTTATGTAAATACTTTAAACTTCATTGAAATTAAAATTTAACACACACCACTCATATTTATTAGCTTATCTATTCCGCACTGTTCCAGGCATTTCCTATACAATTTTTAAATATTATTACAAATACCACAATTCAAACCCCAAACATAGTAAATAACATTTTGAAAATATCTACAAGTACAAAATATCGAATTTTGCATAAAATGTTTGATATGCACAGATAAATCCACAACAACAAAGTAAAATATATCTAACGTTATATAGTGACGTAAATATTTTTCTTCCTCGTTATATTGGCTAAGAAGTCACTTTATCCTGGATCGCCAACCATTTCCTTAACAGATAATGAGTTTACTTTTGCCCCTCTTTTATTTGCCTTCCAGCTTTTTTCTTCTTCTTCTTATCCTCATCATCTTCTACTTGATGCAATCTATTAAAAGTGAAGCATTATATATATTGTAATGATCAGAAATAGATTTCATTTGAATTATACAATAATCTGTTATTGCTTTTAAAAAATTAAAAGAAAAAAGTTCATTATTATTTGAATGTAACACAAAATTATGAATTTTAAAACAATAAAATAACATAGTAAGTTACTTGAAAACAACTAGCTAGAATTTTAAAAAATTGCATTTAAATAATATAAAATAATTTATGCTATAAAAAACAAGAACTTATGAGCTTTTTAATGCTTAGGAAATAATGAAAGAAATGTAAAATCTAAATGAATTTATAATGGCTGAAAACGCCTTTACAGCATATAAAATAACTAATATTATAAAAATCAAAAGCTTATTATAAAGGTTTATACAATATTATAATATATATTTATATTTAGTTACTTCATTTAATTGTTATATTGATTGTCTTTCAAGTAATTGCATAAAAATATCTTCTTAATGCTAATTGACAGAAAAAAGGTCCATTTGGTTTAATATTTTTCCAAGCTTTTTTGGGGGTTGGCAATTAGAGTGATTTTGTCTTTTTTCAACACTTCCTTTTTGTTTCACTTGTGTAACAGTTCGAATTCTTTAAGTAATCGAGCTATTTAATTATTGTTTCTGTGAAATTAGCCAATTAAATATTTTTTATCTCACTAATGTCTTTTTTGGCAATGTTTCAACACACGAGTTCATTTTGAGGAAATTAGTCTTCAAAAATTGAAGTTAGTTTTTTTATTTTTTTTTATTAAGATTTAGCAGTATAAAAAATCTCTGATTATTCTGCAATTTAATGAAGTGCACGAGAAGTAGTTTAGCTCTAAAGTAAAAATAATCTTATAATTTTTAATGAGAATTTGCATTTATATTTCATGCTAAAATGCTGCAAAACCAACTAATAATAACTTTGTTTTCAATATGAGTAAAGGAAAGTACTTTATGAATTTTAAATAATAAAACTATTTAATAATATTCGAAACATTTCGTCAAAAAACAGAGTTTTAAATTAAAATTCATCTAGTAGACGGCATAACCCAATAGTAACTATTACATCAGAAAACATAAGTACATTGTTAAGCAAAACAATTTATTTCTATGAAAGAAGTAAATAAAAAAAATTTTTGTTTATAAAACTGAATTTATATAAAGTAAATATCATTAATATGAACGCGAGTTTTCCGAATCTTTTGGAGTTGATAATAAATCAAAAAATATACTTATATTTAGTTTTATGGTTAAGTACGAAATACACGAAATTGTTTTAAATTGCTAGATATGTACTCAAAACTACGATCTCAAAGTTCTTAACTACAATCGAAGTAAACAATATTTATTCAGTTATTAAATTTTAAGCAAAGATTTTGTTTTCAGAAGCGACCACCTTGCATTATCGAGATATTAAATTTTCCTTATTGAATCTCAAACTGTTTGATATGATCTATTAGAATTGGGAATTGTAATTTTTCTATCTGAATATCAAAAGAAAAAAAAGTATAAATCTTTCTAAACATTTTAACGCAATACTAAGTTTCTCATATAGCGTCGATTAAAAACAATAATATATTTTTCTGGATTTTATTACTTACTGGATTTTAATTTTTATTTCTCAATATAGGAAGTACTTAATTTACTTTCTTTATTAAATTTCATGCTTCAAATTAGCCGCATTCGGTAAAATGATGAAAAGAAAGTGGCACGAACTATTTCCTTCATATAATTAGTATTTCCTTTATAAGAATTAGAAATGTATTGTTACACTCTAGAACTAAAATAGCATGAAAGCCTTTCATATTTCTAAGGTTACAGCGATCAGTTTATATAATTTTCTAATGGTTTTTGCCAAATATTTTTTATCGGTAAATTCGGCAGTTTGAGATTTTGAGTTTTAGTTACTAATCATAGTTAGCACAACCTTTCATTTCATTATAAGAAGTTTAAAAGAAATATAGATGTGGAAGATGATTCATTCGTTTTGAAAAGTACTAAAGCGATAAAACATAGCAGTTGCTATAAACTTAGCTATACAAAAAGGATAAAAAGAAAAAAGAGAAAAACGAAGTAAATTAATAAGTTTCTTATTCTAAGCATAAGCTGTAAGCATATAGAACTCACATATCGAACATATCGAACTTATTTTATAAGTTCGAAATATAGAAAAAAGCATGGAAAAAACTGCAGAATAATAAAAAGAGAAGAATAAAAATTATTAAAATAAAATAAAATAAAATAAACTTAACATAATAAAAAAATACCAATAAAAAACCGGAAGAAAACAATATAATCTCTTCATTAACTATTAATGATTAGAGAAGAATAAAAATTACTAAAATAAAATAATTAAAAAATGTTCAAAAAGCCGAAAAAACAAAAACAAAAAAATGAAAAGATATAATCTCTTCATCAACTCACACGAGGCAAAAAAGAGTGCTTTCTTATATTGTATCAATATAGCAATGATAATATAAGCGTGATATACACCGAAGAGCCATTACATTATGACCATCCTGCTTATAACATGTAGGACCACCTTTAGCTCTCAAAACTGATATTACCCGCCGTGGCATTGATTCCACAAGGTGCTGATAGGTAGTCTGAGGTATCTGGTACCAAGCGCTCAGCAACTGGTTCTTCAATTCCCTCACATTGCGAGGGGGTAGCGTGGCAGCAAGAGTTTGTTTTTCCAAGTAGGACCACAAATGCTCTATTGGATTAAGGTCAGGTGAATTTGGGGGTCAAGACATGACTTGAAAGTCACTGGAATGCTCCTCGAACAAATCCATGACGATTCGACCCTTATGTCATGGTGCATTATCCTGTTGGTAAACACCAGCCACCGCAGGTAAAACTGTTGCCATGAATGGGTGACCTGGTCTGCAACTATGCTCAAGTAGCTTAGACACGTCAGGGATTGTTCTATGAGGATTATGGGTCCTAATGTGCCCCGCGAAAACATTGTTCCTGGGCGAGAAACCGTGAAAACCTGGTCGAGCCCATTGTTATGGATGGAGGGTGGTCATAATGTAACGGCTCTTCGGTGTATGCCAATAGTGTATGGAGCACTCAAAAAATTTTGTAATAAAATACAGCACAATAAGTAATAAATATCACGAAAAAAAACAGAAAATAAATTTTTAAGAAAAAACAGAACAAAATGAAAAACGGAAGTTATAAAGTGAGTAGCGAATTCAAATGAACTTACATGACAGGAAAATTTTTAATATATACTGTAGCAGTAAGAAAGCGCTATGAAACAAAATCGCTCGATTTACGCTTTTAGCTCAATTTGCGCTTCTGCTTTCATAGTTTATAATCTCCCAATCTTATTACGAAAATATTTTAAATCATTCCTGAATAAAATGTAAATAAAACACGAAAAAAGTATTTTTAAGGAGCAGAAGAAAAATTATTAAAATGATATAGCGTATCATTAGATATAAGCGTATTGACATATTTTGCTTTGGTTATATTAATATAATATTAAAAATCACCCTTTTTTGCGGATATAATCGTATCAGCTGAGCAAAAGTTTATATCCTTTTTTTATTTTATTTTTCGACTTCTTAATTTTTTAAAAAATTTTTTGAATATTTTTAAAAAACATTCTATTTATTAATGATTTTTTCCTCTTTTTAAAATTTTTTCTATGTTTTTTTTCTTCTTTTTAATTATTTTCTCAGTTCTGTTACTTGTAAGTTATGCGCAGTAAATAAAACTAATTCTTTTTCCTAATTTTCTTCGTCAATGTCTCTTTGCTTTTATCCTTTTTTCGTCTCTTTAATGTGTAATAATGGGCATACATAAGTAAATATTTTTTCAATATTTATGCCCAAAAAGAAAACAAAGAATGCTCAATACAGATTGCAGTCATTCTTCCACAAAATATATGTTTATTAAAATCAATACTGAAAGCGGGAAACAAAATTGTTACATATGTTTATGCAATAGATTGATAATATAATAAAGTTATCATATGGAGATTTCCAGTTCCAAAGAATTAATCGTTGTCAAAAATGATTGACGAGAAACAGGTATTTAATAAAAAATTTAGATAATATTAGATTGAGACAATAATTTATAAAAGTAAAAGCATTTGGATTAACATTTGAACATGCCTTTTACCTAACATTTCATAGATGTATATAAAAAGTCTGTAAATGTAATGTGATGAGTAAAAGCATTTTCAGATGTATAAACATTTTTATTTAAGATAAATGTAGAAACTTCTTAATTAAAATTTTATTAGGGTGCTTAAAAAATAATAAATAGTTGCAAAAGTGTAATTTTTTTTTCTGATTTTAAACTTGATCTGAATTTTTTTATTATAAAGAATATAAAGAACATCTAGTGAGATGATAGAACAATTTGTTTGCATTATCTTCATTAACTTTTTTCCGATAAGCAAAAGGACGAAACTTGAAATGCATTTGTTTATATCATGAAGATATTAAATACTGCTGTTAAAAAATGACATTTACTTTTTGTCATATTTTAACTATTTATTTCTAACACCATCCGCTGGTTTTAACTTACGGTTAGTAATAGAGTAATCTATTTTGTTTTCATTTTTAAACTTTAACTAAAAAATGTAATCGCAAAAAAAGTGTTTACATATTTTAAATTTGAAAAACATTGAATTATTCAGGTTTAGTATCATGTCTGCAATTTAAAAATACTTTTTTTAGAGATTTTTGTCAGTCAAATGTATTACAATTTTGTTTTAAAATAAGTTGGATAAAAATTCCTGTATTACTGGGCTATATTCCAATCATGTTTGGTACTATTGTTTAAAAAGCTTTATAGAGTGCATTTTCGTTTAATTTGTCTACGATTGGTTCTGTTTGTTGTAAAATATTTTCTTATTCCATACTTAAAAATATGTCTTTTTTTTGTCCTTATTAAAATGATTTAAGTTTACTTAAAGAAAAACAAAAAAAAACATTGTTTTTAATTTTCAATAATCAAAAATCAAATTTCTCTTTTAAAAAGTTAATTTTGATTTACAGTTTTTTTAAAATTTTTTAAATGTTTTTGATTTTATATTTCTAATGATGTGGAGTTTTGAAAAATTTGAGCAATATAATCTGTTACAAAAATCAGTTTGATGTTTTTATTTACCTTTCATAAATTTGTTTTAAGAGCAGCTCAATAAAGAAAAAACAAATGAACAAAAAAGCCCAAATATACGAGAACATACCAAATGGACATTTGTTTGACAATATTTTAAACTAATTTGAAATATTTCCTTCAATAAATTGTACAATTAATTATCTATCAAATAATTGAAATTTAATTATCTATTAATTAACTGTGCAGTTAATTATCTATTAGTTAATTGTACAGCTAATTATTTATTAATTAATTTTGTTTAATTTTTCAACTAACTTACGATATTTCTTTTTTCTTCTTTAATTCTATTTCTTTCTTGTTTAATATAATCAGCCACGGTTTTTATATGGATAACCGCGGTTTTTGTTTTAAGGTCACCCTGTTTAAGAAATTTAGGTATATGCATCGTGATTTAAATTATTACTTGGATCACTCATTTTAATCTTAAAATGATCTTCATTTTTATTGGTAAAATCATATTTTCACGAATTTATTTCATAATTTTAGGAAATTATGCAAATTCCCAAAATGCTCTAAAAGTTTTAAGGTTTTATTAGGCAATCTACTTTTTATATATTCAAATTAATTTTTATTGAAACATTGAAGGTACATAAAGAAACAATTCTGGTAAAACTACTATACTGTGTGGTAATGATATTTTTAGAAAAAAAAAATTCTAATTTCAGTCAGTAAAACCAAAATATGCAGTATTTACATCGTTTATTTGGTAACTGCTTTATTCATATCGAGCGGTTTACCAAAATTTCTGGCTTACAAAATTTCAGTGATTATTACCTGATATTTAGTAAAGTATACGAAACTAAAAAGTAAATTTAACCAGAAAAATAGTTTATCTCCCATGCTCTGAGGTATCATAATGAAACTATCAAATTTATCCCATTTTTCAAATTTTAACCATATTTTATCCTTTATTCTACCAAAATTATCACAACGCTTCAGTAATTTTTTTTCTTAGTGAAACATGGTAATACGAAAAAAACAAAACAAAATCGGAACATTAGATAATTGAAACTTTTTTCGATACCAACGAAGATTTTTTGAAAAAAACAGTTCTTTATTAGATACTTAAAAAAATAATAAAAATCTCTATGTACTAAAATCAAGAAAAATATATCCTGTCGGAATTTCCTAATAATTGCGATAATCATGAGTTGACTTTTCCGTTTATTTTAAATGTTAGTATTCATTTATCACTTATATTAATTACTACTGTCAAAAACTTTGGAAGATGTTTTAAAATCCACGACGTGTTTCTAACCTGTCTCTCGTATACCGATACATTTCCTAATTTCAGACACGTAAGTATTACAAAGTTGTGTTTGTGCGAAAGCAGAACTCATTTTTAAAATTTCTAAAAGTTTTGTAATTCACTATTTAGAGCAACAGCATTTATTGTGTCAATTTTAATAAATTGAAAATTTAACTAAGAATGTATTTTTGAAATTATTTTGTATTTTTTGTCCGTTGTTAAGACTCAGAGCCTTTTTTGAAAATATTTTTATTCATCTTGTCACTCATTAAAATATCTTCCCAATCTTGTATTTTCATGTCAAATATTGTATAGTTCAGTTTACATAAGTGTAATTTGATTAAGTTAAAAATGTAAATTTCGAATAGTGTCCAACATAAATTAAATCCAAGTAGACAGTAATTATGTATTCCTAGTTTAAATTATTTCAAATATAAAATTAGTTTCTTCTGAAATGCACTTTTTAATCACTTAATTTGCTATGATACCAAAACGGAGGCCAGTTTATTATTTTTGTTGAAGTAGTTGGCACGATAGAAAGTTCTTAAACTTGAAAAGTTGTTAGCTATAAAGTTATTTTAAGATTATCGATTCTCTTGACTGTCTAAATTAAAAAGGTGCAATAATAATGACTTAAATATAAATTTCTTTTGAAAATGTTTTGCATAATGCAGCTGTAATAGTGCCGATATGTATTTCAGGATATGAAAGGAATCATATTTTATAATATGTATCCAATATGAAAGGGATCAGATTTTAAGAGAAACATTTATTTTTTAAAATTTAATAATATTGTAAAATAATATCTATCAATTAAAATCTGTAAATATTCAAATTCTATTAACTCTAAATTTAAAACACTAATTATTTAAAATGCATTTTTATCTCTTTAAACATTTTTTTAAAGTATTTTCTTCGATTTGTTTAATGCCAAATCATTTTTAAATATTTTTTGAGGAATGAAAAAAAAGCATTGCTTTAAAAATTATCGTAAAGTTACATAGTATAAGTTATATAGTATTAGTCAATAAAATAGTTATATAGTATAAGCCGTTGAAAAAGTTGTTTCGTTGTCCTAAAATAAACATTCATATTTTTGACAGAGAAAAAGATTGTTTTTCAGATAAAGATTTATAGTTCCACCGTCCAATCCAATACTATAATTTCTGTAGCATTTTCTTTCAATTTTTTTAAAAAAAATAAAGACTTAAGTCTTGAATTGATAAAACAATCACACTCATAAAATGAAAAAGTACGTTAAGAAAGTAATTTGAATGCGAAAGATTAAGTATTGAAGAGGGACTTCTTGTAGTAAGCACGGAGAAAAAAATCTTTTAAATTACCTTACTGTATAAAAATCGTATTTCTAGTGAAAAATTCATAATTTTAGAAATAAAAACTAAAGTATACGGCATTTAAACCATTCATTTGGTATTTTTTCTGTTCAAATAGCAATGGTTCACCAGAAATTCTCGTTTTCAAAATTATAGTTCTAACTGCCACTCATTCAGTAGAAAATACAAAACTTGAAAGTAAATTTTACTTAATAAATGGTTTTGGTTTTTAACAACTACTTTAGAATATCATGATAAAATTATCGAATTTACCACGTTAACTAAATTTTATCACATATTAAATACCATAGTTTATTGTTAATTTTACTAAAATTATTACCAAAAGGCTTCATTAAAAATTACCGAGCTTTTTGATGTTTCCATAATGCCAACATAATTCATAACGGAAAATTTCTCAACATTCCGACAGTTTTGACCATGCCTTTTTCTTCAGTGTGGTTAAAAGCTGAGAAAAAACCTATCATTAGGGAACATTATTGAGGGTTATCAACTTTTAAAAATACTAAAATCAAAATTTGAATTTCTGTGCTTAAAAGTTATTGTAGTAGCATACACTCTAGAATATCCCGACACAAGTTGCAATCTTCTGTCAAGTTTTAACATACTATTTAAAAACTATTTTACGCAATGAAAGTCTAAAGTAATGGCAAGAAAATGTGTTTCAAATGATAATTATAAATTCTAGCGAGTCACTTTTATGTAGGTTGGTTTACTAATAATTTGAATTGCAAGAATATATAACCACAAGATAAGTTCCTCACTCAAATTGTAATGATTAAAAAGATGATCTCAATAATATAAATTAGTTCTACTTTAGTATCAGACACAGTCGCGTAATTTCTCAGAGTAAAGATAACTTTATTCAATGTATTTATATTTTCGTGTCTTCAAATTGAAGGTTCCATTTAAAGGAAATATTCAGGTGACATTTATATAGTCGTATAATAAATACTTTTTTTTTGTTTTTAAATTAAGCAGCAAGCTTAGATTTATATCCTCTTGAAGTATTTACTGTTTGTTTTGTTCAAAGAGGTAGGCGCATTGAATTACTCCAAGAACTAAACGAATTTTAGGAAAAGGTTATCATTTTGCGAAGTAAATACGTATATGTTTGAAAAGTAACTTTTACTAAAAAATATAAACAAAAGCGAACTAGAAAGTTCCAGTATTTTTTTAAAATTTCCCCGTCTCTATTTGCTCTTTATTCGTACAACTGAATGTGTTGATATGGTATATAAGAAAAAAAAACTCAATAAACTCTGATTGCGTCTTCAATTTATTTTCGCTTCTAACTATTGAGTTTGTTTAGTTTCCTTTTCCAATTTAGCTTTCTATTACACCGGTTCTAAACAGAAAACCGCAAATGGTGACGTTTTGACGGAATATCGAAAACCTATACTGGGGAGCAACATTTGTTTCTTCCTTTCGATTTTGTGTTCACAGAACAATTTTTTGAAGTCCTTTTTCGAAATGTTATTTTTTTTTCAATTAAGCAAGAAAACAAAAACTTACTTACATAATCATTGATCTAAATTATAAAAATATTAAATACGCAATTTAATTTGTTTTATAAATGTATTTGATTTGACAAAATGACGCAATTTTTTCCTGACAAATAAACTTTAAAAAATTCAGGATAGAATTACGATAAAAAGTACCGGCACTCAGGGTGAAGTTATTTTTTTAACCATAAAATCCATTTTTACCGGAACATGTCACGGAACGAAAACTTTGAATATATCGCAATTTTTACAATTATAATTACCGTAAAATCGCTGAAAACACTTTTATTTAGCTCATATATCAATTAAAAGCTTTCAAATTAATGTGATTGAGCCAAAATTGATGTCAGTGATTTTATTATGAAGCTTATACCCGCTCCTGCGCACTCACACTAATTGCAATCAGTAAAAGCTCTGGGCACGTGTGTGGTCGCAGTTATCTCAGATAATTTAGGGAATAAAAACAAATATTTCTTGAAGGATATTTTTATTTACTAATCAGGCAATCATACAACAAATGACGACTTGCGATCAAGTTTTGTGAGAAACTCGGCAAGTCCTTGATTGAAACTTTTTCCATGGCAAAGACGGTCTTTGCGTATGGTTGATTATCTTAACGCCAAGTCATTGCTTGAAGGTTGTGAAGTGTTCTGAAGCACGTGCCTGAGTACGCTTCACAACTTTCAACGATTCCCCCAACGAAGTCCCTCAACGACGATGCGACATGCGTGATCGGAATTTTGAACACAGACGAGACAGTTCATTTTATAAGGAACAAACAATAAAATATTATAAAAAGTCACGATCTGAAATCATGGATATTTTTAACTTTTGGGTAACTTTTGGGCTTTACCACTCTTTTCTACCCGTTTGCTGAGTGATTCGAAGATTCCTCAGATACTCTTAAGTCCTGACATGGCTCTTACAGATTTCATCTTGTTCTGGAACTCAAAATCTCTCATTAAAGGACATCGTTTTAGGACAATTTTGAAAGTCAAGTAATCTTGCCCCAAGGACTTAAAGCATCATGTCTCTAAGGGACATGGAAAACTCACTTCTTTTACACCTTCATTGCCTGGAGATCTCACTGGAAGTGAGTTACAGACGTAGGAGGAATCTATCTCAAGACTCTTTAATGTATTGTACTGAATGAATTAATATATTCTTTTTAATTGAGTCAGTGACATTAATTTTAAAACAACGATTTCTGATTAATTTTCAAACGATTTCTGTTTAATTTTTAAATACTATATTTAATTTCTAATATAGCCTATTTTAATAACAAATGTGGAAAGATAGAAAAACAACAAATATTATACATTTTTTATTCACGTTTCTGATTCATAATGAATTTAAGAACTATTACTTATTGATGAACGTTTAGTTTGGCACGTATAAAAACTGAATTACGTTACATATACTTTAATTTTCAAATCCTAAGTCACTGTTAACTCCTGTGCATAGAATTTTCCTGAAATGTTTCTTTCATACTTTTTTCGGTATTTTGTATTAATTTAGGTCAAAATAAGAGAAAAATATTATATTTAGAATCTTAAGAATTTATAGTTATGGAATGCAGCGTGAAACACTCGTGTATGTTTCTTTTTTAAAGGAACAATTTTTCAATCATGACTCATTTCCAAACAATAATTTTACAAATTTGCACTTATTTGCAGTTATTTAGATCTAACAGAAACAGTTATTTTTCATTGAAATTTATTTAATATATAAATCCAATTATTGATAAATTCTTGAATATGAATGGAACTTTTTTTTCAAACAACTTTTTTGGATTTTACATTTTAGAGCAAATGTAATTGCGATAGTCTAACAGATTGTTTAGTAAATATTAGTCTGTTTTTTGTAATTAAAACATACCAAAATATATTTTTAATCGTAGTTAGAGAACCAGGAAGAAATTTTTTTTCCATATTACAAAAAGGATGTCCCATACAGAAAATCTACCACCAGAGTGTTAATTATGTTTTATACATTTGTATCAAAATTTATGTATATGCATTCTATCTGAAAGTTCTAAAAAGTTATGTGTAATCGAGATACTGAAAATGTGAAAAAGATTTTAAAATGTAAAGATTTCAGAAAAAAATTACATTTGTATTTATAAAACTATTAGGTGAATATAAATTGGTTACTTAATATAAATTGAATATTCAACTTGAATTGAATATTTAATATGAAGTGGGTATTTAATATAAATTGAATAAATTTAAAATTTTTCTTTCTTCAAGATATTGTTAAAAGCTGTTCTCGATTCGGATTTCTGCCTGAAGCAACGTTTTTATCATAATTCATAATGTATCCTTCGTTCTACTAATGTTAAAAAGTTCTGCAATTTTAATAGAATACTTTAAAATAGTTTTACGTTAAATAATTTATACCGAAAATACATATTCTGCGAGTTTATGATTTATTTGTAAAACTATTGATACTGATTTTCAAACATGATGACCATTCTGTAAGAAAATTCAAAATCTTTTCTGTAAAAGAAAAATATTAGAATATATGTCTGAAAAAAAATTGGAAATAAAACGAAATATCTGAAAATTGTAGATGTAATGTCAAACTAATTAGCAAGTTTCCAGATATAGTAAAACGGAGTGAGTTAAGCGTTAACAACTTGTCAATTATAATAGCGAAAAAGTTTCTTTTTTACAGAAGTTTTGATTTTCTTTGGAGTTATATATTATCTTCCTATCATTTTTGGATCATTTTCAACTTTTTCACCCTTGGGGGTAAAAGGAAAGACTTTTTACAACAACTTCCAATTTTTTGTGGCAACTACACTAAGCTCAAAAATCCAACGAATACTTTAAAAAAGTATTTGTTTTTAAATGATGATATATTTTTCCTTTGAATATATCCCTTTCTTATTTAAGGCAAAAATATATTTACTACGCACATAGCACTTAATTTAAATACATTCAAGTATCAAATAAACTTAATTTATTTGTAGAAATATTTGTATCTTAAAATGTGTCCGAAAATCGTTAATTACTAAAACTTAATTTTTATTATGTTTGAATTTTAATTTTGTCTTTAGTTAAGTTTGATTAAAAGTACTTTTTTCATTACATTTGACTTTGCACTAAAAATATGAGAATTTATTACCGTTCAGTGTTTACTTAGTTTAAACCTTTAAAGTAACCATAAAATATACTGATTAAATAAGTTGTAAGAGTTTGAAAATCGATCTACAACTCATCAGCAGACACCCTAGAGACAAGTTAGAATGTTATTTAACTAAGTTAAAATGTTATTTAACTTAGTTAAAATGTTGTTAGTTAAATATATTATATAAGTTAAGATGCCAAAGTAAATGTGATATTTATTTTAATAAAGAATTTATAGTAAAAATAAATGGAAAATATTTGCACACACTTGAAACATTCATTTTTAAACGTTTTAAAATAGTTTAGTGATGTGTTATATTTTTTTACAAGAATCCGTCTCAACACAGAAAAACTTTAAAAATATTTTTATTCAGATAACAACCTAAACAATCAACGAGAACTAAATTCGATGATTGAAACTTTTCAATCATCAAATAAAAAAAAAGGAGTAAAACTATGAGTTTTATGCATTGATGCTTTATGTACGAACGTGATGGTTTGTATGTAGCTACCAACACAGATATTACTTATGTTGATTAGAATAAAATTAACAAAAGTATTTAAAACCTACCGTACATGCTTGTAAAGTACACTATAATTCGAATTAATTTAAAATTAATATTTAGAAAGCTTTAATTAAAACTCTCATTTAGAACGCTTCAAATAAAAAAGACGTTTTAAAATCCTTAATTAAAAATGGCATTTAGAAAACCTTAATTAACAATGTCATTTAGTAAGTTTAAATTCAAAAGGACATTTCGAAACTTTCAATTGAAATGACCTTTAGTAACCATTAACATATTGTAGCTACTGTAATATAATGTCTATATTGCATTTAAGTAAAAAGGGTAATTGAAATTCCTGAAAAACTAACAGGGCCTTGTTCCTTTGTGCACAATTTGGTAATATGAGACAATTAATTAAAAAAAATCAATTCGAAGTACACTGTAATTTCATACTTCATAACAGTTAACAAACTATCGAAATTATGAATAGTTTGACTGCATTAGCGGGATTAAAATCCGTTACGGAAGCATGTGTGCCATTGCTTGCATTCATAAAACAGTAGAAAACAATGCAAAAAAATTCTGATAAATTTAACCATTCTGTTTAAAGAAATCTTTAATTCTGGTATTAAAAACCGAAAAATATAAGGTATTTAAACCATTCATTTGGAAAAATTTTTCGTTCGCATGGTAATTGCCAGCCAAAAATTCTAGTTTTCAAAATTATAATTCTTAATACCTCACATTTACTAAAAATACAAAACTGAAATTTTTTTTAAACTGAATAAATGGTTCTTATGCCATGAGCTAAAATTTCATGATTACCTTGCCATAATGTTCTGAACAATCATTCATTTGGTAATTTTAAGCTTTTGTTATTTATGCTTTTCACTAAATTAAATGGTAATAATCTGTTTACGTTTCTTTGATTTATTTGAAATGGGAGTTTATTTAAAAGTTTGATAGGAGCTGGAAGACGGTTAATTACTATTTAGTTTAGTATATTTTCCAATTATAATAAGGAGACCAATTACATAAATGATGATTTAAAATGCTTAACGAAAGTGTTATAAAGATATTAAACTCAGATATATCAAGATGTGGCGACTGTTTCATCCGTATTTCATGGGGCAATGGCATTTATTTATGTATTCATACATAAGCTGGTTTTATTGTAAATATAGAGAATGGCTTAAAAACTCTTTTCAATTTAAAAAACAGATAGCATAAATTTGAAAAAACAAAACAAAACAACAATAGCACTAAAGTCCACCAGTGTTACAGCGGGACTCACTCCTACTGCATCTACGTTTTAGAGTGGTCAGCGGGTAAACGATACAGCACGGCCAGAAAGGCCTCTAGAAATTATTGTAAAGTAAATCCACCACCTCCGTTTCCGAGAAGTATTGTCCGTCTACTGAATGCTCTAAAGCGTACATATACTAGGTTTAATATATTTGTGCAATCTGTTTTTGAATTTAAAAAAGAGACATGCCATTCTGTGCACTAAGCACACGAGCCTCTGCATATATATTTAAGCAAATGTTATGTATCCAGCGTCATAGTGGGATTCGAGACCGTTTACTCCATTTTAAATATCATTTTACTGAAAGGCAAAACTGCTCAACCACAGCCAGGGAGAATATTTGAAACTGACTAATTTAAAAAAAAAAAACATTTCTACTCCAAATATTTATTTATTTTTTCCAATGGAATGTGTGTTCATTACAAAGTAGGAGGAGTAGAATAGGAAAAGTCCTATTCTAGTCGAGAAGAAAAAGCATAAATTACAGAAGGATGTTGCAAAGATGTATCTATTATATAGGGGGCGTTCGAATGCCAGTGCGTCTCAAAATATATCTTTGTGATGTCCTTCCCTCCATCTTGTTCCATCTGTTCTCCAATATGACAAGAACTTACAAGCCGAACTTTGTGAGGAGCTCACAAGCCTGCTTACGCATGTGTAATAATAAATAAACAAATATAAATAATAAATACAGCCAGAGTTGTGGTGGGATTCGAAACCACTACCTCCACGTTTCCATTGAGATAGCTTGATGCGAGACGTAAAAATTTAAGTCATTGGTTTAGTTCAGCCTTGTAGAGATCTTGTTACATTACTTTACATTTGTTCAGCCTTGTAAATGCGGAAATATGCATTGATAATAGTTGTAAAAGTTGATAGATACTAGCTTATAGCTTACATAGAAATAAAAACAGCTGAGCGTCCCGGAAGCACATGTAGCAAGTTTCTAAATTCATAAAGATATGCTTTATTTATTTGTTTTTAGCATATCTAGCAGTAATTATGATTTTCCTATGGGTAGAGATTCACGTTTCACAGTTACTAAAATTAATAAGCATATTTTATTTATACTTATTTCTAATATAAACAAAAGAAAATCTTAAAATATGCATTTTTGTAAAATTAATTTTATTGCTTTATTAATTTTTTTCAATGCATTTAAAATTAAGAGGGAATAGGTACAAATGAGTAACTGACTTTACATTTGGAAAAAATATGTATAAATCAGGAAAAAAAAGTTTTATGCAGTTCGAAATATACTGTTTGCTTCGTAAAATTTCGAAAAGTTCTAGAATTCTAAAATAAATATATTTACTCCTTTACTGAGAGGCTTTCCACTTCAAGATGTCTTGAGGGCATTTCCTTGCATAGCTAAAATTTTCCGAGGTGTTTACTTCGGTTCTCGAAATGTGATGCCAGAAAACTTTTTTCGAGCCAACTATAATTTAATTTATAACAGCTAGAATGTAGAAATCACTTTAAATATTTTATATTTTCGAAAGAAACTGTTCTTTTTTTCAAAAGTGAGTATTTGCAAAAAAGGAAAAAAAGTTTGTTTTTAAAATTATTGTTCAGTTTTTATGACAATTATACATTTTCATAACCCTAATAACTTATTTTAAAATAAATAATTATAGTAAAATAGAATCAAATATGTCTTTCTTTTTTTTAAATGTAAGTTTACTTTAAAATTTAGATAAAGCTTAAAGGAAAAAGTCAATTTAATAGCACAAAGCTATGTTTGAAATAATTATCTCATGCAGCAAAATTTAAAAAAAAATGTAAATGATGCATAAAATGACAAAATAAAACTTTGAAATTCTGTTCTAGTACTAAGAAAGAAAAATGTTTGTAGTAAAAATATGTAGGCAAGTCAAATTCAAAAAACTATACCTGGAAAACAATGCAGAGAGCACAAATAATGTTTTTTTAACTCACAGAATAACATATTCTTCGGTTACTATAGAATTGACAAAAATTTTCATTTTTGTAGAAAGAAATATTTTAAATTGTTTTAAGCATAACACAAAATAAAAACCAGCTTTGAAAAGCAAAATAAGTAGTGTAAATGTTATTACAAGTAATGCAATTTAGGAAGTCATAATTTTATTTATTTTTAATTGCTTTACGAAAATTATATTAAATTCGCGATTACATTACTAATTTAATATAAATATAATATATTCATAATTACTTAGAAATTTTGTACTTAATAAATACGTTTTTTATTTATCATTTTATTGAAAAAAACTACTATTTTATTCAACTTTTACTGTCAATTTTAATTATCCTACATCCTAACTTTATAGTAAGAAAATTTCTCATTTTAAGTAAGAAAAAATTAGTACACGATGTAACATGGTGTTGTACAGTGTGGAAAAATTACCCCACATTGAATAACTTTTAATCTAATGATCAGATTTTTACGAAATAGAACACAAATTTAATGGTTAACGGGTGTGATC
Source organism: Parasteatoda tepidariorum (assembly GCF_982258835.1). NCBI lineage: Eukaryota > Metazoa > Arthropoda > Arachnida > Araneae > Theridiidae > Parasteatoda > Parasteatoda tepidariorum. Next base: position 7,541,525 of record NC_141755.1, on the reverse strand, counting down.
TCAAATTATTTAATTTGTGCAGACGATAATTTAAGTCACTAAATTCGACGCAACGTATTTTCTATGAAAAAACGAACTTAGAAGTTCTACTGTCAAAATATGGAGGGTAGCCGCAATCAGGGAAATATGGTCCCAATAGTTTGGTCCGGAGAACTGTTCAAAGTTTTGTTCCCTTAATTTTATTTTTTGAATTCACTATATCTCGAGAGCTCATTAAGTGAACTGAAAAATTTCTAAACGCAAATTATTAAATTAGTTTGCAAAACACACAATTGTAAAATTCAATGAGGAACAGTGCAGACAAAAACCTTTGTGGAACCGCGAAACTGTGAGTTAGTGTAGGTTAACTACATGGTTGCTACAGGCGGCATTAGTATCATATTCATTCTACTTTTAACCTATTGACTATAATCGCAACTATTATATAATTTTGAGCAGCGATTGCTCAGGGGACAGAGCGTTCGCCTTCCAATGAGGTGAATCTGGTTTGAATCCCAGCGATGGCTGGTCGATGTAAATTCCGCCCACAGTGCTGACGTGAAATATTCTCAGTGGTAATTGAATCAGTGGTAATTGACGTGAAGCATTCTCAGATAGTGAGTTAGAATCCCCTTACTGTCAGGCTAACCGTGTGAGGTCCCCGTGGTTTTTCTCTCCATGTAACGCAAATGCGGGTTAGTTCCATCAAATAGTTCTCCATGAGGATAAATTTCTCCCAATACTTGATTCAAAAGTTTCCTTGTCTTCTGGATTGAGTTCAAAAATTACACGGCTATGGAGTTTATCTTTAGTAGTCGTAAACCCAAAAATTTGGATGGTTGGTCAACGACGGTTATAAAATTATAAAATATTATTTAATTTTAATTTATTGATAATTAAAAAATGTTAGCTACTTTGATCTATCAATTGTTAAGATTATACACTAACATAAATTAATTAGCTTTTTTGTCCACGCAAATTTCAATTTTTTTTAATAATTAGATCATATAATGTTTTTTTTCAATCTTAAAATTTATTTTGCTAAATTTTTTATTATATTTTATGTTTTTATTAATCTTGTTCTACAATAGTTTTTGTACACCATCTATAAATAATAATTTTTCCTTCATAAATTTTATACGTAAGTTTCTACTAACAGTTATAAAGTAGCATATCATTTTCAGGAATATCTTTAAGCAAATTTAATATGATACTTTTAGCATTAACAAGAATTCAAATATTATTCAGGCTCAGTTTTGGTTGAAGATTGATAAGCTTTGATAATCAGGGGCGTGTCATTGCATATCGAATTGATGCTGTGCTAACATTAGATAATGCGCAATATGTTTTCTGTGACAGCAATCGATATAAGCTTCGAATTTCGTGCAAGTATTTGTATGATGGAGTCTGTTTATTGAGATTACCTTCAATAGTTATTGAATCATTTGTTTTCGTGAGCATCTGAAACTCTTCTGAGGAAAATTATATTCGGAATTTGAGAGCCAAACTCATTAGAAGTTTAATAGAGGTTAGAAAACTTTTTAAATCCTCAATGTAACATTAGTATATGTGATTTGTACTTGATGCTGATTTAGATTTTTTTTTATCTTGTGCAACTATTATTCGGACTATATTTTAAGAGTTTATAAAGAAACGAATTAGTAATTAATTATCCGAAGAAACTGGAGCGAAAAGGTAGACTTTCTAATATAAAAATTTAATTTTCTTGAAAAATTATGAAAGTGAACAAAATTCAAATTGTTTCGAGCGCTCATATGCTCCTCTTATCCTTTTCTCGATCTTTTGTTGCAATACCGTTTTTCTCTTCCGCTCAGTTATAAAAATGCCAATGTACCCTTAGTGACATATTGCAATATTTAAATTAGGAGAACACGATAAATCTGTCAATATGTCATTGAGAATATGTAAAAATCATTTTTACTGAATATTGTTGCAGCCATGGGTATAGATATAATTAAAAAATGCTAAAATTCTTTTCACCCTTGCCACAACAGCTCATCTCGATATTCTGGAATCTTGTTTTATTCCTGTACATGCCAATTACGTAGTCACAAAATTTCTCGCCCTCAATACCCCATCCTAACTTTGCAAAGCGATAAGGAATGCTTCCTGAATTATACCCTGTTTTGGCTGAAGTAGAATTCAAATTTTTTCAGCTTTATTAACCATTAGTCAAATGGCTGCTCCAGGTACTTTCTCGACCAGCTATATTATGACTATATTCCTTGCAAACTCTTAAGCATTACCATGGTTACAACATCCTGTTTACATAATTTTCTAGTTAGTTTGCAAATAACGCTTCTTATTTCCAAATTTTATTTTAGAATTCAAAATAGTATTTAATTAAAATATATTTATCTAGACTATAGCATTGTATTAAATAGTTGTCAAATATGAATCAATTTCTCATATTTATTTTTTTAAGACTCTAGAAAAGCCGTATTTTTTAAAATTTTGTTATAATTTTCTTATTTTTATTTTGAATAATATTCAAGGCTACTTATAAATGTGCATCGTATGAGAATAAAGCAAAAAGTATTGCAGAAATTTCGCAGCCTAAACGTGATCACAATCCTGATACAACCATCGGCATTAAAAATACCAGTCAATAAAAATATAATTATTTTATAGCTATCTTTTAATTGAAAATTATTTTTTGTGTATTTTTTTAAATATATATATATATATATATATATATATATATATATATATATATATATATATATATATATATATATATATATATATATATATATATATATATATATATATATATATATATATATATATATATATATATATATATATATATATACAATATATATATATATATATACATATATATATATATATATATATACATATATATATACAATATATATATGTATATATATATATATATATATATTTATATATATATATATATATATATATATATATATATATATATATATATATATATATATATATATATATATATATATATATATATATATATATATATATATATATATATATGTGTGTGTGTGTGTGTGTGTGTGTGTGCGTGTGATTATATGTATATATGGGTCATTCTCACAAAAACAGTCATTTTCATGTCCCCAGTATATTTTATGTTTGTTTTACAGCTTACGAAAAAAATAAAATTCAGGGAAAGTGTCCTTCAGAATGCAAGATAACAAAAGAATAAAAATAAAATTATCAATTTTTATTTTTTATTTATTTTAGGTAATTAAAATATACCAATATGTCATTCCCTCACTTGTCCCCACTGCTGACTTGAAAAAAGAAAAAAATTGTTACTGAAATAATTTTTTTTTTTACAAATTCGTGTTTTTTATTCCAGAATACTGAAATATAGAATTCAGAAAATCAATTTTAAATTTAATTTCTGATAAAAATATTAACACAGCACTATTTTAAACTTTGTCCCCAGAGTTTCGCGTCATTCCCTCACAACAATGTTCTTATCACCTGCAATCTTCTTAGAATAAAAATATTTTAATAAAAACTTCAGAAGTTAACAACTGACTTTATAGAACAAAATTGCAGTATGTTTTCATCTTCAACTTAAAGAAGCTTTGCTGTGGAATAAATTTGAATGAATCAAACCAGGTAACATTTTTTACATTTGTCATTCCCTCTAGTCATTTTTTAGAGTAAAATAAAATACAACTTCATCGAGAAAGTGGATAATTATATGTTGCTTTCTTGTATGAATATAATTGTATGTGATTGACTTCAGAAATTAATTTGGCCTAACTGTTATTTTTAAATTTTATTGAATTCGTCATTCCCTCACTAGTGTATAAGTTGAGGGAATGACGCTGAAGTGAGGGAATGATTCAAGATGAGTATATTATTAAATTTTCTTTTGTTCAATCATGCCAGCCAATTTTATTTCCCAAACCTGTAAAAACTACTAAATATATAAAACTAAATTATAATAAATATTAGATATACTTAGTATGTTATCATTTTCAAACTTTAGGTAGATGTAACTTAGATAAAAACATGCATTAAAATAAAATATCATTCCCTCACTTTTTAAATAGTGAAAAAAATTAATTTACTTATTAATAAATTTGAAAAATAAATTAATTTATTACATTAATTAATTAATTTATTTAATTAATTATCATACATTAATTATTTAAAAAATTAATTAATTTAAATATTAAGTATAATTTATAGGACATACACTTTTTTTATAATGCCATTACATATTTCTATTAATATAAAAAGTTTCAAAGCTTTTTATTCACTTTATTTTTTTGGGATTTTATGATCTGAAAAATGACAGTTTTCGTGAGAATGACCCACATATATGTGATATTGTGATTTGGGACTGTATTTGAGTGCTTTTTTTTCCTGGAAGCTTTATATCAGTGTTGATATGCAAATTTTTAAAATATTAGGATTAATATTTTGTTTGAAAATCTTTGTACCCTTTCGTTAAGTCGATGAGGGGAATGGTTTAAAATTAATAAAAACTGCTCCGAAGGTTCTTAAAATATATGAAATGGGATTTTTAAAGCTTTAAATCGTTATAAAACATGAGACTAAGATATTTAGTTTACTGTCTACAAACTTTCTAATTTCCTTTTTTATCATCATTAACCCGAAAAAAAAAGAAAACTCAACTTTAATGTTTTTGAAGAATTTGATGGCATTCCAAAGCAAATTTTATTTTCATTTTATGGCGCTTTTACCGCTTTAAGGTTATATTGAAACTCTCAACGATCCATTATGGATGCATGTTATATAATATGACGGCAAAAGGTAAGCATATATATGTGTATTAAATATGTATATTAAATATGAGTGCTATATTATTTCGAAATGTTTTAAATTCTTTACTTTTTGCAACATATTTAAATGTTTCAAAACGAAATGTTACAAGTTTGGAAAGGAAAGGACTCCAAAGGAAAATATCTCATCAATATGTTGTATCTAACCACAACTTGTACCCATCAAATAAAATGTAATTCTCTGAAAAACAGGCATTCAGACTTAGCACAGGACAAGGGGAAGCAAACCACGTAGAAAGAATGAAAATCACACGCGAGATCTTAATGCAGAAAAGACGAAGGGTGGTGGTCAGTTGAGATTTGTCCTACCTAAATTAATTGCTCATATGCTAGTTGCTATTTAATCATTTTTCACAACCCCGTCAAGGTGGTTTTCTATCCTATTTTCTATGGTAAGTTTTGTTCTCTTGATGCACCCTGCATTTCTCGAACGAATTTTAGAATTTATTGTACATACCATTCCTTATGATTAACAGTTGCTTAACACAATATTCAGCAAGCCGCAATCTTGCTTAAATTTTTTAGTGTTATGAAAATAAGCTTAAAATCTAATATGTCATTAATCATGTTCCTATGTGCTCATTATAGAATACGTTCTATATTGTTAAATCTGTTCTCGGTATTATAATTACTACATTATGAATTTTTGGTACGAAAATTAAAAATTAAAAAGAAACTTTTACGAATTATAAATGAGAACAGCTTTAGAAATTTGTCACAGAGAATATAAAAATTGAAACTCAAAAAGATATGAGACTGTAAGAGCTTAATTTCAGTCAAAAGTTATAAAAATCGACTGATGTTTTGCATGATTGCATGCTTCTGTCAATATAGGTCAACATTGTTCTACATCACTAGAAAAATTTGATTTCCTGAAACGTAATTATGGATAGATGTTTGCGCACGCTATTCTACAATTTCCGAACACACATTTTAAATACACTTTTTATTCCAACTTTAAGATTGTGGGGAGATTTTTCTGTTTAAAACTTGTTTCTCTTTAAATATTTTGCTTTGCTGTGGATTATTTTAAAAGCTTTTCCTTGTGTTTTGTGTGAAGACAAATCAATAGTTGCAGCTTTGGATTTATATATTTTTTCTATATTTTTTTAAGCTTTATATTAGATTATACAGATTTAGGATTTATATTTTCATCATTATTCATTATTTGTATATTGATCATTTCATCATTTATTCATCATTTTGTATAAAATGGAAGCCTATTGCAAGCGCTTGATACATGTCGACTGCTATTTGTTATTTATATATATTTTTGAATCGAATGGAGTTTTTAATCATGTAATACTATTATTCTGGTTAAAAAAATGCAGCATTTAAACCCTTCATTTGCTAATTTATGTGTTCATTTGGTAACTGTTTACCGGAAACTCTGGCTTTCAAAATTATAATACTCATAACCACTCATTTAGTAAAAAAAATACAAAGCTGAAAAGTAAATTTAACCCATAAATGGTTTTTATACCATGCTTAAAAGTATCATGACGAAGTAACAAAATTTGACCGCATACACCAAATTTTATTACATATTATCAAATTATATATTATCGTTGATTTTTCCTAAATCATTACCAAAGAACTTTGGTAAAAATCACCTAGCTCTTTAGTGTGCTCATAAAATCAGATGCACGCGTTAAATTTTACTATATTCTGACAATTTTGACCATTCTTTTTTTTCTGTGAAAATCTGTTAAAAGCAAATAAATATCTTAGTCTAGTTTCATTAACAGCTTCTGTTACTTTGAAATTTGCATAGTCTTAAAAGCACTTGAAAACTTACATAATACATTCTAAATATCATACTCAAAAATAACTAAAAAATATGTAGATCCTTGTAGCCTTTAAAGTTACAACAAAAGTTTTTAAATCGTTACGAAAGTGCAAGTCTAAAACCCAATCTCTTATTGATTTAAACAATAATACATAAGTCAAAAGAACCTTGAAAGCATAGCTTTGGAAAGAGTTTGGAAAATTTAAAGCTTTGGAACTAAAAAAAATATTATTACCCATCGGCAAAATGGGCGTTGTTTTGGGTTTGATGGCGTGCGCACCTTATTTGAACATCATCACACTCTTCAACTGTGTTCAAGAGCAATAGTAAACAGTGCGCATGCGTCGTCATTGCATGCGTTGCTATGGCTGCAACAGCTGTTAGATAATTTTTTCAGAATTCCTTTTTTTCTTTTCCTCAGCAGGTATTTTTAATGTATTAGCATAGTAATAATTTGAAATATTTTCAATACTTTTTATTATTAACTTATAATTACTGTCATGACGATGATTTTAATATAAATATGAATACTGACGAAAGAAAAGTATTTTATGACGTCTTGAAACACGTTTATAGGCAGGATTTAAAAACCAATCCGACGACAAACATAAATTGAAACAGTTTTTGGATCCCATGATACGAAATGAATTGGACTCAATCCGGAAAAAAAGCATCTAGAATTATTTTCAAGAATCTAGGAATTTGAATTGAAAGAAACCATATTCTTGAAATTATATTAAATCTTTAACAAATGCGATCTATTTAAACTTTCATAAAAATCATTTCATTTCACTTTCATTTCATTTTTCCTCGTAAAAGGTATGGCATTTGACAACTACCTAATGAAAATACTAATTTAGAATTAGTAACACGGATTCGTAATAAAATGTGAAATTCTGATTCAGAATCTGAAAAAATTACAACATTCTTACAGTGGTATTAAAACTTGAACAAATACAACGTATTCAAATTTTCTCAAGAAATATTTCTTTTTTGTTAGAAAAAGATAGGGGAGAGGTATGCACTTTTTTTTGCAAATTTGTCAAAATGAAAAAGCCTCATTAAATATAAGATTTTAAACAATAATTTGGGTGTTTTACTGCACTTTTACTTATAATAGTACTTAAAAAAGTTTTAGCATTTCCATAAAAAAATTTAAGAAAAGGATGTTTTGTCGCTAAACATCCCCAATACGATCTTGATAACTTAATTATGTTGTCATTTACTGCAACTCAGAAATGTATATCATCTAAAGCTAATAATTTCAATCTAAGCTTTATTGGAGAATAAATGTTGACATATTTTAATTAAAATACTAAATTGTAATAAAGTATATCCCTAAACTAATAAAGACATTTTGAAAGCAAATCGATACATTTGAAAACCATTATTTTCATATGGTTCATTTGATAAATATTTCGTATTCTTTATTTTATAAAAAAATGCAATGTCAACTGTGATTGTGTATTGAGATGCTGTCTTGGTAGTTCTACCGATCATTGACAAATGAAAGTTTGGAAATAAAATTCTCTTGAAATTCGGGAAATGTTTTTTTTTCTGGAAAAATGAAAGGTTCCAGATTGGAATAACTATGTAAACAATATAGCCATCTCTATATCTGAAGAATTGAGGATCATAATCTAAAAATCTACACACAACTTTCATTTTACAAACATAATACACCTGTTTTTTTATTTAGAAAAAAACTTAAGTAGCACTAAGTCACTGATTCTTATTAACTTATAGTCGTCAAGAAGTTCCAACCTATTTATATCTATGATATCATTGCGATTTATGAAGGAAAAAAACTATAATAAAACTAAAACTATAATGTAAAAAAACTATAATATATTATAAATTTTTAAATGAAAAGAATCTACTTGAAGCATGTTCACACAAGTTTTACCACTATGCGTCTACACTAGATCTACGTGGACATACGTTTGTTTTTGCCTAATGCTTATTAATAGAAACTATACAGAGCAAAAGTTAATATTGAAATAGGTAAAAATATTCGTAACATTTTATCCCTTTCAGTTGAAGTTCTTAAAGAAATATGCTAATGATAGAGCAAAGAGAAAACATGAAAGTTACTTTTGCACCTTAAAAAACTTGCTTCACAAATTTCTGCAAAATTATCCCGAGCTTGCTTATGTAAGTGCATATGGAAGTGTAGACCAGAGTTGCCAATTTACAATATCTCACCGAGGATATTTGATCAATAAATAAAAAAGTTAATCAAGATGTCCAATTTAGTCTCTTGCCCCCAGTATCCCACCTCTCCCCTATATCATTGAGTAACAGGAGACAAAAATCTAATGAAAATATTAACTGGGTAATATTAACCCAACATCTAAAATTCTTACTCAGAATTAAAAGAAACAATATTGTTATAATTGCTTTACTATTTTAACGAATACAACGTATTCAGATTTTCTTAAGAAATAATATTTTTGTCGTAAAATATATAATATACTAAGGGGCTGTAAAATATCGTAAAATATATAATATACTGCCCCATGTTTGCTGCCACGCACCAACCCTTTTTTTGCTTCGCAATAATTGTTGTTTATCGACAGAAAACAGTTTTTCTACTGAAGTTAAAATTATTCACTTAACATGTAATGAAAGGAATTCTTTTTGCTTGTGGCTCCACCTCCCACGCCCTAATATTATTATCTATTAGTAGTATAAATATTTAGATCTAATAGAGAACAGAAGTAATTTTTCGAAGTAATATTTTTTTAAATGACATTAATGCTGTTATAACATTATATCACATTATATTGTTCAAACAACTTTGATGCGTTCGCAACCGTAACTTAATATTTTCACTTACCAAACGGGCAGATATATTATATACTAATTTAGCTTGCATCTCGTTGCGCATGAAGGTGATCGTTATTTTCTAAATCATAAAACAGATCTGTTTAACTCTAATTTATAACAGTAAATTAATGTTAGTTGCACAAAATAATTGGTTTGCAAGGTAAGACCACCTTTTTAAATAACTTTATTTTAAAATGTAGCATAGAATTGCAATATAATTATAATAAAAAACAACAATTCTCTTACTTTTAAACTCTTGAAATAAAAGCACAATAATAGCAGTACAGAAAAATAACTTTAAATTAGGGATATAAAAGTATTTATAGAAAAGCAATACATTTATGACTTTTTTTAATTATATTTTGTGGGCAATCAAAACAATATGGGAAAGAATGAGGAAAAACTGGATTCTACCACGTGATTTTCCGGCCAATAATAATGCACGGACAATGGGAAACTGCGACACCATGATTAGATTTTTATAAATAGTAAAAAACATTGAAAAAAAGTCTCTTTAAAAATATATAGAATAACATTAGGCACCCATCTAATAAAAATATTAACTGAGAATTATTAATAAGTATGCTTAATAAAGTCCAAAATTATTATTTTTCATTTTAGTTACAAAGTCTTTCACAAACATAAAAATGTATTTCTTTCATAGGAGATTAAATCTTATTACTATAAATGATTCATATTTCTTCCTTTAATACTATGTAAGTCTTATTTAGATGCTTATTTAGATGTATGTAATAGATTATGGTGTACTTCATTTTCAGCTTACTGTGAAACCTCAATTATTCTCATCTCCAGACGAAGTCAGCAAATGACGAGTAATCCCATCGTCCTCAGGGGTATTTGGCGATAACCGGAGAGAGGGTGAGATTGGGTGATGCCAAATGTGAATTTCGAAACTCAAAATGTAATGAGACGGAAAATATTTTAACGAGTTTCTGGGATTTTGTGCTCCGTTAAACCAGTCGCCAGAGGTGTGTTTAGAATCAGACTGAGAAAGACTGGCGTCGCCAAGATAGTGTTGTAAATCACTTTTAAAATTTTATCTCATAAAAACGGGATTAAATGAGAATTTGAATGTGCAGTGGAGAATTTTCATTTAAGATTTTGTCCGAAAAACAATTATTACATTAATTGTGCACTCTATTTTAAAATTTTGTTTTGCATCTTTTACTTTGAAATAATGTGTTAAAACTTAGTTGTAGGATATTTTTAAGCTGATTTTTTTTCTAATTATTAGATTTTTATTTCATTGTTGAGTATTAAACAAGCGCAAATATTATTTTTTTATAATTATTTTAATTATAAGGTTAAACCAAAGTTTGTCAAGGAAAAAATGCAAACTAGTAAAATGTGTGATTTAGTTTTATTATTGACTAATAATTTTGGCAAAAAAAGTTAAAAAAGAAGGAAAGAGGGAAAATCCCATGACTTACATCTAATTGTGTGTTCAGAAGTTTTAGACCCAGTTTTAAATTACTACGCACTGTTAAAAATTTCTTATTGGTTAAATAATAATTTATTTAATTGTTATTTTACCATATTTAACCAAAATAGTAAGATAACCATAAAAAAAGTTGATATTCAAATTGCAAACTGGAAGAAAATCGTTTATTGTCAGTTTTCACGTAATACGATTTAACGACCAGAATTTTATCAGCAACTATTAGGCTAACAGCCAATAAGAATAGAGTGCATGTTCTTAGACAGCCGGAAGCTAAGCAATGTGCTATGGATTATATATTAATATTTTTTTCATTATCAGATGCCTAATAATCTTAATAAGCATATAATAAATTCTTTATTAAGCACTTAGCTCCCTGCTGTTGGTTGCATACTTTAGCCAAGGGGGATAATCTGTTAGTCTCATGATCAGCTGAATGGGTGTTCGAATTTCAGCGTTGACACCACAATATTTCCTCCATTCTTTCCAGATATGAGGAGTTTCCAATTTACTTCACTACTCACTTGGTGATCCTGGACTGTTAAAATACGAGATTCTTGCAACTAGAGACTGGTGCAACTAGATAAACTGATTAAGCCGCATTCCATGGTTGAATTTACAATAAAACACTTAACTACAAGCTAATTCCAAAGTCCATTACCAGAAAGCCTAACATAAGTTAACTCCAATGTCCAGTTAAATTTCATTTTTACGAATTAGAAACCATGCTAGTAGTAATTGGTTACTAAACCTTAGAGTTTTGCATTTTCCGTTTTTTCAACCATGCTAGTTGTAAACGGTTTCAAAAGCGTAAAGGTAGAGAAATATTTCTATTTGTAAACTTTACGAAAAGTTTACGAATAGAAATATTTCTCTACCTTTACGCGTTTGAAACCAGACAATTGGAGGGATAGAATGCTTCTTGTTTTTTTTATCGTAATTTTAGAAAAAAAATTCCAACTGTTGTTATTCGATAACATTTTATCTGTTTCTTTATCAACAAATTTTAAATAATTCAAAACAAATGAAGCAATAATTTAGAAACACTTGTAATGCTTTAGAAATATTTTTGATTTGTGCGCATAATATAGCAGATTAGACCAAAAGCTAAAAAATCTGAACTAAGCTTTTTTTTTTACTTCGAAATTTCGATTTAATTTCAATTAACTCGTTTCAATAATTCTAGGCTTACTTTAACGTCGTTTGAATGCTTTAAAATTTAGTTGAAATAGATTTAGAAAGTAGATTAATAGTTTTCAAAAGTTTGGATTACAAATGACAGTTTAGAAAACTTGTTAAGTAAAAATTAAATTTTAAATGACATAGAATTAGTTCCAATGTTTGTGTTTCTTTTAATTAAATACTATAGAAAAATGCTGAAGATTTTAATCAGAACACTGTCAAAGTTATTTGACCACATATTTGTTGTTACAGTGTTATATTGTTAGTAATAAATTTTTAAGAGTGTGTTGGTGGACTGAAGAGACAAGACTTCTGGAAATTCTTCAGAAAACAAATTGCTTTTTGATGCGTAATATTGTATTTCATGAGTCCTCTCATGTATTTGTATCATATCTCTCGGACAAAGGAAGAACTTACGTAGCTGTCAGAGTTGTGTAATAAGAAAGACTAGATTGGAAATTCTTTTATTTATTTGACGTTGCACAACCGTCGTAAAACTGTCAACTCCGGGGCATAACGACCAGTGTTCGATTCCAGAATTGATGCTTCTGTTGTCTGAATGTAAAGGGTTGATAGTGAGCTTTCTTGTTTGCAGAATTTCACTTTTTTTTTATTCTTTTGGGGTATGTTCCAATCTCGTCCACTTAATGTGTTTTCTTATAACAAGAGGGGGGATAGACACGGTTTTTTTGTTGACACATCAGATGGAAGGTTGGAGATGAGGAAAGAAACAATTCTAACGTTTCAAGACCCACTGCCTCTTAATACGGTTTCTCGTCATTGTTTTTGACACATCATAGTTTGTGGTAGCAAAAATATGCCACTAATGCAATTATACTTTTAAACTAAACATTGATGCATAAGCTTTTAGTCGAAACATTAAAATAAAGATTGAATTCACACCAAATGCAATCTTTTAAATTACTGAATTTCGAAAATTCAAAATGCACTAAATATATTATTATTGCATATATAACTTATTTATGAAACCTATACACCGCAGAAAAGATTTGCTAAATTTACTAAGTAAGAAGATTTTCAGCAGGTATAAAACTGTTTATTTCGCAGAAAAATATTTTTATTTAAAAACCGAGTTCTGTTTTTAGATGGATACGTACTATTATTTGAATGAGCAAACTTCGTTATTTTAACACATTCCGTTACTTTAGCAGAAATTCTATACAATAATAATAATTCTATACATTATGGTCCGAGTGCAGCATTCGCACGAGAAATCGAAACTGGGGTTTGAACTTGAGTCACCTCATCGGGCGGCAAGTACTACCATACTCAGTATGAAGAAAAATCTTAAATTGTTTTTACCTTAAAAGTCTTAATTATTAAAACAGTATTTAAGTGTGAAAACGTTTAATGCTGTAGTGGATCACCCGAATAAAAATGTCTGGTAACTGAACTTAAAAAAAACTTTTATGTAAAGAATCAGATAGAGTGTCAATTTGACAAAAGTCAAATAGCAGGTTTACTTATACGATGAATAAGACAATAAAATAATTTCTGAAAAATAAGAGCATGTGTAGAAACTAATCGTGAGAGGAATTGGAGAAGGGTAGCTAGCGTTTTCGTACTGCATCGTAACTGCATTCGTACTGCAAGTAAAACTGCATTGCAAAAAAAAGAATTTGAACTGAACATTTTCCTCCGTTCGAACGGCTATTTTTGTACAGTGCGCATATAATGATAATTAACTGAAAAAGCCTGCAATTTTCTTTAAAAAGTTTTATTCTGTGAAAAATAAGTTTTTCTTCTGTAGAATTTACAGCTATTTTTACAGTGTGAGAAATATTTGATTTGGGTATAGTTGTATAAGTCTGTTTTAAGTATATACAGTTAATTTCCAAATAGATATTTCGTGGCATTGCACTCATTATAAAAAATACAATTTGAGAGCTCTGAATGCGAAGATTGATTTAGCTTGTCAATCTTACAATGTATTGAAAAGGAAAGTAAAAAACAAATCTTCAATCAATCTTAATTTTGCAGTAAATCAAATTGAAAATCATTAATACTCCTTAAAGTTATGTAAAATTAAAAGCCTTTTGAGTTTTTTTAAGTCACTAGATCTTGCTTTCTAGCAATAAAAACAAACTATCGCTGAATTTTAAAAGTAAGAAAGAACATAAAAATAAAATAACTGAGCGCATAAGATTAAATGATAGCTTCTTAAATCAGATAAAATAAATTAGATTCGAGAGTTTTGGAAATGTTAAAAATTTCTTTGGCAACCTAATAAAGTTATAAATGTTTTATTACTGTCGTCGAAGAAAATGGAACATTTAAAATAGTCCACTCTTTCAAAAAATATTTTGATAGTCGCATTTAAATTTCAATAGAACCTATTAACTATTTTTTTTTATTCAAGTTGAAAAGATATTTATTTAAAAAAAATAAAACTTATTATTCTTTGTACCTCTGGGAAATTAATAGTTTTTTACTTTCTAAAAACAATTTTATTGCATGTTGGACAATTAATCTTATCCAGATACAATCTTCTGTTCTTAGAAAACAAATTCAAAGATTGGTTACAAGGAACAGTATTTCACTTTAGATTCTCAAAAACTCTAATAAACATTTTTGGCTAAAGTAAATAGTTTTTATATTCAAATTCGTTTTTATGTTTAACGTGCATATATTTTAAGTTTATTTTACTTTTTATAAAAATGTTACTTTTCATTTTTAATAGGCAACTTTATGGGTGTTATTTGAAAAAATATTAAGTTAAAAATTCCATATTTTTGAAAAGAGAACTTTATTCGATAATAAGTAAAGAAAAACTTAGTTTTAAGATAATAAATCAATATCAATTTTTGTATGCCAGCAGAATATGATATGTGGTTGTTTCACACGTTAGATTTCAATAAACATGCTAATCTCATTCAATTCTAAACATATGAAGATCATGGGGCAAGAACATTTTTCACAAAAATGATAATTGGATCACCATCTGTTGAATTTTGAGGACTAAGTTTTGACTCATCAAAAAGGTAGAAAATTTGTCTTCCCTAGGGGCATTGCAAAGTGAAGATGAGCCATGCAGGGGTAAAACGTTACCTGTCCGCTTTGAAATCCGTTTTTTCTCCTAATCCGTATTAAGAACCAAAATTTTAAAAACCAGATTTTAAGGTTAACTGTTATACGAACGGAAATATTAATAAATGAATGATATAAATACCATATAATTTGAATTTATTATCAGAATTATGTAATTCTTTTTTGTTAAATTAGTATTAAGAACTATAATTTTAAAAACCAGAATTTACGGTTAATTGTTATACGAACTGAAATATTACTAAATGAATGATATAAATACCATATAATTTCAATTTATGACCAGAATTACGTTATGTTATTTTTTTTGTTGTTAAATTTCATTATTAACCAAATATGATATTTTGACTAAATTTTTCCCCATGTTTATAGATGTTTCGATGTAATATGGCAATTTTAGACTTCAAGTTATCGGGATAAAAGCATTTATTAGACGTGAGATTGAGTAAGAAAAAGCACTTTTCAAGGAGATGATGAACGACAAAAGTCAACATCAAAGCTCACAACTGCTTTTTAATATTAAACTAGGTAGTTGAAATAGCATACAAGTTTCGATGCTCAGAACCTTGCATGTTATTTCAAATTATTTGGTATAGTATAATTGTGAGTTAGTTTTAACGTTGGTTTTACTTTCATTATTGATTCAATTTATTTATATTTAATCTTTATTTTATATTTGTGCAAAAATATTAGTATAAAAAATTTCTTGAAAATTTATTCAGTTTTATGTTCTTGAACAGAATTTTGCAGTACAAAACATTTTAAATGTATTACCAGAACAATACTTATGTTTATAAAACAACTATTATATGACAAGACATACATTTAGACATAAAATATTCAGTAGAAGAGAAGAAAATGTTGTTTGTTTTTTATTTGGTTTCATGTTCCAGTGCAGCATTTTGTTAAAAAAATAATTTTCAATACATTACCAACACAACTTTTACATCTATAAATAATAAAATAACTATAATATTACAACGCATATATTGATACAAAAAATAGCTAAAATAAAAAATTTTGTTTTTTTCTTCATGTTTTTAAAAGAGAATTTTGCTCAACAAACTATTTTCAATACATTTCCAACAAAACTCAGCCTTTTGCTTAAATTTCATGCATAAACATTATTAACAATTATTTATAAATGATTAACTATCACATAACTTAGTCTATCATTATCTTTATTACTAGGAAACGTCAGTTAGTTTATGACAAGATTAATTACTCTAGAAGTCATTTTGATTTTTGTGACATAAAGAATCAATTATCGAGATTGCTTTATCTGCAAAGATCTTTCAGCGATATGAGAAATTTGTGAAAAGGAATGCATTGATCCTCGAAATTCTTTTATCTAGAAAATAATATAGAGTTCCACTTGTCACCTAATACTCAGTATAAAGATTATTATTGTTTATGTTGATATATTGCCAGAAATCGGAGCTGTAGAAGAATAATTTGGTAATCATAAATTCTTATGTTGCCTTAGCAACCTTTATCATAGGATATATGCACTCCAATAATAAACTATTAGGTTAGTTTATACAGGTTTTTATTCATATCTGTATTAATTTACAGAACTTTCTACTAAAAAATAAATTGTTAAATAACAATTTGTTTAATTGGTATTTTACCATATTCAAACTAAACTGTCAACTAACCATAAATAAGATGGTTATTATAACTGTTAACTGTGAGAAAAACCGTTTATTATCTGCTTTCCTCTAATACAGTAAAACAATCAGCCTTTATCGTAACAACTAAGTCCATCTAATGAAGCCACTTAAGTCATTGCAGCTGGGTACATATTAAAGCCGAGAGGGTTAATCTATCAATTTCAGGACCGTCAGAAACGGTGGTTCGAGTCACAGCGATGACACTTCAATATGTCCTCCATTCTGTCAACACATGCAGAATTTCCAGCATCCTGCACTTTCCCAATTAAAGACTATTAGAATACAATACTCTCATTCACGCATAAATTACAGCACCTTAACTTTGCGTAACACAAAAAGTCTTACGATAGATGAAACAACCAGATAAACTAATTAAACCACATTTTACAGTTCTTTTCATAAAACGCAAACTAATTCCAATGCCCGCTACCTAACAAAAACGACCAGTTAAATTTCTTTTTTACGATTTTTAAACAATGCTAGTTGTAAGTGGCTAAAAACCTAATACTTTTGTATTCATTTTTTTTTTAACCTTACTAGTTGTGAACGGTTTCAAAACCATAAAGGTAAAAAAATGTTCTTTAGCGTTAACTTTATGGTTAATTGGATGGACTGACAGCTGCCGTTTATTTTACCCTAATACTAGAATGGGAATTCTAACAGTGTATATTGATAAATATTGTAAAAAAACAACAACATACTTCTAAAAGGAAAAAGATGTTAGTAATGTATAGTATCATATTTTTTTCTACAATTACTCACTATCTATATTGCATTAAGCACTAATATTGTCACAAAAAAATGAGATTTCTTTACTGACATTGGTAACGTAAAAGCTGAAACAATTTGAGTGCTACAAGATCAGAAGGTAATTGAAAGATTGAAAACTGACAATTTTTAGACAAAGAAACTGTTCTTCAGATTTGTGACCGGTGTTTGGTTGATCTTAATGCACAATTATTTTATTAAATTTACTCTTAATGAGTTAAATTAATAATTATTTAAGTAATTAAGTTGAAAAATCCGAATTTAATTTCATTGATTTTACATCTAAACAACTGTCATAAATCTGATTACTAAATAAATTTAGCATCTTATAATACATTTGACGCACACGCACACAAAGTTCTCATTTTGCTGAAATTATTATCTATTATTTACATTATAATCTAAAACAAATATGAGTTAATAAAAATGAAGTTTGCATTTCAAAATTAATATGCCTTTAATTTAAAACTTAGTTTTTCGTAATTAATTTTAAAAAGGAATGAAGTCTTATGCATATTTTTACTATTACTTACACCATTTTCTTTGATGTTAATAATAGATTAAATAGGTATCAGATGATTTTTTTCTTCCTTTTTTTCTTTCTAAAGACTGCTAAGTAAAAAATAACTTTGTTGCCATTAATTTTTATTCCTTACATATAATCCAATATTCAATAAATATATAACAACGATACAAATTGTAATAAGTTATTCATAAAACAACATTTCTTTCATTTGAAAAAGAAAAATTTCTTGGCCTTAAGGCATGAATAAATTTGTACATCTGATTTTGCATTATATAATATTGTTTTTTTTTTTAAATTAAGCAGTGTTAAGAGATTAATTAAAGATATGGTGCTCGTTTGTAAAAAAAAATTTTGTGCAAAGTGCAGTTTATTAATTCTGATACCAGCTCAAATAAAATAGTATGAAATCTGTTAAGGGGAGTATGTATCATGAAAGCTACTTCAAAGAGGCTATTGTCTTAGAAACGTATCACAGGTATCCGATCGCTAAAATGGATTGCTATTTACTAAGCTCTCAAAGCTTGCGTTAGTCCTTTGAGGTCTTTTGTTAAATTTCACAAGCACACTAATTAATTTCTCCTTAAGATAAGTTTTGTGTTTTAAAATATGGGAAAAATCTGTATAACATATAATAATAAATAATTTTTATCTTTATTTTGCCTAACTATTTTTTAGCTCATTCAAGTTTTGCATTACATATGAGGAATTGTTTAAGGATTAAGCTAAAAAACTTTTTGTCAGTTTTAATTACAATTTATTCAAAAAACACACCCAGAGCATAGTGGTTTCGTTAGTATTTGGAGGAAAATAAGAAAAAAAAGCTTGAGGATGTTCATTTGCCTGAATAATTTTATCCAACAACTGATTGTGTTTATTTAGTTGTTGATTATACCTAATTAAAATCTTCATTCGCTTCAAAAATGTAGAAATTGGAAATAACATTAGCCATGTTTCAAGAGCTTCAAAAATAGGCACCCATTTTCAAGACCTGCCTGATGTGAATGGGAAGAAACAAAAGTGATTTGAAATGAAAAACGTAAAATTGCCAACGAAAAAAGAAAAAAAATAGAGGTGAGAAACATGACTAGAAAAAGATGAAGAGGTGGTGGTATCCATCTCTTCATACTGCGTAGAATTGCTTTTTACCCGGATCCGTCCCTCTCGGCCTCTGTGGTTTTTTCCTCTTCTGTTTTTTTTAAAGCAATTTTCCTGTTTCTCTCGGCTACTGTGGTATTTCTACTTTCATTTTTTACCTTTATTTTTCTATTTTTCGTTGGCAACTTTACATTTTTCTTTTCAAATCAGTTTTATTTCTTCTTATTCACGTCTGGCGAGTCTTAAAAGTGGGTCCACATTTTTGAAGCGCTTGAAACATTGTCGATTGTATATTTTTGAAGTATATGAAGTTTTTAATCAGGTAATACTTTACATCTTCAATTTCCTGGGATTATTTATTTAATATTTGTTGATTGGTACATCTACTAGACATTGCGTTAGACTAGTTTATTAAAATAAAATTTTGATTTTGATTTTTCTAAAAAATGACTTTAAACTTTAACTGAAATTAGCACTTAATTCTTAGGTTACAACTAGTCTCCAATGTTTTTTTTAATTTAACAATGAGAACTTTAAATATCATGATTTCTAATAGCGTATCATATACAAGGTGTATCATCATCTAAAATAATCATGATAAGTTCATCTTTGCCATAACAAATAATTAGATCAGTAACTTAACAATAATTCTTCCGGCTGTCTCACTAAAATCAAATGAACTGCAACAAAAGCCATGTTTCTATAGTTGGCGGGCAATGATTCCTTGCCTGCCACGCTCTTTCAATATTTCTGGTTGAGGCTGGACAAAGCTAATTAATGAAATAATTGCATTAGGGTAAAAAATATTATATAGAGTTTTTAAAAATTGTTAGTGTCTTTTAATTTGAATTTAAAAGAACAAAGGAAAATTTATAACTTAAATAATTTATATTTTCACACAAATACCTCCTAATCACAAATACCTCTTTACTTCTGCTTTATAATCATAAAACCAGCGAAACTATTTAAATTAATAAATTTTAATTAAATAAACAAATATTGACTTATTTAAAAAGTTGTTGTTGTATTAAATGATTTTGAAGACACACTTCCGCTCTGTATAACATCAAAATCCATTTTATAACTCAAGGGCGATAATAATAATGCTTTATATCTAATTTCGGTATTGTCTGATACGTCATACAAACGAAATGAAGGGCTGATCTTTTTTTCCTCACAAACACATCCGAAATATGCAGTAAAAGCAATGCTTTTCACAGTATTAAAATATCAATTAAGTTAAAGTCATGAATATGATTTCTTTTATTCTTTTGTTGCCAAGGCAACCATATCATATTTCTTATAATCGAAATTTGGCATGTTATGTATAAACGATCCGTTTGTTTTGGTAAATTGGTTGCGCCCCAGGGTCGTTAGAATTGAGATCATATAACAGATTAATTTCAGATATTAAGCAAGTTTCAATAGGGACAGTTAAAATCAAGTTAAGTCTTAGTAGTTATACTAAAATGAACAAAGTTTAAAATATATAGTTTTTTTTAAAATAAATGTAGAGCAAGAGTGTTTTCAAAAGACACTATAGCTAGTTTAAAACTTATAGTTTCTTCTGTCTTTATACCAACTTAATTTTGAATAAATCGTTTTGACTATCATTTAAAAATTGATAGGTTAATTTTATTATCATACATAAGGTTGGACAAAATTTGTAACTGATAACATAAATTTTATAAATATCTAACGAATAAAGTTTTAAATATCTAACCGATGTATGGCATTCTTGCATAGTATTGTACTGTAGCAAACAAGAAAATTTATTTATACTTTATTATAATAACTTAGGCAGAATATTTTGGTACTTTATACAAGAAATTAGTACTTTAAATTATTATCTGATCAAAGTAGGAAAATGATTACTGCTGATCTAATTACTGCTGTTAAGAGCAAAAGGAGGTATTTAGTAAATGAAATTTTCAAAGACACTCTCATAATCACAGCCCTAAAAGAAAACAAAATAAAGTTTGTTAAGCCCAAACATTACGTTAATTCGTTGCAATTTATAAAAAGTTAAATCCGAGGAAAGTTTTTTTTTAGTGTTAAAAATTATTTGTTTCTCAATATTTTAATCTCTGCAAACCGAGACAGCGACTTGAAAATGTAAAGTTGTATTCGTTGTTTTAATGTATATCCTAATTATTTAAAGGTACCTTCAGAGTAAAAACAACGTCTAGTTCAAGTGCAATATAAATAGAGTAAGTAATAAAATGTGCTTGCAATATTTTATTTTAACTTTCAAAAACAAATTTTAATTAAAAATAAGTATGCGGTTGAAATTTGAGTGTTGAGTTTCTCCTAAATTTTGCCTTTTCTTAAAAAATGCAAAGGATTTTCAAGTTACCGAAATTTATCTAGAAAATTTCCTTTATGTTTTGTCGGAACAAATAAGATGGCTTTAGAATTTAGTAAAAGCAATAGTAATTGCATCGATTTCCTTTCGTCTTTCGAATTTTAAAATTCTTTATATACGTATTAACCGGTAGGCTTATTTAAAATTTTTAATCATTGTCAAAATATCGTGTTTTTTCTTAGTTAAAAATTAAACTTTTAAAAATAATGTATTTTCAGTGTGCATAAATTGTAAAAACGTGGCAAGCAAACGAAGCAGTAATAAACAACATTCATCTAGCTTTATGATTAGGTTTTAACGAAGTATCTTGTTAGTTTAAGAATTCCATTAATGCTTAAAAAAAATCGTTGTTTAATGAAATAATATGAGCAATTCATTACACAAAATTAAACGGAAATAATTATAAGGAGACTGTATCTTAAGATTATAAAATTAAAATAAAAGTATTTATGAGAATTAAGTTTTCAGTACTTAATTACTTTTCCTCATTCCTTTCAACAGCACCAACATTGGTTTAATTCATCAATTCCAAACAAGAATTTTATCTAAAAAAAACAATGCATTTCATTATACTTTGCAACATATCGCGTCCACATTTAGATAAAAATGTTTGCAAAATTCAAGATTGGATCACGTGCGTTAACTTTTTAATAAGTCTTGTTGTATAAATTACCCCATTTATTATGCAGATTCCGAGACAAGATCAGGTTACTTATTTCCTACCTTTTTATCTATTGATGAAAATGATGAAAAAATTGTTTTTCTTATTTTCCTTAGTATTCAATATTAATTGTTTGTTCTGTAAAGTAATTTAAATATACGGCTATAATAAATATAATAGTTAAAAATACGGTTTCTTTGAAATTCGATTTCTCATGAACTTCGATCGATTTCGCTCATATTTCGAATTTTATCATGTAAAAATAACATTTCTTAATATTATGTAAAAAATTGTTTACTTTACAGTCGACTATTATTGAATAAATAATAAAAACTTACAAATATTTACAAAAAGTTATCTTACTTGGAATATTATAATTGCGTGCAAAAAATTTTCAACCAGTTTAAAAAATTCTCGAGGAACGGCGAGATACACAGAAAGTAAAATTAATATTAACATGTAAACATTTACGTGAAGTAAGAAAAAGAAACCAAATATTTATTAAAAGCAGTTTTTGTTTAGAATAATGTTTAGATAAACGAATTTTATAATGGAATGTAAAAAATGTTCAATTCGCTTAAAAAGTTCTGGAGATATAGTGAAATAGGCAAATAATAATAATAATAATAACGCTGGGTCCAAAGTTTGGACTGATTTCCTAACCAAATTGTGGGGACCCTATTTCCCAGATTGCATCTACCCCCTATATTTTGGGGTCAGAAATTAAATCAGTCGAAAAAAAGTTATGTTCTTTTAGAGAAAGCACGTTTTTCTGACTGATTGCGTTACTTTAAATATCGTCTGCACTAATTAATTAGCATATATGAAGTCACCTCCTTAAACCCTTAATATTGAGTCTTCAGAAGGTGAATCATTAGATCAAAAGTTAGTTAGCGTGGTTCTTTTTTTATTTTGCGATCTGTACTTTATATTGTGTAAATCCGCAATTCCAGACCTATCTGCGAAAAACAGTTATTCGGCTAATATTCGATAAGACTTAAATATTATAAAATTTATTCATATAAAAAGGAATGTATTAAACGAAACTATTCCTTATCGTTACGTTCGCTGAGCATGAGAAAATAACTAATATTGGAATGTGGAAGGAAATAAGAAGATCGCTTTAATGACAGCGTTTTAAAGTAACATGTTAGAGGCCAATAATATTTATTCTTCAAAAATTCCAATTTTTTCGTGCATAATATTTATTTGCTAACAATACTAAATACTTGGTGTACTGTAAAAACTGGGGTGCAACATCTCTCCGAATTCGATATTGAACAATCTATAAAAGTGTGTGAATGAACACTTTTTTTCCAAATTAACATCAATCTTTCATATACCATTTGAAAGGTGTAGTTTAATCTAAACGCCAATAATCGTAAAAGCTTAAACGAAGTTCATGCGGATCCTCACCACACACGAGTTATTTTCACTTGCATGAACATTAATATGGGCACGCTTTGGATTTTGTACGTAAATTGTTCACAATTGAATACGGGTTAGCGTGGCTTTGTATTTTCGTTTCTCGCTGATATACATTTACAATAACAAAAGTTTGCTTTTATAAAACGTATGCATGTTTTTAATTGCTTACTAAGAATAATTGTATTTTAACTGTCTGCGAACTGTATTTAATAATTAATCTGTGTAACTGTGTAAATAATAATATGTGGGCTGTATTAAAAAATTATAATTTATAATGTATAATTTATTTCTGCTCCTGGCATGTTAATCGTAAGCATAAAATTCGTCCCAATATTATCTCTATGTTATGTATAGTTTTAATTTTCAAACTAATTAAGAATTAGTGTGATACATTTTTAACTAACTGTATTTATTTTAGACATAATGTAAAAATAACCTTACTGACTCTTACGTGTATCATAACGTGCATTATAAACTTTAGTGGAACTGAAGTGCTAATTGACATTTTTTTTACTTAGATAACCACCATTCTTAACATTAATATAAACTAAAATTGTTTGCCACGCAACTTATACTTAAAATTATTGGCGATATTGTAGATATAATGCTGTTAGTGCAAGGTTTTCGACAGATTAATAATTTCCATTTGTTTTCTTCAATATGTATTCAAAAAAGATGTTTGAGTGTGAGTATAAGTTTCATTCGTATATATAGTCGTATCGTTCTCTCTCTGTGTGTATATATATATATATATATATATATATATATATATATATATATATATATATATATATATATATATATATATATATATATATATATATATATATATATATATATATATACATATATATATATATATATATATATATATATATATATATATATATATATATATATATATATCAGGGTATCCGCTACGGTAGCTTTTTTCGCAAAATGCGAAAAGATCCCTCAAAAATACTAAAATTCAACAAAGTATTTTCGCATTTTTGCTAAAGGATTTTACTAAATTCCATTAAAAAAAAAGCTTCCGCGAAAAACCATGACGCTAACGTCCATGAAAAAAACTTGATCAAACAAGGAGAAAAAATCTAAATATCTATATAAAAAATATAACTACTTTTTTGTTTTTAGCAAACACTGCCATCATGAATGATATCATGTTCAACATTAATAAATTAAGCCTCATATTTCAAAAATCTAATTTAAATTTTGAATATGTTCAATCAAGTGTGAAGGCTTGTATTTGAAGTTTAGAAGAAATAAAAAATGGCACCGACACTCATTATATGAGTTTTTTAGATGATTGAGTTTCAGGGCCATATAATTTTAGATGGACTGAAACAGAGGGAAAGATTCCGTAATTTGATGCACAATTTTTTAAACTGTATCATTGAAAATATTACTGATAGATTGGGAGATTTGGATAAAATCGAAATGTTCAATATATTTATACCTAGCAGGATGCCCCATAGTTCGGAAGAATTACAGCATTATGGTGTAAAGGAAATCCGTTGCATTTTCAATTTGTTTTCGGAATCTCCCAGAAAAGATTTTCAGTTTACAGAAACTGAATTACTTTGTGAATGGGGATTATTTAAACACATCTTAATGCAACGATGTAAAAACATGTCATTTAATGAATTACTTTTATTTTTATATACCAATGATGTGTCTGAACAGTACCTATTAATAACTTCTGTTATAGAGTATTGTGCCAAAGCACGCTGCTGACTGTGTAAGGGGCTTTAGCTGCCTTAATTTGATTAAGACTAATATTCGAAACAGGTTGTTAATCAACCATGTAAACAATTTGTTAATGATTAATATTGAGGGCCCTGAAAGTGCATTTAACTTTCAAGAAGCATTTGTAAAATGGGCAAACATGAAAGTAAGGAAGATTGTTAATTATAAACCAAAATGTTTTGATGAATAATAAATGTGTTTTTTTTTTGTTATAGGTATTCTTTGTGATATTCTTGTACATTAAGCTATTCTTTGTCAGATAACTTACAGTACTTGTTTGATATAAAGTAATTTTATAAGCCTAATGGCATTTTAGCATTTTGCTAAAACCTTTTTTTCAGATTTTAGCTTTTTTGCTAATGAATTTTTAGACTCAGCTTAAACCCTGAATATATATATATATATATATATATATATATATATATATATATATATATATATATATATATATATATATATATATATATATATATATATATATATATATATATATATATATATATATATATATATATATATATATATATATATATATATATATATATATATATATATATATATATATATATATATATATATATATATATATATTGTTATTATTTTCCTTTTTTTTCCCTTTTTTCATTGTTCTGTAATTTTTCCCTTGTTTTATCTACATTTTGAACTCATTTTATGAGTTCCATTTACTTGCAGCTTATGCGCAATAAATGAAACTTAATGTTTTTCTTAATTTTCTTCGTGTTTTTTGTATATATATATATATATATATATATATATATATATATATATATATATATATATCCTTCTCTCCCCAAGGATGCATTATAAAGGCTTTGGAAGCTTACCCTAGAGTATTCGAAAATGTCTTCATTTCAAGTATTCGACAACTATTCTAAGGGAAGTAGTGGGAAAAAAATGTTCCCGGAATAAATCAATCGAGCTTGAAAAGGCGGCAAACCTGTACTTCTGAAGATAAGGTGTACAGCAAAGATATTTCTTACTCAGGGGAAGGGAGTGGGAAATTAGGATCCGGAGTTTCCATTCAATTGTCGTTTGCTCTTTCGGATTTCAGAGTAATTCTCCCATTTTATACCAACTGATCTAAAAGAAAAGTCACTCTTTCATATATTCTGTTTAAGAATAGCTTTTTTGGAGGTGTTGAAATATATATTTATTTATTTTGGAAATAGTGTCCTATGTTTATTGATCCAAAATACAATGATAATAATAATAATATATATATATATAGTACCACAAATAAGATGGTATTCAAACCGTTAACTGTGAGAAAAAACGTTTATTAACTGCTTTAACCTTATACGGTTAAAGAACCAGGATTCTATCGCACCAGCTAGGCTAACTTAATGAAGCCTCTTAGCTCCTATCAGCAGCGCATATATTATAGTCGACTGTGCTAATCTGTCAATTACATGATCAACAGTATCAACGTTGATACAGCAATTCTCCCTTCAATTCATTAAGGCACCTTCAACACATTTTTTTATCTCTTACGATGGTTGACCCAACAAGATAAACTAATTTAACCGCATTCCCCGGTTCATTTGATAAGACACAACTCAACCACAACCTAACTCAAATGAAGTTACCTGACGAAAAATCTAACTGCCATGTCCAGTTAAATTTATTTTTTACGGCTTAGAAACCTTAATAGTTGTAAACGATAAAATTTTTTATAGTTTTGTATTCATGGCTTTTGTCTCATACTAGTTGTAAACGGTTCCAAAATCGCAAAAGTAAAAAATGCTCTTTACTATAAACTTTACGGTTAGTTGGATGGATTGTCTGCTGCTGGTTATTAAACAGTAATTTAAGAGAGAAAATTCCTGCGGGGTATAATTAGATTTAGAAAATTTGCTTAAAAATCATTTTGATTAATTTTTAACTAGAGTTGAACAATTTGGATAGATTGTCTGATGCATGAATTGGATATCAGGTAAAAAAAAACATCAATATACCTGCAACAAAAAATGTGGATAATTTCTGCTATATAGTTGTTTTTCATAATAAATTATAAAAAAAATCGGCTGTCAGGGCTTGAAGGCTTACAAGGGAAACTAGGGAAGTGTGACTCGCCAATTTTGAAATAAACTAGTGGGATGTATGCCTTATGAGGAATAATTTTAGGGGGAAACATTCGTTTCGGCCCATAGAAGGTCCTGTGAGAGATAAAAAATAATTCAATATATAGAAAAATCGGTATTTTATTACTTCAATGCAGACTATTAGTTATTGTAATTGTCTCATGCTCTAATTAATTTGTGGTACTTTCACGTACTATATAATGCATATTTACTGTCAAAATTGATTTCGAAAATTTTATATATCTGTAGTTTTTCAGAAAAACCTGTTAGGTTAATTTAAAAAAAAAATTATCACATTTTTTTAATTTTTTTTTCCAAAAAACTTTCCAAATTAATCGGAGTATGCAATTGCAAATCAATTAATTATTAATAATTAATTAACAATAAATTAATAATTAATTAATTTTATGATTAATTTATTAATTAGCAAATTAATTAATTATCCAATTAATTGCAAATTAATTGGATGAGACAATTACAATAACTAATAGTCTGCATTGAAGTAATAAAATACCGATTTTTCTATATATTGAATTATTTTTTATTTCTCACAGGACCTTCTATGGGCCTAAACGAATGTTGCCCCCTAAAATTATTCCTCATAAGGCATACATCCCACCAGTTTAGTTCAAAATTGGCGAGTCACTCTTCCCTAGTTTCCCTTGTTAGTTAAATTTAGAGAAATATTTCTTAATTCAATCTATGCATTTTCTAAATGTTTCTTTTGTATTCCATGTTTCCATTGTTTCACTATGTAAAATATGTAATCCTACAAAATCTCTTATAATATTTTTCTTTCTTTTGAAAGAGCTAAATATTACTGTATATTTCAAAGTTTGATATTCATTAAAGAGTGAAATTTCGTGTTTATAAACAAGTGGTATTCAGCTCACAGTTTGTAGTTACGGAATCCGTAACTACAAAATGTATCCGTAACTACGGAAATATTTTTAAGAAAGGAAGAAAGAAAGAACAACAACTACATATCTCGGTTAAGTTCATGATTAATTGTCGATTTTTTGAAGAAGGATACTATTATTGAAACATATTTTATTCCTTGTCTTCTTTTTGATTAGAGATGTTAAACCATAATCGCTTTTGTCTCGAAAGTGTCTGAAATGCAATTTTTTTTGGTACTGTTAAGTATTGAATATGCAAATGGAAAACGATATTTGGAATTCGTGTGGTTGGAATATTATTTTGTTTTACAATATTTGTAAATTCTTCTAAAATCATTAAATTTCAGAGAAAGCAATAAGAAAGTGAAATTTTGAGACCTTTTTTCGATTGAAACTGTTAAATAGATAAAATTGATTTAATTTATTCTGTGATAATTTTATCATGTTACCATTTATCATTTTACCATTGATAATTTTATCATTTTACCTGTTAATGTTCGAATTTATTTTTTAGAAAGACTCTGTTTACTGTTGAAGAGTTACAGTTAATGAATTCAAGTAGAAGACTATAACTTTTTAGGAAGAAGCTAACTTAAAACTAAGATTTATAAAACTAAAGTTTTGTAAAAATTTCCATTTGTTTCAAGATATGTTAACAACTGCT
Organism: Parasteatoda tepidariorum; assembly: GCF_982258835.1. Taxonomy (NCBI): domain Eukaryota; kingdom Metazoa; phylum Arthropoda; class Arachnida; order Araneae; family Theridiidae; genus Parasteatoda; species Parasteatoda tepidariorum. Next base: position 7,512,459 of record NC_141755.1, on the reverse strand, counting down.
AAAAATTTGCATTAAATGGTCTTGACTTCGCTGGAAACCTTTGAAAAAGAATTCGGTATTATTTTAAGGAAAAAAACATTCTGTGAATAATTGAACTATCTTTTAAGCAAATACTGCATTTTTGTCTAAACATTTAAGCAATCTGCGAGATATGATTTCAATAGTTAGTCAAGAATATAGTCAAGAGCTTGGGCACCTTAATGTTATTTTTTTTCCATATTTTATATTATAATATTTACACATCTTAAAAAAAAACATGCAATTATTTAATCAAATTACTTAAAGGTGATTTCACACAAAATTTTCTTGTAATCATTACTTAATAATTATTTTTATTGTTGATGGTAATCAAAATGTTGACTAAGCGAAAAACCGTTAATGTACTGCTTTCACCTAATACTATTAAAAAACCTGAATTTTACCAGAAACAACCACCAAAAACCAGTCTTCTTCACTTTTTTCCAAAATGGAAATTCTTTATTTTTTAAGTTTAAGTGAAGTAGATACATAGTAAGGATATAAAGAATTCATATCCTCCTTCACGGTATAGAATATTTTGTGCTGTCAAATCTCAATTTAGTTCGCTAACACGCCATTTCCTGGACTTGACTTGTTCTCGGAATAAACTTAGAAATATACCACTAGATAGCTGCCGTTTGTGCTTGTGAAATTGTTTGCATAGCTTAGCAATTAATTAGTTAGTTTAGGCTTGTTATTTTGTTGCTTTTTATGAACAATGAGTGATTCTGAGGGAAGTTCTTTAAATGGCATATGCCAGAAAATAGGGAGGGATAAAAGTATTTATGAACTGTAAACGAGGTGGCTACAAAAAATATGAAAATGTATTCCAAATGCTGGTGACCAGAGCATTGTATGAAAAATGTGTTATCACCTTACCGATTTTAAGTTCTATTTTTTCAAAATTAAAAATTAAGTGATATTATCGGACAATTGCAATTCTATATTTTGTAATCAGCCATATTTTAATATAAAAAAATTAAAAAAAAGTTCTATATATCAAACTTAATTCATCAAAATCTATATATCAGTTTTCTCTTTTTTTTGTGTCTCACCTGAAAAATTAGTCTTCTTGGAGATAACCGGTTTTAGTTCTCATTGATTCAATTTGAATCTTATTTCTTTTTCTATCTTAATAAATTCCTTTAAAACTCCTTAATTTCGGAGAAAGCAATTTTGCGATCGTACACCTGTTGCAAATCTTGAAAAATTCGAAAATCATCTGTAGACTAGTAAAAGAAAATCCGGGGAAAACCTCTCAAGCGAAAAAAAGGGAGGAAAGAATACATTTTATACATATTCTGGATGCGGGATATTTTCCTAAACTAATCAAATTACTTTTTTTTATTATTCAGTAAAAATTCATCAAATACAGCTTACACATAAATGGCTTAGAGAGTCTTCACTGAGTAAGTAGTTTATGATTAATAGTAAATAGCATTTTTTCAAATTAGTTTTTATTTTATTTTAAATATCTTTTAAATAAATGTAACTTACAAAAATTTTTGTATGATATTATTACAATTTTAAAAAGGAAAAACTATAAATTTTTAACCGAAGAAAAATAATGAAAAGTATTATTTAAAAACTAAAAAAAAATAATCCTCTATTTTAAGCGTAATGCTTTCGAATAATTTTTCATTCAGAAGATTATGAATAATTCAAAGTCAAAAATGCATTTAAAATAGTCCAGGTCCCTTACTTTATTTCAAATAAATGATCAAAATTAATAACTAAAACATACTATTTTAAAACAGTGCTTCTTGCATTTCTAATTAAGTTTTCAAAGCTTTTTCAGGTTTTAAATTTAGACTATGTCGAATATTCTTTAGAAAATTATACCACCTTTAAGTTTGATAAACTAAGCTCATTAATGGCATTTTGTCTTTCGTAATGGGATTTGAATGTAGCTTGTTAGCGCCAAACTTTTGAAGATATCTTCTTTTTATTATGCACTGTAATGAATATCGTCAAGTTTTAAATTTAAGCTCCAAACATGATTGTGATTGGTTGCTACAAAGTTGAGTTAAATGAGTTTTACTTTCATTTTAGCAGCCAAATTATCTTAGAAATAATTAAATCTAATGATCGATTTAATTTTATAAATAAATCTTGGAAACTTATTTCTTAGATTTTCTTTCAAAGGAATCGCGTGAATGTGAAGCAAAGGATACATATTTTTTATTATATTTATAAAAGCTAGATATTTTCGAAAATATTGTAAAAGATGATTTATAGATAGTATATTGTTATTGAAACTATAGATATTTGTGACTAAACTTTTGTATAACACAGGGGAACAATTTTTTTTAACGGATCTTTGATATTATCTCGTCGCTGATTTTAAATCTGCAATTGGTTTCTTTCTCCAAGAAAGAGGTTTTTTAATTGACATTTTTAGCCAATTTTTTGCCGAAATGTTTAATTTTAAAAACTTTATGTATAACATGTGGCGTATAAATATTGAGACTAATTTCTAGAATAGCTGGAGCACATCATCAGGATTAAAAATGCTGATGATGTGCTCCAACTATTCTAAAAATTAGTCTTAGTTAGATGATATTAAGAGCCCATGGCTAGTAAAATCATCATACGCCACTAGGGTTTCATTTATATCATATACCGTTTCTTCGTGTGCTTCTGAACAGGTCATAATAGAGAAACACCCCAGAGAAGTACGATGACAGTACGGAAAACGGGCTCCTGTAGCATTTCAATCCTGATGATGAGCCTTAACTCTCCTAGAAGTTTATGTGATACCCTGTTATCTATAACGTTTTAAAATTTGTATATTTTGACAAAAAAAAACTGAATAAAAAAGGCCTTTTTTAAACAAAATCTGTAACTTTAGGGGCAAAACTAATTTTAGATTAGAAATCTGCACAATCGAATTATGCAAGATCAAGTATTTGTATAAATGCAACCAGAAATTTGTACCCTAAGACAATTGTATGGAAAATGAACAACCAATAAAAAGGAAGAAATAATGATTATTTTTAATACCTTAAAATCTGATAATTTTATTTTTACGAAAGAAGAAGTACCGTAATTGTTGAAAGACACATTTTAAATATAGAAAATTATTAGTTAACGAAATAATTAAAGGTAAGAATAATACTTTCTTCGACCAAGCATGCATTCTATTACATAAATCCAAAATAAATAAGATGACCGTAAGCTGAAAAATAACGTCTCTATAGTTTAAACAGGAATGCTATCCAAAGTTTAATGACCCACTTCATACTAATTCTTACATTTTTTTATCGCTTGAACTAAATGCTTGAACCGTGGTATTCTAGTGGTTAAAGAATAACAACCGACCTAATTTTGAGTACACGCCAATTAATATTTTTCTCCATAGCCTTGCAATTTGGAATACAACTCAGAAGACAAAGCACTTGGATCAAGCGCAATAAGATGAACTAGCCTTCGTGGAGGATTATACTCATGGAACTAATGCTCATTTACGTTACTCGGAGAAGAAAACTACGAACACCTTCCACGGTTAGCCTGTTAGAAAGTAGATTCGAACTCATGAACTGTCTACCACTGATTTTTAACATGATTTTTTACGTCAGTATTCAGAACGAGCCGGGACTAGAAATTTTATGAACGTACTGCCGCTGGGATTCCATCCGGCGCACCTCATTCAAATGCGAACGCTTTATCTCTTGCGCCACCACAGTTCCGCTAAAAGTATATCTCAATTTAAAGAAAATAGCGATTTAAAAAAATCCAGTTTGTTTGCAAAGAAATATGCATGAAAACAAAGCTAGTTTTGAAAACTGAAAACTAACTTATAAAATAATACTTACAAACACATTTAAAATGTCTTGATTCGTAAGCATTTTAAAAATTTCGTGATGACATATTTCTCTCGTTGCTTGAGGTAAACGCTCAAAATTAGATAAATCGAGCACCATATCGATCCAATTCTTCAAACATATCAAGCAAAATGGTTCGTGCGTTGCTGAGCTCCAACAAACAACTTCAGCGATTTATTCCACTGTCACTCAAAATTTGGCCAAAAACTGAATGCAGACAAACATATGTTTTGCCATCGTTTATCAATTCGAATGAATAATTTATATCTCTCTGTTATATCAGAGAATAGAAAACTATTATTTTTTTCCCAAGCAGAACGTGGCCGCAGGAATTTTACAGAATAATCGAAAAACAAGGAGAAAAAAAATAATGCCTTTTATGTTCATGTCCGAAGTGGTTAAAGGGATGGAAGGAAAGAGGGGCGAAATCTGAAAATTCAAGTTTTATTCCATTTCCATATACTTTCCATACAATGACTGAAAATGAAGGTTAAGAAGGAAAAGGAATGCTCTTGCGCGTCTTCTTTTCTCCGTCCTCTTAAAGTACCTCTTTCATTGTTCCACAGAACGAGATGTAATCGACTGCATCCTTTGTCTTCCACCAAATAGGGGATGCAGTGGAGAGAGAGGGGACAATCCTTCATGAGTTTGCATTTTCCATTATGTTCCACAGGAATCGTCCCTTTGGTGAATGGTTTTCCTGAGGACCTGTCCCTTATCGTGTTGCGGCGGTGTGCTCTCTTCATCCGATTTCGAGTTCATGGTGGTGGGATGGATGTATGCATGATAGAGAAGAGAGATAAGAAGATGAGGAGGAAATCATTCAGATTCCGCTTACGACTGTCTAAAAAGTTTGGCTGACTAGGCTGGCCATCCCGTGATGAGGTTACGAATTAAGGATGTCCCGGTTAATGTGGGAAGTGCCGCGAGAAGTAGTCTAATGATGATTCGAAAACAATGATATGCTGATCGATAATGAGACTTGATCGTGAAATTCGCACAAATAAATCGCTTATCCCGCTTTCAATTTTTTCCTAATAATGTTAAATATAAAAGGACAAATATCTTTAAAAATTGTGAATGAAATTTTCCACCATCTGCTTTTATTTTATTTAACTTCAGCTACATAGTATAATATTCTGCACGCGGTACAAAATCTGTCGTTCGCAGTGCACTAAAAAGGCTCTGGGGAGAAATATCACAGGTACAAAATGTCACATGGACATAACCCTGCAAGTACCGAATCTCATAAAGATATTTTCGCTCGAAGTTATGCTTTTGAGTGAACTTAATATGATTAAACAAAACACTACAGTATATATATATAGCGATTATGGGAAAAAACAGTTTATATCCATCAAAGGTAACTCTGAGAAAAGCGAATTTCAAAATTTAAGAATTTCCATTCGGTGGGAATCGTAAAAAATAAAAATATTGCAAAAGCTTTTCCTTACATCTCCTTGTATGAATTTCAAAACCAATTTTAAATATTTGGATGCTAAGAAAAAAAAGTGAAAATTGAGATGAACAAGAACAGTTTTTTTCCTTAAATTTTCCAACCAATAATCAATACTTTCTTGCAAGAATTCTTTGTTGCAATTTTCTTTGTTTTTTTATTCCTTATGCATAGGCAGCTACTGGTTTTCTCCAATTCATTCCATCTTCACTGCGTAATAACTCTAGGTGAGAACTGGTTTTTCCACATTATTGATTTGTCAAAAGTTAGTATTCCTAAAAATTTTATTGATGGTGATCCAATCATCATTTTTGAGAAAAATGGGCATAAGTCATTCTTCCCTCTTTATATTCAAATATGATTTTTATTATTATTAGCTAGTCGATATATTGTCAGTATAAATTTCTGTCTGGTGGTATCTTATTTTTTTTTTCGAATTTCTTTTATGGATAATTTGCCAGGAAATTTGTCCGAAAAAGTATTTTATTCTGGTTGATAAAACAATACCCCACATTATATTGTGTAAATAGTTCCAAATTTTAAAAAAATTATTAAACGTATGAGTGAAGCACATTTTTTCTTAACATAATACAGATCTTTAACGGATTGATTTGAATATTAATAAATTTAAATTTTGTCGAAAACTCATGACATTTAAAAAATGCTTTCAAAATGAAAATAACCATTTATAGAAATGGTTGAAAGGCAAGAATGGTTGAAAAAAAATTACTATAATTTACGCAGCTTTATTTAATTAGAAAATATTTCTATCAAAAATTGTTCGTATAATTGAAACATTTTACAAATGACTTTTATATAAATTTAAATTTTGTACAGAAACATCTTGTGTCAGTCCATTAAATAGCTTTTAATTTATACCGTGGAAATAAATATAATTTGCAGAAAAGAGAGATTTGACGAAAGGTTTCATAGCTTATATGCAGTTTATAATAAATTAGAATATTTATAATGCAATAGAATATTGGGAATATAGAAATTCAAGCTTAGAAGGAATACATGGCGCATTTTTGAGACTAATTTACGAGACGAAGTCATTTAACACTCACTCATAAGCTCACCGGACAAAAAATTAGTCACCCTAGTGCGCAAGCACCGATGAATAGTTAAGTTTCGTTAGATGACGCAGTGGTCAAGCAACGTGCTCAACTACGTGCACGCTGCTTCAATATGATCAAAGGAAAATAGGTATCAGTGAAGTATTTTTGTTTGAAAAGGAAATTGTGTGCAAATCTGAGTAAGTGTAAGGATGTGGTAAAGTGACAATTGTGCTTAGCAGTGCCAATGGTCATACGGTGAGTGAAGTTGCTGGATTTATTGGTGTTTGGAAGTGGACTGCTCAACATGTCTACGAGCAGTGGTGTAATGCACGTGGTCACGAAAGATGACATCATAATGGTGGTCGGAAAAAGAATTGCATGAAAGGGTCCGGAGGCGTGTTTCACGACTTGTCAATCAAAATATCTTCCAAACCCTACAGGAATTGCTTTAGTTAATGAATGAAGCTCCAACCTGTTTGTGAGAGAAAATTGCGACGGGAGCTGCAAGCAAAGAATATTTGGAGTCGAACTTCTAGTAAGAGTCCATTGCTCACTCAGAAACATAAAGCTGCGCGACTTCAGTGGGCTAGGAATCCCCGAACGTGGACAGTTGCTGAGTGGCGGAATGTAATATGGTCTGCTGAATCACACGTTTTTACCTTTATTTAAAGGACTCACGTCTTCGAGTGCAGGGAAGAGCAGATGAAGTATTTCATTCTGACTGTGTGCAAGGTCAGGTTCAAGCCGAAGGTGGGTCTGTCAAGTTTCGGGGGAATTTTTCCTAGTATGGATTGGGCCCCCTAACTGAGGTAGATACTAACATGAACAAACATGTTTATTTGAACATTCTGGATGATTAGATGTTGCCTTTCAGCCAACATCTTCTTGAGGAGTGTGTTATCGATACCCCTATTTTTCAAGATGACAACAGCAAAGTTTATCAGGCTGGAAGAATATGTTACTGATTTTTTGAACACTCGGAGACTAAATTACACCTCAACTGGCCTGCAAAATCGCCTGACTTGAACCCCATTGAAAATTTGTGGGACATATTGGAGAAACGGGGGAAAAGCCGAAATCAGCATTCTCGTAATTTGGTGGACTTGTGCTATCAAATCCTCAGCGAGTGGCTTATACTGCATTCGACGTACCTGAAAAACCTTGTGGACTCACTTCCTAACCGAATCCAGGTGGTTATCGAATCCAGAGGCGGTGTTACATGCTATTAAATGATGTTTTTCATGATTTCTCTAAGGGTGACTAATTTTTTGTCCGGTGTGCTTATACTGTAGTACTTAAAGTCCATTTTTTCTTGCATTTTTACTGTAATTGCATCGCACAAAATGGTAATTGCTACAATTGCAGGGTTACCATGGTCTGGAAATATTCATTAAAGTGGTAGCAAAATAGACATATGTCTAGATGTTTTAAGCTGTCAATAAAAAATTAATTAAAAAGAAATGTATATGGGTGTAAAAAATAACTCGGAATAATTTCGTAATTCATAAATGAAAGATAAATTATAATAATTTTCAGTAGTCTTGAAAAATTTTATCTACGACTCATTTATTTTGTCCCATTCCTGAGAATCCTGAATTATTATGCCATAGCCTATTATTAACGTTTTTAAACGGAACTGTCACAGGATAATTTTAAAATGTCATCATTTAGACTGAATACATTTCGATCACTTAATGCTTTGACAATATTCAAACAAAACATAACTTTTATGTTACAAAGGCCATAAAACGAATTGCAATGCATTTATTGGATTAAATTCTATTGAAATAAGGTACAATGCTATTGATAAAAGCTTGCATGACGGCAATCCAATAGTCTGAGAGAATAGTTTCAATTTTAAAGGAAAGAATTTATTCATAGGTTCTATTCTGTAAGCCCTTCTATTTCCTTTGTTCGAATAAACGTATGCTATCAACGCAGCAGACGTCACCAGATGTCTCAGCTTTAGATAAATCACGGCACAAAATAAGCAAAGACCTCTGAATGTCCCCTAGATGACGAAAGCTTGACATTCGTATGAGTTTTTTTATTGAAAAGTTGATGTTTTTGATACATATTTTTTTTTCTTTTAGCATTTACTCTTTTTAAATTGAAACCTACTATTTAAAAAAACTATTTTTTTCTCTTAAATTTCAAAATTCTACAAACCTATTTTTGTAATAAATTACGTGGAAACTTAAAGCCATAACATTAAAAGTTTTATACAAATGAATATAACTAATGTACAGTGAGAAAAAGAAAAGAAAAAAAAAACTTGCCACCTAGACTAACTTTTGATCTAATGATCGGATCTTCACATTCTAGGATTCAATCTTAATGGCTCGAGGGGGTGACCTCAAATAAGTGCAGACGATATTTTAGGTTACGAAATCAGACATAAAACGCACTTTCTCTGAATAAACATAATTTTTTTTTAACGGATTTGGATTCATGACCCTTAAAATGTAGAGGGAGGCCGCAATCTGAGAAATATGGTCCCAATAGTTTGGTCAGGAGACCGCTCCAAAGTTAGGACCCCTGAATGTTAATGTTTCTTTTTGAGTATCCCGCTATATCTCAAGAACTTTTTAAGCGAATTGAAAAATTTTTGCACATGATTATAAAACTCTCTTATCCGTGGATAATTCCATGCTAAAAATAACTTTTAGTAAATATGTATTATTTTTTATTATTTTATTTTAAAATTTTAAATTGTAAGGTATGCATTTATTTATATCATTTTAAAGAACGTAATTTTACAAGGAAAAATGCAAAATTTGTGCAAAATCGGTTGAAGAGTCGGAAATTTTAAATATCTAACATTTTTGAAATTCAAATATATTCTTAAAATTATGTTCATTAAAATGATATAAAAAATTGCATGCCTTACAATTCAGAAATTTTTGAACATTAAAAAATAAAACAATAAAAAAATATTTACTGAAATTTTTTTGCATGGAATTATCTTCAGATAAACGGATTTCATAATTGCGTGCAAAAATTTCTCAATTCGCTTAAAAAATTCTTGAGAAATAGCGAAATACGCTAAAAGTACAATTAACATTAAGGGGATTAATTTTTGGAGAGCTCTTTTGACCAAACTTATTTAACTTGACCATATTTCCCAGGTCGTGGCTACCCAGTATAATTTGCTGTCAGAAATCTGAATTCGTCGAAAAAAGTGCAGGTTTGTTCAAAGAAAGAACGTTTTCGTGCCTGATTTCGTAACTTAAATTATCGCCTACGATAATTAATTAGCTTGTTCGAGATCACCCACTTGAGCTATTAAGATTGGGTCTTAGAACATGAAGATTTGATCATTAGATCAAAAGTTATTCAGGGTGGTCCATTTCTTGGCTCTCTATACTGTGGACAACCTAAAAAATGGACCACCCTGAACAAATTTTGATGCAATGATCGGATCTTAACGTTCCAAGATTCTATCTCAAATGTTGGAAGTGGTGACCTCAAATATGCTAACTAATTTCATCAGACGTTATTTTGAATTGCGAAATCGAACATATAAACGTACTTCCTCTGAATAAACATATCTTTTTTGACGGATTCGGATTTTTGGCCACAAAAGTGTAGGGAGTAGCCGGAATTTAGGAAAAATGGTCCCAATAGTTTGATCAGGAGAGGTGGTCCAAAGTTTATACCCCCTAATACTATTTTTACTTTTTGTGTATTTCACCCTATCTCGAACAAGTTTTAAGTGAATTAAAAAATGTTCGTCCACAATTATAAAACTCATTTATTCGAAAATAATTCTATTCAAAGCATAACTTTTAGTAAGTATTTATTATTATTTAAATTTTTTAATAATAATATTCGAAAAACTTTTTCATTGTAAGGTATAAAATTTTATATAATTTTAAAGAATGTAATTTTAAATGAAAAAATAAAATTTTTGAGTGAAATCGGTCGAATAGTTCCTGAGAAATCATATTTTAAAAATACGACCTCATCATCATTCTGATCTGATCATGAGATCAGAAATCATTCAGATATAGCATTTTCATTTTCTGAACTGTACTTCTAAATACTTTAAAAATGATAATTTATTATTTTTAACTCGAATGTTTCAGACACATTAAAGATATCAGATGTCTACAGCTCAGAATTAATAATCATTACGAAAAATAAAATTTTATGAAATGGTTAAAATATTAAGAACATTTCGGGAAATGATTATTTAAGCCTAATTGAGGAACTAAGCACCCATTACGGGAATGGATTTAACCTACAATCCAAGATTCAAATTGAAAACGCTCAATATACTTTTTTACCTTTATAAAAAATAAATAAGTGATACAATAAATAAAAATTTGTTCAAAAAAAGAAAACTTGAAACTGTATTTTTGTAAGTTCTACTGTCCCTTTAAAAGTGTCTACTATTTTATAAAACTTACACAAAAACTCTATCAACATCTTAAATATCCTAGAATATATTTCAAAATAATTTTCCAATATAAATGAGACATTCATAGACAGAAAATAAATATGACAAGCCTAAGGCTTTAATCGATTTTGAAAAATATTTTCGGAAGTTTGTTATCTTACATATACCTTATCGAAAGTTGAATGTATGAAGGAAAAAATATTTTTAATCTTAAACTTAAATTATCTTTAGACAAATATTTTTTCAAAGTAAAGGAAAAATGAGAAAAACTCGTTGAAAATTTAATTTTTGTAGATTAATATCAAAGTATCGAATTCATCTTATTTTTGTACAATCTAGAGGATTTAATATTGAATTAATTTTACCGTTCGAATAGCTTCGACTTTTAAATTTCTTCTTACATCACAAATAATAAACTATAAACTACTATACTAGAAATGAGAATTAGTTTGTAGCAATGAATTAAATATGTTACATTAGTTAAAACATTTTTTTAAGTTTGTTTAAGCCTTTTATATAGTTGAAAATTTAACATTTGGTAATATAGAGACTTAAAAAAAAGCTTTTTATTTTGAAGTAGAGAAGGCTTTATTTACTTATTTTATTTGTAATTACTTTCTTCTTCGAAGTGCATTCACTTTTCTTATTTATGACACAATTATTGTAATTGAAAATATAATCCTATACAAAGTTTTCCTTCCATGAGAGCTCTTAAGAGTTTACATTGTACATTTTGTATGACTTTAATCAATAAATATTTTAACATTGGATGCATTTTAATGTATCCAATCATGCATTTTAAAACAAATGTGAGTTTCCCGTGTTTTATATAGCTCTGTTTGTCAAATAATATTTGGATTGAGGAAATAAATACACAAAAAACGAACATGTTTTATATGCAATAGATATTTCTTCTTCAATTTTTTTGTTGTGAAATCTCTTCTATAAAACGCCTTTTTATGCTACGATGTTGTTCCGAATGACACTTGGACAAGCCAAGTTCGACAGCCAAGGGTACTTTGCGGATTAGATCAAGAAAATAAATTTTCTTGTAATTATTTTTTGCCTTTCGTTTGTAAAGAGAGCACCGCACGGGTGAAAGTACGTCTTGGCTAAGAATCCTAAAGACGTATCGCAACACCACTTACTCGTGAGGCCACTTCCTCTCTTTCGAAATTGATATGAACGGGAAGGAAATTTTTCGGGATCCATTTAATTCTGGTACTGCTCAACGAGCGACCACAACACTTTCGATTACGCAGCTTTAACGAGCTCGTAAATCACATGTTCTCGGTGTATCTTAGTGGAGTCAGGGATCAAATAAAGGTCAATACAGACTGTAGTCCGATTCTCTAACTACAGAACTACCACGGCTCTCTGTTATTTACAACTCGAGAATATAGACAACTCAAGAAAAAGATATTTCTTGTTGTATCACTGCTTCCCCTTTACTTATCAAACTTGTGATTAAACATTTCATCAAAAGCTTAAAATGGCCAAGCTGATGAAGAAGTTCTGTTTTCATACATTTTTGCAAAATAAAAATAAAATTGGCGTCTAAAACTATCTTATTTAAATTCATAAGTTTTCCGTTCAAGTTGGAAAACCTCATCAATCTTATATTTATTTAAATTTTTAAAAAAATGATTTACTTTAAGCATATTAGTGCTTGGAAAAAGCGGCTTTATTTACATTTAATTTCCTTTAATATCAACCGTGTTTCATAAAATTATGTAATCCAATATCAAAAAAAGCTTTGAATTTTTTTTTTACAAGTTAATCAAACTTATTGCCATATATTCGCACTGTTGCATTAATTTAGTAGCTACAATACTGGCTAAGTTTGAAGCGTGTGTTCTATGTATGGATAGTATAATAAACTGCCAAATAGCGAATCCTTCAAACATTGAAAAAACAAACAAACGCGTAGCTAAGGGAGACAATGCATGTTTAGTTTTATATAAAAAATGTATTTATTTTCCCCCAATATGAACTATTAAAATTACAGTAAATTAAAACAACCATTTTTTATACAAAATATGTGATTGATTTAAGAGATATGTGTGAAAAAATTGTGCAATACAAAATATTCAACGGAATTATCAAAACCACCACGATGATATTTTAAAAGAAAATTTAATATTAATATCAGGAAGTAATGTGCAGTGTTATTAAATCAGCTATGGAGCTTGCCTAATTTTAACTGTTTAAAAGGGTACTTGTATATTTCCGAGATTTAATTTTTTTTTATTCTTGATAACTCGAAGAGTTTTTCTGCTTTAAGCAGAAATGCGTTTTCAATTTTTCATGGCAATGAAAATGACATCGAATTTTTTAAATTTAAGAAATTTAATTAATATAACTAATAGCACTACGACATATCATTCTCCATTGAAAAACAACCGATAAATAGTCTACATTTTACATCCACTGTAATCTGATGAAATGGCCTTAACTTATCAACAGTAAAAACGAAAAAGAAACTTTGATATAAGTAACTTCCAAGTAACGAAACCTTTGAACATTGAAAAAAAAATGAAAACTATAAGAGACAATGCATGCTTAATTTTATGAAATGAATAAAAGAAAATTTCTGTAATCTAAACTATTAAAATTACAGTAAATTAAAACAGCCATTATTTTAATGCAAAATTTGTGATTGATTTAAGAAATAAATGTGAAAAAAAGCTTCGCAATGAGCAATACATAGTATTCAACATATCATGTTCATCACGATTGAATTTTTTAAATTTAATAAATATGACTAATAACGCTACTTATTTTCATTAAAATCCAACAGCTTTCTAAACTTCATGTCCACAATAATCTGATAAAAATTATCTTAACTTTTATCAACGATGACAACGAAAAGGAAATTTTAAAAATGTCAAAAAATTACACTAAGAGGGTCAATGATAGAAAAACATGAGTGGTTTTCATTATACAATATTTATTTCGCAGATTAATAAGGAAAAATTTAGCTTCTACAAGTTTTAAATATGTTGCCTTTATTCCTCTCAATTTTAAATCTCTTCCGTTTGAGAGATTTTAATTTTTTACTCCTTTGTTCATTTACATTACCAAATAGTTCTCCTTATTTGTATTAGTATAATATAATTCTAATTTAGATTCCGAATTTCTGAAGTTCGGATATCAAAAAGTTTCCAGACTCTAAAGCAAAATATTCTAAATTTACTTGTATGTTGAAAGTATTCTAAATTTATTTGTATTTGTTGTGAAAGACAGATGTAGCGTCATTAAGCCAGCTACGAAGCTTGCTTAATTTAGGCAGTTTAAAAGACTACTTGCATATTTGATATTCAATTTTTTAATTTTTGATACCCCGAAGAGTTTTGTGTGCATAAACGGAAATTGCTGTTTAATTTTTCATGCTAAGAAAAACGTAAGGAGTTTTTAAAATTTAATAATAACGTCTAATAGAGCAATGTAGAATCTTTTTTTTAAATTAAAAACAGTTAGATAGTTTGAACGTTTTTTTTAAATTAAAAACAGTTAGATAGCACTATAATCTAATCTAATACAAGGTATCATAGACTTTTATAAACTATAACAATAAAAATGAATTTTAAAAGAGATAAAAATTACGCATAGCGAGATAATGTTAGAAACACAAAAGTGGTTATTATAATAAAATATTTTTTTCAAAAATTAACTATGAAAAAAAAATAATCCTTAGAACTGTTTTTTGCCTTATTTCTTTGCAATTTTAAATCTCTTGCTTGTGTAGGAATGTATCTAAAACATTGTGGCTTCTAAGGCGTTAATTTTTTTTTACTCCTCTGTTCGTTTACATTACCTGCTGGTTCTCTTATTTGTATTTGAATAATATAATTCTTCAAGTTTAGATTCTCAAATTTCTGAAGTTAGGCAATCAAAGAAATTTCCACACTCACGAGCAGAATATTCTACTGCTTACTGTTGGGAAAAGAAGTTTCATTATCAACAAACCATTTTCGCTAACGTTTCAAAATCAAGCATTCTGTTACAATCTCTTTGTAATTAGCGGGACATTTTCCCGTCTCATCCCAATTTCTCTCCAGAGTTTAGTTGTTTACCTCTCCAGTGGGTGATTACGAATATTCTCCTATACCGTCGTAAATAACGCCAGTCGGAACAGGTTTAATAAAGTTTTGCTGCAATTTGCAATTCGAGATTCGCTTGTAGCTCCCTATGCTCTTTCGAAGGGAGAAACATGTCAGTTTTAAATCTTTTTCGGTACTTATGAGAGGAAGTAATTATCATTGTGGTTTCGGTTAATGGTATGACTGGCTGCTTTCCTTTTTCGAAAATTAATGCTGATACAATTGCATTTAGTTGATCTTCAGAAAATGAGATATTTATTGCATACCTGATGATGCTCTGCGATATTATCTTACTTGATTTTTTATGGAATACGGGACAGTAATTATTTTTTTTCTAAAAAAAGTGGACTAATATTGCTTTTCTGATAAGTTTAAGGGTTTTTATATTAATAAAACTAAACATTTACAATTCAGTGTATTATTCTAATGTTGATATCATAGCATTATTTATTAATTTATTAAGATTGCAACTATTCAAAATAGGTTTTGTTTTATTTTGATGCATTAATAACTTAATGCTCAAAAGCCCTGTAACAGTTCCCGTTGTTTTTGGAGAGCTAATTTGACTTTCGTTTCAGAACTGATATGCAAGAGACTTGATTAAATATATGCTTAAACACGAAAAATGATATTTTAAAGATATAATATTGATTTATCATGATTTAAAAATTGGAAAAATATGATTTTAATAATTAAGATTCATATGGCTATAACAGTTTCATGCTAAATTTATTAATTTTTAAGTTTTCTTAAGATAAAAATGATTGCTTTGACCTTTTTATTAAAAAAACGTTTATAAATAATAAAAGTTTTTATGTAATTTAAAATTTAATAAATTTTTTAAGTCTAAAAACTTGAAAAATAGATTTTAAATTACTGTTATTGAAACTTATCCTGAATATTTTTCTTTGGCTTGTTTTATATCTAAAATTGTCAAAATGTCTCCAGTTATTTTGAAATCTTGCTTTGCACTTAAAAAACTTCAATGACATCCTTACACTTTATTATTAAATGAATAATAAATTTTTCCCACTGTTACTGCCACAAACAAATAATAAACGAATATTTTAACGATTTTAGGAATTTAATTATTTATTAGCTTAGCAACAAATCAAATTGTTTTAACTACTTCAAATACAAGGTGTCTTATAATTAACGCCTTTAATCTCTAAACATTTTGATTTCTAGTCTGAAGTAAAAGGAGAAAAGTAACAATAATTATGGGTACCAAATAGTTAAGTGATGGAACGCTGACGAAATCTTACGAATCATGATTACGGATCTTACGATAAGTGAGAAACGTCCGATTAAGAAACGAATATTAAATCCAGTTTATTTGACAGTTGAAATTTGAATGTTTTTCTATTTATCGTCTTCCATTTTTTTTTCTATGTTTCGTTCGACAATTATATAAATTTTGATGATATTTTTAATATTGTCTTACTTTTAACCGAGGTGTCAAGCTTTGATATCGGTTTTTATTTTTCTCACCTATTCGCTAATTTGGGAACCTCTTGTGCATAAATCTTTTTAACTTAATTTTTGAAAATAATTTTAAAATAGGGCCATTAAATTGCATAGCTTCGGTCCACTCGATACTATTGAAAATTTGATTTTAATATTTTCAAATTTTTTAAATCTCAAATCAAAGACTTTTCTAGCAATGAACATTTTTGTGAAATTAACAAAATTGTTGAATTTACAATATAAACAAACGATTTACATTTACTTTGCATTGGTATTTTTCAAAATGTGATTTTTTATATTGTATGCACGGAGAAAAAAAAAATAGAAAAATTACTATACTTCATTGTAATGACGTTTCTCATAAAAAATTATCTTGGTTAATAAAACCAAAAATATACCGTAATTACACCATTCATTTGGTAATTTTTTAGTTCATAAGGTAACGGTTTATCGGAATTTCTGCTTTTCAAAAGTATAGTTCGTATTATTATACATTTAGTCAAAAAAATATAGAACTGAAAAGTTAAATTAACTGAATAAATGTTTTTTAGGCCATTATCTAAGGCATCACGATAAAATTTCCAAATTTTATAACAAACGATACTGTTAACTACTCCAAAATCACTACCAAAGCGCTTCGGGAAGTATCACCGAGCATTTTGGTGTTACCGACAGAGCCAGGAATACTGCAAATTGTACCATATTCTGGTAATTCTGATAATATTTTTTTCATTATGCCTTTTCCCTATAATAATAAAAAGAAAAACTACACAAGTTAAAATCTTGAAATGTTACTGTTAAAAATTATGCATAAATACGAATACTTAGATGTAATTCCGTAGTTAATACATGAAATATTTAATCAGTTGGTAATAGTACCGCAAAACGACATTTTGCTAAAGTATTGTTCGAAAAATATATACTTTTTTAAAAGTAATCAGAAATATTTTTACTCTAGTATACGTAAATTTATTCATCGATTCGCCATACAAATTTTCAGGCATTTATATCGTATTGAGCATTGAGAAAAAATATGGTCGAAACTTCAAGAAAGCGCATCTAAGGGAACATCAGAAAGTTTGATATTTTTTACTGAAGTGCTTTGGTAAAGATATTGGTTAAATTAACAATGAAATATGGTTTTCTAATGTGTAATATAGTTTGTTAAATGTAATAAATTCGTTAATTTTATCATGATACCTTGGAGCGTGGCATAAAATCCATTTATTTGGTCAAATTTACTTTTCTGTGTAATGTATTCGCAACTAAACGTGAAAAGTAAGAACTATTATTCTGAAAACCAGAATTTCCGGTAAACCGTTACCATATGAACAGAAAAATTACAAAATCAATGATTTAAATATCATGCATGATTAAATATTATTATGCTGTGTTTTTTTACCTGAAACCATATAGTACGGTAATTTTAACTAAGACTACGGTAATTTAAGAACTTTATCAGCCATGAACATAATATCAAAGTTTGTTTATTTGCAATTAATCATAAAAATTCCTTATCAAACTCTGGATGCCTCTAAAGTTGTATATTTTCTTTAATTCTCAAAGCAACATTTAATTGTTTAAAATTTCACTAAGTTATAAAAACAGAATTATATATTTTCTAAACAGTCATAAAATGTCAGCTGAAAATTGCAACTTATATTTTGTAACGGTATTAAAATATTGCGTTGGGCATTTTAAGAACATTTATTATAACGTCTTAAAAATCACTGGCAAAATTTTTTCCAAACTTTAATGCAATTCGCAGTCTTTTCTCTTCCTCAAGAATTTTCCAAGATGCGGTTATGGCCTTCAACCCTATTACTTTAAGACTCTGAAAAATACTATAAAATCTTCCATAAAACGGAAAAAAGTTTTGGAAGTGTATATGGCTATAAAACTTCGATGTCATTTTTCAAAATACTAGATGTTCATCAGTTAAACTTTAGCTTAAGTTAATATCGAGGGTGACCATAACATTCTTTTGTAGTAGTAATTTTTATGTGACCCACCGGACAAAGCATTTTTTCTTATTTTGTTTTCTTTACACTATAAACTATTGATAACATTTTTCTAAAATATTTTATGTGCTATATAAACTACAATAAATTCTTCTGAGGAACAGTTGACATTTTTAAACAACTGTAATTTTTAAAAATAAAGAATAATATAATATAATATAATATAATATAATATAATATAATATAATATAATATAATATAATATAATATAATATAATATAATATAATATAATATAATATAATATAATATAATATAATATAATATAATATAATATAATATAATATAATATAATATAATATAATATGATATGATATGATATGATATGATATGATATGATATAATATATGATGATGTTATATGATTTTAATATGATTTTATTTCGGACTTTCATCAGGCCTAGGAGGTACAAACCTAGGAGATACAAACGCCATCCGGTAAAAGGCCAAAACGAGGAATTACTTATAATAGGATTTTCCTTTCACAAATATATTGGGTACGATTCCATTAAGGGGGGAGGGGCAGTAAAAAAAATCCCTAAATCCTGTCTAAATCCTGAGGCAACCATTTATCTTAATGGTCAGGATAAGGAGAACCTTGAGCAATGTGGCACTTAGCCTTAAAAAATATCAGTGTTGGTTTTCCCTGGACAAACGTATACCTGGCAGTGTTGGTTTACCCGGGACAAACGTATACCTGGCAGTGTTGGTTTACCCGGGACAGACGTATACCTGGCAGTGGCAGTAAACCTCGAAAAAATCATCCATGCAAGGTAAACCCTCTAATGATACTCACACCACTTGTCTAATAATGATATTATTGAAAATAATAAACAGCGATTATTTTTGTTATAGTTGGTTTTTACTTTCACGAGAAAATTTTAATCACAGTTCGTGGCCATCTTTAACGGAAGAACCTTCACATTGTATACAATATATCTCAAAAAAGATTAAAATACACTTTGATTTTTTGATTGAAAATATAAGTTGTAGAAGTGATTAAAATAAAGCATGATTTAAAATTGTGCCCTTGGAAATGTCTTACAATTATTTTTGAAAGTGAAATTAATTTAATAATTATGCCATTTCGTAAATAAGAACCCAAGTGAAAAAGTTGAAATGATGCAAAATTCTCTCGATAAATAACTGAAAAGATTTAAATGGAATTTCAAAAATAATTTTTTCTCGACAGTTAAAAAAATCCCTCTCTTCGGGCTTTTACCGGAAGGAGTTTATAACTCCAAGGCTTTGCCGCGATGGAATGGTAAATGTGCTTAATGAAATCATATTAAATCATGCTTCGTTTCAAGCCATTTTGACAAATCCTCCGTTTTACCAGCAAAACCTAAGAATTACCTGATTTCAGGTTCTTAGATTAACATTTATACATAAGATAATATAATTCAGTGACGTGACAGCGCATGGTGGGCCTGAGCCCACTCTGCTCATCCTAATTTTTCTCCGGTTAGGTGATCACCCGAAATTGGGAACCCGGTGTTTAGTCCCGACAAGTATGCTCATTTTATCGAACTATTGAAGGGATGAAAGGCTTTGTTTCGAATTTGTTTTTCAAATTCCGTTATTGTTCTCAAAGTCTTTTTCTTTTAAATTTT